>NC_142481.1:21715000-22015000 GCF_049115385.1 Moschus berezovskii | reverse complement strand
TATGAAAGCTTCAACAGATGACCCAGCACCTATCAGGAGCATGTGGTCTTTATGGCCAGTGGAGTACAGACTGAGTGATCCAGCTTCAAAACCCTACCTCAGCGCTTGCTTCCTCTTGGACTACTCCTGTTTGTGGTTGTCACAGGTTGGGTTTTCTCAGAAGCAGGCACTGAGATGGCATTTAGTGTGCCTGATGCTTATGAAAGTGTGCATGTGGTCTAAACAGCTGCAGAAGGAAGGGAGGGGAAGCATGATGAAGCAAGCCACCGGAGAAGTCAGGCTGTAGCCAGGCAGAACGGCCACCTGTGCAGAGTTTCAGAGCTGCAAGAGCCATTAAGAGTTGAGCTAGGGGACTTCCTGGTGGTTCAGTGGTTAAGCCTTTGCTTTCCAATGCAAGGGGTGCAGGTTCGATCCCTGGTTGGGGAGCTAAGATCCCACATGCCTCATGGCTCAAAAGCAATACATAAAGCAGATGCAATATTGTAACAAATTAAATAAAGATTAAAAAAAAAAAAAGAGTTGAGCTGAGATGTCCAGGCTTTCCTACCTCAGTAGTCATCAGTCACTTAATGTGGGATGCTTGGGTAGGGGCGTGACCTTGGGTGAGGCAATTCCAGAAGCAGCTGACAGGTGAAAGCCACCTGCTGACTATACTCCCAACTTCTCGGACACAAATACTTCATTGAAAGGAGATCTGTCCACATCACAGTGTCCTCAGTAAAGGTTTTGGTTGCTTTTACTGCTACGATTATTTCTCTCTCCCAGACCTGAAGACAATACCAAACACAGAGCAGGCACTTGATAATGGATATTGTTAAATAAATGGAACGAGGCAGAATGTTTCTAGAGCATGTTTGTAGGAACTGGTTCTGTGCTGAGTAATAGTTGGGGTTCACTGAATTGTGGTTGATTGAACAGCGAATTCAGGGGCTGTCCGGTCAGACAGCCCTGGGCCTGCTGCCTGGCTTGTCTCCTTGCAGCCATGTGGCCACCCGTAGCAGGATCATGGGGACGCAGGCCCATATCTGGGGTGGCCAGGGCTAGAACGTTGGGGTGGGAGTGATCAGGAAAGAGATGACTGTAGGTACTGGAGCAGGCATGCCATAGCACCTACACTTGGACCACAAAAACAGAGATATCTCTGTTCTCCATAAACAAATGTTGACCATTCTCCAGTAGAAGCCAGTCAAGAAGCAGATCCCATAGAGATAGGACACTAACATTTAAATAACCTATTAAATGGCTTTCATTGTCAATAATCTGATTTGCACTCAGGCAAGACAAGTTGGATGCTTTTGAATGGCCTCAGATACGTCAATATGAAACAAGAAGATAAGGAAGAGAATTAAGTTCAAGCACCCAGGCTTTAGCTTTACATCTTTCATTTTCTTGGCTAGATTGCTAAATAGTTTTAGATGGAACCAGAAATTGCTGCCTAATGCTAATTTGCGAGTGATACAATCAGTGCTGAGGTAAATGATATAGAGAATTGATACTGGGATAAATTGGGATGTGTCCCTTTAAATAACAATATCGACAAAAGTTTGGTACAAAGGGCAAGGGTCTTCATTAAGCAACAACACTGTTCCTGCGAGAGGAGGCTGGATGCAGAGAGACAGGCCTCCGGAGTCAGAGGTAGGCTGGCATCCTGGTCCTCCACTTGCCAGCCCCGTGACCTTGGCAGATTACTGGCTTCTCTCAGCTTTCGCTTCTGGAAGATGAGTAATAAATGTCAGAGAGTTGTTATGAGGATACCATGATATATGGCACGTGAAACACTTAGCACAGTACTTGGCACAGAACAACTAATAAATGTGAGATGTTATGATTTATTATAATGACTCAGCTCTTACCTGAAGGACAGGACATTGGCCTCCAGGGAAGGTAGAGTTGGGGGCAGTCCCAGTGGGGTAAGTCATGTCTGCAGATGTTTCTAGCTCATTGTGTGGAAAGCCAGCCTCCCCTGGATCCTCTGGTGTGGGTCAACGCAGGCATCAGGGTGCTCAGCTTCTTGAGGAAAGATTGAGATTACAGTCCCGGGAAATCCTATAAAAGGCTCTTTGAAGATCTGGGGAAACCTCATGTTCTTACTGAACTTTCCTTAATCCCACATGCTGCTCCCTGTCTCTTAACCCCAGGCCCTTTCACTGACCAGATCGTCTCCAAGGCTGGGGGCCCTTCTGATACAGCTCTGGGTCTTGAATCTTACACAGAATGGAAAGCCCTTTACCTGGCTTAGCAGTAGAACTCTCCGATCTCCAAAACCTACAAAGCACGTTGGGTACAATATTCTGTTTTTGGAGCCACCATCATTTGGCTACCTTATTTTCTGATTAGTCTGTGAGCTCCCTAAGCATGGATGTGGTATCTTTCTTGCCTGTCAGTGATCAGCATCCATTGGGCCACTGTGTTAGGTCATGAGAATAAATTAGGCTTAATGGGGTTTCACCTGGCTCCATTGATTCTTTCCATGTGGTTGGTTGGGTGCTTAGAGCTGTAAGATGGCTCTTTGGTGTGGTTCCTGTTAAATATCGATGCTTTCTGAGACGATAGAGGTTTTCAAGAAAGAGGTGTCCTTGGGAAAGTGCTTTTTAGAAGGTATTGCAATGCTCTGCAGAGAAGAGTTCAGCCCTGAATAGCATTAAAACTGCTACAGGCATCACTCCTGAGCTTAGACAAGGTCTGCAGAGGAGCTGTGTTTCCTGAGAGACTCTGAGATTTTCAGTTGCTATTGGTTTTAGGTTACTTATTTCAGTAGTAGGAGTCACCCTTGGCTTCTTGAGCGGAGCATTACATGTCTTGTTATTGGTGTTTCTGTTATTTAAAACAAATGGAAATGTGCACATGGAACTCAGTTTTCCTTTGGATAAGAAAAAGGTAAAACAGCAGTATGTCCTGGGGATTACTTTTTGTGGCTCGGCAGTAAAGATTCTGCCTGCAATGCAGGAGCTTCAGTAGACGTGGGTTTGATCTCTGGAGTGGGAAGATCCCCTGGAGGAGGGCATGGCAACCCACTCCAATATTCTTGCCTGGAGAATCCATGGACAGAGGAGCCTGGTGGGCTACAGTCCATAGCGTCACATAGAGTCAACATGGCTGAAGCCACATAGCATGTTGCACATCAGTATGTCCTAGAGGTAATAATAGGGCCTTCATGAGCATCAGCTGACCGTGGTTCACTCAGCCAGCCTGCCCCAGGCCTCCATTCCTGGTTCCAGCATCTCCACCCTGATGGATCCTGGGTCTATGTCTCTGTGGCTTTGGCTTTTCTTACCTTTTGAAGTCTTGCTTTCTTCCTGCTTCTTAGTACCCTCATGTTACTTCTTCCTGCAGACATCACAGAGAACATACCTGAAGATGCGTAGCCTGTAGAAGTGAAGGGAAGGTCTTGGTGACTAGTAAATACTCATCAAACATGGATTGAATAAGGGGGAGAAGTTCTGCAGTATTTTGTGGCCCAATCTTTTGACCATCTCTACTTCCTGTGTAATGTAAGTAACTGAGGCGGACCAGTTACTAGTGGTCACTGGAACCAAAGACCTTTGGATCCAGGAAATTGATTTCATCCATTCATCTTTAATTGAATTGGAGCCAAACGGTGGCTTGTAATAGTCATTTTAACGTGTTGAAATATTATTTCTAAAATAGTCATTCAACACAACCTGTCTGGAAGTTTTCTGGAGAACAGATATTTTTGGAATCCTTCTGACAGCCAGGCCAGCACAATTGTGTAGAGAATGACTAATGAGTAGTCAGTTTGTCTCTTACCCCTCTTCCTGCTAATAAACTTTATTGAGGACATATTGGATGCTTGCACGATTTTGTAGTGGACAAGCCCTGTTGACTATGATACCGGTAAGGAGGCTCTGAGTGTGGAAGGCCATCCTATGGGAAGAAATATGGGTTTGTCATGACCAGAGCCCTCTCGACAGCCACACCAGCCAAAGGGAATTAAGGGGCAAACACAGACCCATGTAGAGATTGATGTACATAAGGTTTTCAAAGGGGCCTGGATTTTAAAAATACTTCCTGACTCCATTTTTTTCTCTGTGAGTCAACTGGGATTTTCCAAAGTGGGTCTCCAGGCCTTTGATTATTATGGGAAAAACAACATTGCCTTTAGCAGCTTCCAATTGAGTTGCAAGCCTGGCAGGGAGATGGCTTTCCCTGAAAAGGGACAAACCCTAGCCAGGGAGCTCTGGGGCTGGGCCTCTGGGGCTGTGTGTGTACAAGGGCCCAGTGCTCAGATCTGCATGTGTGCCTCAGGAAGCCAGAGAGCTGCATGCCACGGCTGGAGCTGGACACCATCCAACACCAAATCCATCCTTCTGTGTGGGGCAGAATGAGAGTGTTTCTGAACAAGCTCTCAAAACTGTGAGCGATGGAACTCCCCACCCTGAGGGGATGAGGAAGGTGGGACCGACTGAACACGGCTGACTGATATCCTGTTCATCTCAGCAATGGTGAGAGAGGGGCAGGCAGGCGGCGGATGCATGTGCTGCCTCTGATCTCAAGAAAAGTGGCCTCGTTAGGAGGGGAGAAGGTCAGCGAGGCTTCCCAGGCCGAGACCCTGTGAGGTCTGATAAGAAAGGGAGCAATTTTAAAAATCAATGGAATATTTACTAGGATCTGAGTATAGTCCTCAATCTATTGCAAAGGATGCTTTCCAGGTATCTATAAATAAAAGACGCTTGCCCTTCCAAGCAGGTCTCCTGGAAACTAAAGAAAGGTGCAAGGCAGAAAAAAAGCCATCACCACATCAGAACCTTCTGTGATAGACGGCATCTCCCCCTGACATTTTCATTAGCAGGAAATTTATGTTCCTATTTCTGTCTGTTGTAATGACCATTCTTAGCCATAGCGTGGTGGCGGCTAATGGACAGGAATGGGAAAAAAATTCTTTAATTAATGCAAAATTGAAGCATTTTCTTTCTACACTTTGAGAAGCCAAGTAATTCACAGCAGTTCTTGGCACTAGAGTGGAGGTAAAATAATTATACACAATTTCTAGTGATTAAAAGATAGTAAAATAATTTCAGTTACATTTTAAAATTATTTATCTTGTAAATGAGAAAGGATGAAGAGGATGGGAATGATATTCGGAGGTTCAGAGTAGACCCTGCAGAACTTTCCTCCTGCCTGTCCCTGGGGTCTGGGCTCTGGGTTTTGGGTCTGAACTCTGTCTCTTACTGGGGCTGACTGGGGCTTTGCCATCACCTGGTTGTGATCATTCCTCTCTCACATCCTCTTAGATTCTCCTTTTGCATGATTTCTTTTTCTTTTACCCCTGTCGCTTTTTAAATTTGGGTCCTATGTGATTATATAGGCTTGACTGGAAGGGAAACTGGCCCAGTTCTGGCTTTTCTCTTTGAGGTAATACTCTTAAGAATCCAGCCTTTTAAACCTTTACAGTTGGCCTGCAAGAAATTTTGTTTTGTTTTTAAATCAGAAGTCAGGCCAAGTAGGCTGCTAAAGGGAATAGCCAAAGGGCTGAGCTGAGTGCCTGACAGTCTGTGAGGCTAAACCTTTCTGCCTCCCAACGCCTCTGCACCAAGGTGCAGGCATTCCAGCCCTTTTCTCCCCACTGAGAACACTCTCACAGGGTCGCTTGAGAGAAAGCAAGGGGGAACGAGGAGATGAGCCAGGCAAACAGATCCTAGAGCTGGTATCTGGGTCTCCTGTGCTCTGGAGAAGCTGTAGACAGCTGTCATGTCCCTGGGCAGTGGAGCTCAGCCCTGTGGCGTCCTGGCCCCACAGAGAAGGGTCATACTCCGTGATAGTGTCCAAGGATGCCCACTGAGGATTTAGGAACTTGGAGTGGGGGAGTGCAGGGGTCTCCATGCAGAGGAAGGTTCTCTCCAGCTCATCCTGGGAGGTGTGGGTGTCTCTCTTTATGCCTTGCACTTTTTAAGAAATCTTGCTAAAATCTTAGAGCTGAAAGATCTAAAATCCTGGGGCTGAAAGATGTGCCATCAGCCCAAACCTAGCCAATGAAATGATCTCATTTTATAGCAAATTGTAAACTTTGTTTATTGTCAGTGTTCTTCATTATAACCTGAGAAAGACTGAATATACTTACATATATTTATTTTATAAACTATCCATAAAATTGATTATTAAAAATTAGGTAGATTAATTTACAGGCGATTTCAGGTATTTTTTAGCTGTAATTTTGACAATGTGACTCTTTTATGTTCCAACTGAAGGGCCGTATTTCTAATACAAATAATCCAGTTCTTATTAGAATAGAAAGTCATGACTATGGTTCATTGATTTTTGCCCCTGCCGGACACTTTGATAAACACTTGAAATCTTATAGAATCACTAAACTACCCTTCAAGGTAAGTGATATAGACATTTTCTGAGATGTAGAATTTGATGATTACAGAGCTAACTAACCAGGTATGCATTTTGGAGCTTGAGTGATCTTATTGGAATAGGGACTGGATCACTTCCTGACTGTCAGAATGCAGACAGCTTACTTGACTTCTTTGAGTTCAGTTTATGGTAACCATAGTTACAAGTGATCCCTGGAGGTCTGTGGTGTGTTCAGACTCCTCCCCTCTGACCGCTTACCCTTAGCAGGCTCCTCCTTTCTGCACTGACTTCTGTTTGGACCTTGACCATATTTGTGTGGGTCTGTTTCTAGAAACCATGCACTAATCTATGTCTATCCCTTTTCCAGTACCACATTGTCGTGATTACTTTTAAGTCACGTCTCAGTTGCTTAGTCATGCCCAACTCTTTTGTGAGTCCAGGGACTGTAGCCCACCAGCCTCCTCTGTCCATGGAATTTTCCAGGCAAGAATACTGGAGTGGGTTGCCATTTCCTACTCCATGGAATCTTCCTAAACCAGGGATCTAACCTGCAGCTCTTGTGTCTCCTGCATTGGCAGGCAGGTTCTTCACTACTGGGCCACCTGGGAAGCCCTGATTACTTTTATAGTAAGTTTTAAAATCAGATAATGTTGACAAACATGCATAAGTATTTATAGAAATCACCTTTGATTGCTTTTATTATCATTTATATTTTTTTTCAACATACAGGTACTACAAATGTTTTATTAATGTTAGATTTATAACTAACTGATTCAGTGGGTAAATAATCTGCCTACAGTGCAGAAGACACAGGATATGCGGGTTTTATCCCTGGGTCGGGAAGATCCCCAGGAGGTGGGCATGGCCACCTACACAGGATTCTTGTCTGGAGAATCCCATGGACAGATAAGCCTGGCAGTCTACAGTCCGTAGTGTCTCAGAGTTGGACATGACTGAAGGGATTGAGCACACATGCACATTTCATTTCTGGAGCTTTTGTAATGGATGCTAGGTGGCTTGGATGGTTAAGAATCTGCCTGCAATGCAGGAGACCTGGGTTTGCTCCCTGGGTCAGAAAGATCCTTTGGAAAAGGGAACGGCAACCCACTCCAGTGTTCTTGCCTGGAGAATTCTGTGGACAGAGGAGTCTGGTGGGCTACAGTCCATGGGATTGCAAAGAGTAGGATACTACTGAGTGACTAACACTTTCACTTAAAATCTTGGTTTACAGTGATTCATTACTAGTATCTAGAAATAGAGTTTATATTTTTGTGTTGATCCTTTATCCTACAACCAACCATGCTAATGTTACTTATTAGCTCGGGAAAATTTTCTGTAGATTTCTTGGGACTGCCTAAGTAGACAATCATGTTTTCTATGAGAGGAGGACAATCTTATTTGTTCTTTTTCAACCTGCATGCCTTAATTTTTTTCCTGTCTTATGATAGTGGCTAAGACATCCTCAGTTCTGTTCAATTCAGTCACTCAGTCATTTCCGACTCTTTGCGACCCAATGAATCACAGCATGCCAGGCCTCGCTGTCCATCACCAACTCCCGGAGTTCACTCAAACTCGTGTCCATCGAGTCGGTGATGCCATCCAGCCATCTCATTCTCTGTCGTCCCCTTCTCCTCTCGTCCCCAATCCCTCCCAGCATCAGAGACTTTTCCAGTGAGTCAACTCGTCGCATGAGGTGGCCAAAGTATTGGAGTTTCAGCTTTAGCATCAGTCCTTCCAATGAACATCCAGGACTTAAGATGTTGAATAGGATTGCTGAGTGTAAACATACTTCTTGATCCCTGTCTTGAGGGAAGCATCCAGTCTCTCATCATTAAGTATGATATCAACTGTAGGTTTTTTGAACATGTCCTTTATACAGTTTTATTAGGTTGAGAATTTCTGTCCTACTTCGATTTTGATGAGGGTTTCAAAAAAATACATAAATGGGTGTTAAATTCTGTTAAATCTTCTTCTACATTAATTTATTTATGTGTTTTCTCCTTCTTTAGATAGTTAAGGCAGTTCACTGCTTGATTTTCAGGCATTGTATCAGTCTGACACTCCCAGGATTAACCCCACTTGGTAATTATTGGTATCAGTTCAGTTCAGTTCAGTTCAGTAGCTCAGTCGTGTCCAACTCTCCGCGACCCCATGAATCACAGAACGCCAGGCCTCCCTGTCCATCACCAACTCCCGGAGTTCACTCAAACTTATGTCCACAGAGTCAGTGATGCCATCCAACCATCTAATTCTCGGTCGTCCTCTTCTCCTCCCTCCCCCAACCTTTCCCAGCATCAGAGTCTTTTCCAGTGAGTCAACTCGTCGCATGAGGTGGCCAAAGTATTGCAGTTTCAGCTTTAGCATCAGTCCTTCCAATGAACACCCAGGATCGATCTCCCTTAGAATGGACTGGTTGGATCTCCTGGCGGTACAAGGGACTCTCAAGAGTCTTCTCCAACACCACAGTTCAAAAGCATCAATTCTTCGGTGATCAGCTTTCTTCACAGTCCAACTCTCACATCCATACATGACCACGGGAAAAACCATAGCCTTGACTAGACGGACCTTGGTTGGCAAAGTAATGTCTCTGCTTTTCAATATATTATCAAGGTTGGTCATAACTTTCCTTCCAAGGAGTAAGGGTCTTTTAATTTCATGGCTGCAATCAGCATCTGCAGTGATTTTGGAGCCCAAAAGAATAAAGTCTGACACTGTTTCCACTGTTTTTCCATCTATTTCCCATGAAGTGATGGGACCAGATGCCATGATCTTTGTTTTCTGAATGTTGAGCTTCAAGCCAACCTTTTCACTCTCCTCTTTCACTTTCATCAAGAGGCTTTTGAGTTCCTCTTCATTTTCTGCCATAAGGGTAGTGTCATCAGCATATCTGAGATTATTGATATTTCTCCCATCAATCTTGATTCCGGCTTGTGCTTCTTCCAGCCCAGCATTCCTCATGATGTACTCTGCATATAAGTTAAATAAGCAAGGTGACAATATACAGCCTCGACGCACTCCTTTTCCTATTTGGAACCAGTCTGTTGTTCCATGTACAGTTCTGACTGTTGCTTCCTGACCTGCATACAGGTTTCTCAAGAGGCAGGTCAGGTGGTCTGGGATTCCCATCTCTTTCAGAATGTTCCACAGTTTATTGTGATCCACACAGTCAAAGGCTTTGGCATAGTCAATGAAGCAGAAATAGATGTTTTTCTGGAACTCTCTTGCTTTCTCCATGATCCAGCGGATGTTGGCAATTTGATCTCTGGTGCCTCTGCCTTTTCTAAAACCTGCTTGAACATCTGGGAGTTCACGGTTCACATATTGCTGAAGCCTGGCTTGGAGAATTTTGAGCATGACTTTACTAGCGTGTGAGATGAGTGCAATTGTGCGGTAGTTTGAGCATTCTTTGGCATTGCCTTTCTTTGGGATTGGAATGAAGACTGACCTTTTCCAGTCCTGTGGCCACTGCTGAGTTTTCCAAATTTGCTGGCATATTGAGTGCAGCACTTTCACAGCATCATCTTTCAAGATTTGAAATAGCTCAACTGGAATTCCGTCACCACCACTAGCTTTGCTCGTAGTGATGCTTTCTAAGGCCCACTTGACTTCACATTCCAAGATGTCTGGCTCTAGGTCAGTGATCACGTTATCGTGACTATCTTGGTTGTGAAGATCTTTTTTGTACAGTTCTTCTGTGTATTCTTGCCACCTCTTCTTAATATCTTCTGCTTCTATTAGGTCCATACCATTTCTGTCCTTTATCGAGCCCATCTTTGCATGAAATGTTCCCTTGGAATCTCTAATTTTCTTGAAGAGATCTCTAGTTTTTCCTATTCTGTTGTTTTCCTCTATTTCTTTGCATTGATCGCTGAAGAAGGCTTTCTTATCTCTCCTTGCTATTCTTTGGAACTCTGCATTCAGATGCTTATATCTTTCCTTTTCTCCTTTGCTTTTCACTTCTCTTCTTTTCACAGCTATTTGTAAGGCCTCCTCAGACAGCCATTTTGCTTTTTTGCATTTTTTTCCATGGGGATGGTCTTGGTCCCTGTCTCCTGTACAATGTCGCGAACCTCCGTCCAGAGTTCATCAGGCACTCTATCTATCAGATCTAGTCCCTTAAATCTATTTCTCACTTCCACTGTATAATCATAAGGGATTTGATTTAGGTCATATCTGAATGGTCTAGTGGTTTTCCCTACTTTCTTCAATTTAAGTCTGAATTTGGCAATAAGGAGTTCATGATCTGAGCCACAGTCAGCTCCTGGTCTTGTTTTTGCTAACTGTATACAGCTTCTCCATCTTTGGCTGCAAAGAATATAATCAATCTGATTTCGGTGTTGACCATCTGGTGATGTCCATGTGTAGAGTCTTCTCTTGTGTTGTTGGAAGAGGGTGTTTGCTATGACCAGTGCGTTCTCTTGACAAAACTCTAGTAGCCTTTGTTCTGCTTCATTCCGTGCTCCAAGGCCAAATTTGCCTGTTACTCCAGGTGTTTCTTGACTTCCTACTTTTGCATTCCAGTCCCCTATAATGAAAAGGACATCTTTTTTGGGTGTTCGTTCTAAAAGGTCTTGTAGGTCTTCATAGAACCGTTCAACTTCGGCTTCTTCAGCATTACTGGTTGGGGCGTAGGCCTGGATTACTGTAATATTGAATGGTTTGTCTTGGAAACGAACAGAAATCATTCTGTCGTTTTTAAGATTGCATCCAAGTACTGCATTTCGGACTCTTTTGTTGACCATGATGGCTACTCCATTTCTTCTAAGGGATTCCTGCCCACAGTAGTAGATATAATGGTCATCTGCGTTAAATTCACCCATTCCAGTCCATTTTAGTTCACTGATTCCTAGAATGTCTATGTTCACTCTTGCCATCTCCTGTTTGACCACTTCCAATTTGCTTGATTCATGGACCTAACATTCCAGGTTCCTATGCAATATTGCTCTTTACAGCACTGGACCTTGCTTCTATCACCGGTCACATCCACAACTGGGTATTGGTTTTGCTTTTGCTCCGTCCCTTTATTCCTTCTAGAGTTACTTCTCCACTGATCTCCAGTAGCATACTGGGCACCTACCGACCTGGGGAATTCCTCATTCAGTATTCTATCATCTTGCCCTTTGATACTGTTCATGGGGTTCTCAAGGCAAGTATACTGAAGTGGTTTGCCATTCCCTTCTCCAGTGGACCACATTCGGCTGTGGTCCATGTGATCAGATCAACTAGTTTCCTGTGATTATGATTTCAGTGTGTCTGCCCTCTGATGCCCCCTCGCAATACCTACCGTCTTATTTGGGTTTCTCTTACCTTGCTCGTGGAAAATCTCTTCACAGCCGCTCCAGCAAAGTGCAGCCGCTGTATATTATTATTCTTATGTATTTCTGCATTTAATTTACTGATATTATATTGTAGACTTTTGCATCAGTGTTCATGAAGGATGTTGGTCTGTAGTTTTCCTTTTTTATGCTGTTGTGGTTTGGTTTTGGTGTTAGGGCAATGTTCACGTCATTAGTTGGAAAGATTTCCTGCTCTTTTCAGGAATTGGTTGTGTAGAACTGATGTTTCTTCTTAAAATATTTGTTGGAACTTGTTAGTGAAGCCATCTGAGCCTGAAGTTTTCAGTTTTTCTTTTTAAACTAGCAATTCAATGTCTTTAATAATGATAAGACTATTCAGGTTATCTGTTCTTTCTTGTATAAATTTTGGTTTTGTAGTTTTCAATGAATTGGCTCATTTAGACTAGGTTGTTGGATTGAAGTGCATAAAGTTTCCCCATAAAATTCCTTTATTAACTTTTTAATATCTCTAGGGTCTGTTAGGATTTTCCATCTTGTCATTTCTACTATGTGTAATGTACATCCATCTCTGTTTTTGGTTAGTCTGACTAAGGATTTATCCTAAAAAATTTTTTTTTCAAATAATCAACTTTTGTTTCATTGCGTTTTAATTTTCTTTTATTTCTTTTTATTATTTCCTTCCTTCTGTTTACTTTGGGTTTATTTTGCCCCTTTTCCATCTTATATAGTAGCTTAGGTTGTTGATTTGAGATCTTTGTTCCTTCTAATATAAACGTAGAATCTTCTAAATTTTCCCTAAGCACTGATTTAAGTGCATACCACAAATTTTATATGATGTCTTTACATTTTCTTTCAATTCAAAATGTTTTCTAAATTTCTCCCTTGATCCATATAATTTTAATAGATGTTTTACAGAAATTTTATGTTTACAGAAAAATTGAAAGGAAAATAAAGACTTCCCAAATCTTCTCCTGGCCAGTTTCTCCTCTTATTAATACTTACATTGGTGTTACAATTGTTGAACCAATTGACACATTGTTATTAACTAAAAGTCCATTAAGCTTCACTCTTTGTGTTGTACAGGTTTTTCCAAGTATGTAAAGTTATGCACAATCATTACATTACACAAAAGACTCTCTGTTCCACCTATTCATATTTTCACCATCTCTCCTCACAACCCCTGACAACTGATGAACTTTTTACTATCTCGAAAGTTTTATCTTTTCCAAAATGCCATAGAGTTGGAATCATACAATATGCACTCTTTTCAGATTGGCTTCTTTCACTTAGAAATATGCATTTAAGATTCATCTCTGTTGTATCATGGCTTGAGAGCTAATTTCTTTGTATCACTGAATAATAATTTCATTGTATGAATGTACCACTGTTTGTCCATTCACATATCGAATGACATCTTCAGTTTAGTTCAGTTCAGTTGCTCAGTCGTGTCTGACTCTTTGTGACCACATGAACTGCAGCACGCCAGGCCTCCCTGTCCATCACCAACTCCCGGAGTTCACTCAGACTCACGTCCAACGAGTCGGTGATGCCATCCAACCATCTCATGCTCTGTCACACTCTTCTCCTCTTGCCCTCAATCTTTCCCAGCATCCTGGTTGTTTCTAATGAGTTGACTCCTTGCATCAGCTGGTCAAAGTATTGGAGCTTCAGATTCACATCAGTCCTTCCAATGAATACTCCAGGTTGATTTCCTTTAGGATTGACTGGTTTGATCTCCTTGCTGTTCATGGGTATATGGGAAAGCAAATTTCTTCCCTTATTGATTTAGCTAGGATTTTCAGAACAGTGTTGGCAATGATGAGAGGGAGCCTTGCCTTATTCCTAGTCATAGGGGGGATGTATCTAGTTTCTCACCATTAACTATTACATTAGCTATAGGGTTTTTGTAGATATTCTTCATTAAATTGAGGAGAATCCTCTGTATTTCTAGTATTCTGTGAGTTTTCATCATAAACAGATATTGAAGTTTGTCAAATGCTTTTTATGTATCTACTAATATGATTATATGATTTTCTTCTTTAGCCTGTTGATATAACTGATTATGGGTTTCCCTGGTGGCTCAGATGATAAAAAATCTGGTTGCAATGTGGGAGACCCAGGTTTGATCCCAGGATCAGGAAGATCCCCTCGAGAAGGAAATGGCAACCCACTCCAGTATTCTTGCCTGGAAAATCCCATGAACAGAGGAGCCTGGTGGGCCACAGTCCATGGGGTCACAAAGAATTAGACACAGTTGAATGACTATTGGTGCTGGAGAAGACTCTTGAGAGTCCCTTGTACTGCAAGGAGATCCAACCAGTCCATTCTAAAGGAGATCAATCCTGGGTGTTGATTGGAAGGACTGATGCTAAAGCTGAAACTGCAATACTTTGGCCACCTCATGCAACGAGTTGACTCACTGGAAAAGACTCTGATGCTGGGAAAGGTTGGGGGCGGGAGGAGAAAGGGACGACAGAGAATGAGATGGCTGGATGGCATCACCGACTCTGTGGACATGAGTTTGAGTGAAGTCCGGGAGTTGGTGATGGACAGGGAGGCCTGATGTGCTGTGATTCATGTTGCAGAGAGTTGGACACGACTGAGCAACTGAACTGAACTGAACTGAGTGACTATACACTTTACTATGACTGATTATATTAAATGGTTATTGAATATTGAATCAGCCTTGCAAGCCTGGGATAAATCCCACTTGGTAGTATTATGTAATTTCTTATACATTGTTGAGAATTTTTGCATCTGTATTCATGAAAGACGTTAGTCTGTAGTTTACCCTTCTTGTCATGTCTTTCTCTGATTCTGTTTGAGGTAATACTGGCCTCACAGAATGAGTTAAGTATTGTTCCCTCTGCTTCTAGTTTCTGGAACAGATTTTAGAGAATCAGTATGACTTATTCCTTAAATATGTGATAGAATTCACCTGTCAAGCCATGTGGACTTGGTGCTTTCTATTTGGGAAGTTTATTAATTTAAATTTAACTATCTATTGAATATAGGCTTATTTAAATGGTTTCCCCTGCTATGAGTTTTAGCAGATTACATCTTTAAGGAATTGGTCCATTTCATTTAAGATATCAAATTTGTGAGCACAGAATTTTTTTTATAATAACTCTTTATTATTTTAATGTCTGTGGGTCAGTATCTTATCTTCTCCTTAGACTGTCTAGGGATTTTCAATTTTATTGATATTGTAAAAGAATCTGCTTTTGTTTTCATTGATTTTCTATGTTCTTTCTTGATTTCTGTATCACTTATTTATTTTATTAGTTCTATTATTTCTTTTCTTCTGCTTATTATGAATTTAATTTGCCATTTATTTTCTATTTTCCTATAGTGAAAGTTTAGATTGTTGATCTTATTTGTTTCTTCTTTTCTAATATATGCATTCAATGTTATAAATCACAGCTTTACTCCATCTCACAAATTTTAATAGATTGCATTTTTATTTTGTTTTAGTTCAAACTATTTTAAAATTTCTCCTGAGACTTCTTTAACCCATGTATTATTTAGAAGTGTATTTAATCGTCAAATATTTGGGGATTTTCCAGGTCTCTTTCTGTTACAGATTTCTAGTTTATTCTGTTGTGGTCTGAGAGCATCCTTTGCAGAGCATATATTCCTTCAAATTTAAGTATGTTTTATAACTTAGAATGTGTTTTATCATGGTGAATGTTCATGTGGGCTTGAGAAGAATGTGTATTCTACTTTATTGAATGGAGCAGTCTATAAAATCAGTCAGATCCAGTTGATTTATGGTGCCATATATTCAACTATATCCTTACTGATTTTGTACCCACTGAATCTGTCAGTTACTGGTACAGAAATGTCAAAGTTTCCAACTATAATAATGAATTTGTCTATTTTTCTTTGAAGTTCTGTGAGATTTCTGTCTCACATGTTTTGATGCTCTGTTGTTAGGCATATGAACATTAAGGATGGTTTTGTCTCATGGAGAGCTGACCTCTTATCATTATGTATTGTCTCTGTTTATTTCCGATAATATTCCTTACTCTAAAGTCGTATTTGTTTGAAATTAATACAGCTACTCCCAGTTTTTTGATCAGTGTTAGTATGATATATCTTTATTTACCCCCTTACTTTTAATCTATCTGTGCTTTTATATAAAATGGGTTTCTTATAAACACTATATGTTTGCTTGGCAACCCACTCCAGTTGAGTCTTGGATTATTTTTATTCCCTGTGATAGTCTCTGCCTTTTTATCGGTGTATTTAGACCATTCACATATAAAGTGATAAGTGATACAACTGGATTATGGGACTTGTAACTTAAAAAAAACATCATTGTCCTTATACTTTTTACCATTGTCTTCCACTATTTTGTTCTGCCTTCTCTGGTGTTCATGGACCATTTCATATAATTCTTTTTTTCCTCTTTTAGCATATCAATTATAGCTTCTTTTAAAATGTTTCAAAATGGGTTGCTCTGGGGTTTGCAGTATATTTTACAACTAATCCAGGGCCACTTTTAAATAACGCTGTAATGCTTCACTGGCAGTACAAGTATGAGACAGTGTTCCCAGTTCCTCCCTCCCACTCCTCATAATATTATTGTCTTTCATTTCCCTTATCCAGACTCTACTCATTCATTGTTGTTATTATTGGTTTGAGCAAGGTATTATCTACTAGACCGAGGAAGAATGAAAAAAATAGCATTTTACTTTATCTTCATTTATTTCTTCCTTTCTTAATGTAAATCTGCTGCTACTGCTGCTAAGTCACTTCAGTCGTGTCCGACTCTGTGTGACACCATAGACGGCAGCCCACCAGGCTCCCCCGTCCCTGGGATTCTCCAGGCAAGAACACTGGAGTGGTTTGCCATTTCCTTCTCCAATGTGTGAAAGTGGAAAGTGAAAAGTGAAAGTGAAGTCGCTCAGTCGTGTCCGACCCTTAGCGACCCCATGGACTGCAGCCCACAAGGCTCCTCCATCCATGGGATTTTCTAGGCAAGAGTACTGGAGTGGCTTGCCATTGCCTTCTCCGAATGTAAATCTAAGTTTCTTAAATATATAATTTTTCTTCTCTCTGAAGAATATTTTTTTTTTTTAACATTTCTTGCAAGGCAGGTCTACTGGTGACGATTTCCCTCAATTTTTGTTTGTCAGAGAAAGTATCTCTCTGTTGCTTTTGAAAGATAATTACTTTGAATACAGACTCTGAGTTGGTGGCTGTTTTCTTTCAATTCTAAATGTTTAACTTCATACTCCTCTTGCTTGCATCATTTCTGAAAAGAAGTCTGATGTAACTGTTATCTGTGTTCCTCTGTGGATAAGCTTTTTCCACGTTTTCTCTTTGTCATTGATTTTCTGTAGTTTGAATATATTCCTTGGTGTAATTTTGATCCTTATCCTACTTGATGTTATTTGAGGCTCCTGGATCTGCAATTTGATGTATGTCATTAATTTTGGAGAATCCTCAGCCATTATTACTTCAATATTCTTCTGGTATCCTGATTACATTTATGTTATTTTTTATAATTGTACCATGGTTCATTTCATATTTATTGTTTTTCTTTTTGCATTTCACTTATGGAAGTTTCTATTAGTATATCTCCAAACTTATTGTTCTTTCCTTGGCTGTGTTTAGTCTAATGGTGAGCCCATCAAAAGCGTTTTCCATTTGTTACCCTGTTTTTGGTTTCCTAGGATTTTCTTTTGATTTTTTTCATAATTTCTATCTCTGTGTTCACATTATCCATCTGTTATTTCATGTTGTCCACTTTTTCCCATTGGAGTCTGTGGCATATTAATCACAGTTATTTCAAATTCTCAGTCTGATAAATCCAAAATTTCTGCCAAATCTAAATCTGGTTATGCTGCTTGTTTTGCCTCTTTAGACTGTTTTTTTTTTTTCTTCCTTTTTTAGAATGATTATAAATTTTTGTTGAAAGCTGAGCATGATGTTTAGGCCAAAAGTAATTGAGATAGTATGGTCAGAGAACATACTTTGCATGATTTCAATTAAAAAATTGTTGACCCAGTATATGATCTATGTTGGTGATTGTTTCATGTAAACTTGCAAAGAATATGCGATCTGCTGTTATTGTGGTAAGTGTGCTATAAATGTTAATTACATCCAGTTGGTTGATGGTGTTCAGTTCTTCTGTTTCTTTGGATGATTTTCTATTTGCTGTTTCTTTAACTGGGACAGATATGTTGAAGCATTCAACTATAATTGTGAATTAATCTATTTCCCTTTTCAGTTTCATCATTTTTTGCTTCATGTATTTTGAAGCTATGTAGTTAGGCACATACAAATTTAAAATTGTAACAGACTTTTCTACCATATGTGTTGTCCCTTTATTATTTTTAATATTTTCTTGCTCTTATTTTTTGCTTTATATGATATTAATATAAGCCTTCCAGATTTCTTTTGATTAGTGTTCCATGATACATTATTTTCTATTCTTTTACTTTTAATCTTTCAATGAAAAGACATTTACAGTGGTTTTTTTGTTGTTGTTGCTACCATATAGTTGGGTCTTTTCAAAATTCATTTAGACAATCTCTATCTTCTAATTGGTGTCTTTAAAACATTTATATTTAATGCAATTTATTGGTAGGTTTGGATGTATGCACACCATTTTTTTTTGTTTCCTAAGTTTTTGAAAAATTCATGCACACACTCGTATATATGTATGCATGTGTGTATATTATTTTTATTGTGATAAAATGCACAACAAAGCATTTTTTAAAACATTGTCTAAGTGTACAATTTAGGGGTATTGAGTACATTCACAATGTTGTATAACCATTCAGTTCAGTTCAGTTCAGTCGCTCAGTCGTGTCCGACTCTTTGCGACCCCATGAATCACAGCACGCCAGGCCTCCCTGTCCATCACCAACTCCCGGAGTTCATTCAAACCCACCTCCATCGAGTCATAGACATTTCCATTAATTTTCGTCACCCTAAAGAAATTCTGTTCACAGTAAATAATAACACCCCATTTCCCCCTGACTCTAGCCCTCAGTACTATTTCTAGCCCCCAGTAGCCATTATTTTATTACTGGTTTCTGTGCATTTGCCTATTATAAGTATGTCATGAAAATGAGGTCATTCAGTACTCCCATCCGAGTAGGGCTTATTTTACAAAGTATAATATATTTAAGATTCAACATGTTGTAACATATATCAGAATTTCATTCCTTTATTTTGTTGCTGTTGTTGTTCAGTTGCTCAGCTATGTCTGATTCTTTTTGACCCCGTGGACTGCAGCACACCAGGCTTTCCTGTCCTTTACCACCACCTGGAGTTTGCTCAAACTCATGTCCATTGAGTTGGTGATGCCATCCAACCATCTCATCCGCTGTTGTCCCCTTCTCCTCCTGCCTTCAATCTTTCCCAGCAACAAGGACTTTTTCAATGAGTCAGCTCTTCACATCTGGTGGCCAAAATATTGGAGCTTCAGTTTCAGCATTAAGTCCTTCCAATGAACATTCAGGGTTGATTTCCTTTCGGATGACTGATTTGATATCCTTGCAGTCCAAGGGACTCTGAAGAGTCTTCTCCAAGGCTATAGTTTAGAAATATCAATTCTTCAGTGCTCAGTCTTCTTTATGGTCCAGCTCTCAAAACCATACTTGACTATAGAAAAGCCCTCATTTTGACTATACAGTCCTTTGTTGGCAAAATGATGTCTCTGCTTTCTAATATACTATCTAGGTTAGTCATAGCTTTTCTTCCATGGAGCAAGCATCTTTTAATTTCATGGCTGCAGTCACCTTCTGCAGATTCCTTTTAAACATTGAGTAATATTCCATTATATATATAGAATGTGGAGGGTTTTCCCAGGTGGCACTAGTGGTAAAGAATCCACGTGCCATTGCAGGAGACATAAGAGGTGTAGGTTCGATCCCTGGGTTCAGTCCCTGGGTTGGGAAGATCCCCTGGAGGAGGAAATGGCAACCCACTTCAGTATTCTTGCCTGGAGAATCCCATGCACAGAGGATCCTGGTGGTCCTATAGACTGTGGGGTCGCAAAGAATCGTACATGACTGGAGACTTAGCATGCACACACATTTTTAAAATTCATCTTTCTGTTGATGAACATTTGATTTGTTTCCATGTTTTGGTTATTATGAATAATGTTGCTATGAAACTTGTTTGAGTCCCCCCTTCTTTTAGTTCTTTTGGATATATACATAGAAGTGGAATTTTTGGATCATGTAGTAATTCTGTGTTTAACTTTTTGAGGAAATGCCAAAGTGTTTTCCACTGCAGCTACACTTTTGCATCCCAATCACAATGCAGATGGGTTCCAATTTTTCCACATCCTTGTCATCTTGTTATTTCCTGTGTTCTGATGAATATGAGGTAGCATTTCATTGTGGTTTTGATTTGCTTTTAATAATAATTAATGCTATTGATTATCTTTTCATGTGTTATTGGCCATTTGTGTACCTTTTTTGGAAAAGTATTCAAGTCCTTCACCCATTTTTAAATCAAGTTGTTTTTGTTGACATTATTGTAAGAGTTCTTTATATTAATATATTCTTGATATTACTCTTATCAGATGTACGATTTATAACTATTTTTTCCAATTTTGTGGAAGAATAACTAAATACTGTTCTTTGATGCATAAAAGTGTTTAAGTTTGATGAAGTCCAAATAAACCATTTTTTCTTGTTTTTTTTTGCCCACATAGTTGATGTCGTATCTAAGAAATCATTCCCATGTGTGATGTCATTTCCCCACAATAAGTTGTATAATTTTGGCTGTTTTGATTAGGTCTTTGATTTATTTTCAGTCATTTTTATTTCAATTTTTTTTCATTTTTTGACATGTTGATATCCAATTTTTCAAGCATCATTCGCTGAAAAGATTTTCCTTTTCCCTACTGAGTGATCTTTGTACCCTTGTTACAAATCATTTGAGCTTATACATGGGGCCCATTTCTGGGTTCTCTATAGCATTCCATTAGTCAGTATGTCTGTCTTTATGTTGGTACCATAATTCATTGATTACTGCACCTTTATATTAAATTTTGTAATCAGGAAGTGTGAGTTATCTCTGTTTTACTTTTTCAAGATTGTTTTGACTATTTGGCTATTCACTTTAAGATGATCACTGGGATTTTAAAGGGGATTACATGGACTCTCTAGATATTTCTAGGTATTATTAATGATGATAATAATAATTATAATAATTTAATGATAATAATAATAAAATAAATAAAACAATAAAAATAAATAATTTAATATTAAATATTCTAATTCATGAACATAAGATATCTTTCTACTCATTTATGTCTTCTTTAGTTTCCCACCGGAGAAGGCAATGGCAAGCCACTCCAGTACTATTGCCTAGAAAATCCCATGGATGGAGGAGCCTGATAGGCTGCAGTCCATGGGGTCGCTAAGGGTTGGACACGACTGAGCGACTTCAGTTTCAGTTTCAGTTAGTTTCCCACAGAAATGTTTTGCTCTTTTCAGTATACAAGTCTTTTGCCACTTTGGTGATTTTATTCCTAAGTACAGTTCACTCTTGAACAATGTAGGGGTTAGAGCACCAACCCTCTACACAGTAAAAAAATCTGTATATGGCTTTATAGTTGGTCCTCCATAACCAAAGTTCCATATCCATGGACTCAACTAGCCATGGATCATGTAGTACTGCTGTAGAATTTATTGGAAAAAAAATCCACATGTATATGAACCCACACAGTTCAATCCTGTGTTGTTCAAAAGTCAACTGTATTTTAGTTATTTTTAATGCTATTATAAATAAAACATCTCAATTTCCTTTTTGGATCATTCATTATTAGTATATAGAAATACAACTGACATGAGGATTTGATTTGTATCTTGCAACTTTGCCAAATCCACTTATTAAGTCTAACATATTTATTTGTGGAATATTTAGTATTTTTTATGTGTCATCTGTGAACACAGAAAACGACTTCTTTTCTAATTTGAATGCCTTTTATTTATTTTCCTTGCTTAAGTGCTCTGGTTATGTTTCCAATACAATGTTGAATAGACATAGTGAAAACTGGCATCCTTTTCTTGTTTCTGATTTTAAAGAAAAATTTTTCAGCCTTTTGCCATGTTAATTGTGGGTTTTTCACGTATGGTATTTATCATACTGAATAAGTTTTCATTTATTACAAGTATCTTCAAATATTTTTTATCATGAAAGTATGTTGAATTTTGTTCTGCATTAATCTGAGTGATTGTGTATTATTTTCTTTTATTTCTATTTATATGGTGTATTGCATTGATTAACATGTATGTTGAACCATCCTTGCATTTCAGGAATGAATCCCACTTGGTCATCATGTATATTCCTTTTAGTGAAGTGAAGTCGCTCAGTTGTGTCCGACTCTTTGCGACCCCATGGACTGTCTGTCCATGGGATTCTCCAGGCAAGAATACTGGAGTGGGTTACCGTTTCCTTCTCCAGGGGATCTTCCCAACCCAGGGATTGAACCTGGGTCTCCCGCATTGGAGGCAGACATTTTAACCTCTGAGCCACCAGGGACAACATGTTAAATCCAATCTGATAGCATTTTTTTTGAGGAATTTTGTGTCAGTATTCTTAAGGGAGATTAGCCTGTAGCTTTCTTTTCTTGTAGTATCTTGTCTAGCTTTTGTTGTTGTTGTTGTTGCTGTTCAGTCACTAAACTGTGTCTGACTCTTTATAACCCCATGGACTGCAGCACACCAGGCTCCCCTGTCCTTAACTCTCTACTGGACTTTGCTCAAATTCATGTCCATTGAGTCAGTGCTGCTATCTAACCATCTCATCCTCTGCTACCCGATTCTACTTTTGCCTTCAATCTTTCCCAGCATCAGAGTCTTTTCTAACGATTTGGCCCTGCCTACCAGGTGGCCATAATATTGGAGCTTCAGCATCAGTCCTTTCAATGGGTATTCAGGGTTGATTTTACGTTAGGACCGACTGGTTTGATCTTCCACTCCAAGGGACACTCAAAAGTCTTCTCCAGCACCATAATTCGAAAGTATCAATTCTTTGGTGCTCAGCCTTCTTTTTTTTTTTTTTCTTTCTCAGCCTTCTTTATATTCCATTTCTCACAGCTGTTCATGACTGCTGGAAAAACAATAGCTTTAACTTTATGGACCTTTGTTGGCAAAATGATGTTCTGCTTTTTAACACACTGTCTAGGTTTGTCATAGCTCTTTTTCTAAGTAGCAAGTATCTTTAATTTCATGGCTGCAGTCACTGTCCACAGTGATTTTGGAGCCCAAGGAAATAAAATCTATCCCTGCTTTTCCTTTTTTCCCTTCTGTTTGCCATGAAGTGATGGGATAGGATGCCATGATCTTGGTATTTTTTTCTAATTCATCTATTTTTAATTAGGGAATAATTGCTTTATTATATTGTGTTGTTTTCTGCCACATATCAACATGAATCAGCCATAGGTATGTATAAATATGTCCCCTCCCTCTTGAATCCTCCTTTTCAGCTCCCACCCCATCACACTCCTCCAGGTTGTCATAGAGCACTGGGTTTGAGCTCCCTACATCATACAGAAAATTCTCACTGGCTATCTGTTTTACAGATGGTAATGTATATGCTTCTATGACACTCTTTCTATTCACCCCTCTCTTTCCTTCCCCAACTGTGTCCACAAGTCTGTTCTCTGTCTGCGTCTCCATTGCTGCTCTGCTAATAAGTTCATCAGTACCACCTTTCTAGATTTCATATATATGTGATATTTGTTTTTTTTTCTTTCTGACTTACTTCCCTCTGTATAATAGGCTGTAGAACTGACTCAAATGCATTCTTCTTTATGGCTGAGTAATATTCAATATCACTCATACAACTTCTTTTTATTCATCTTTTGATGGACATCTAGGTTGCTTCCATGTCCTAGTATTGTAAACAGTGCTGCATGATTTTCATTTATGGTTTCCTCAGGGTATATGACCAGTAGGGAGATTATTGGATTGTATGGTAGCTTTATCCCTAGTTTTACTTTTTTTTTTTTTCTCCTTTTTTTCTTTATCTTTCTTTTTATGGTTCCCACCCCCACGCCCACTCCCACTCCCACTCCCACTCCCAGCTTTAAGATCAGCCTCCAAAACGAAGCCCTTTGTGCTCTCAAGGTCCCGCCCACCGGAACTCTTTCTTCGGAGCGCCCTTCTGAAGGGGAACGTTTTCCCCCACGTCAGCGCCCTGAGACAGCGTCGGCCTTTCCCCCCGCCCCCACCACACACCCTCCCCCCCACCCCACAACCACCCCCCCCCCCACGCCTCCCTCTCTCCCTCCTGCTCCTCTTCCTCCTCCTCTGAACTCTGGAGCGCTCCTCGCACTCTATCCCTAGTTTTTAAAGGAACCTCCATATTGTTCTCTATAGTGTTCTCCACCAACAGTGCAAGAGGGTTCCCTTTTCTCCACACCCTCTCTAGCATTCATTTTTTGATGATGGCTATTCTATCCAGGGTGAGGTGAAACCTCATTGTAGTTTGATTTGCATTTCTGTAATAATGAGGAACGTTGAGCATCTTTTCAGGTGTTTATTAGCCATCTGTATGTCTTCTTTGGAGAAATGTCTGTTTAGGTCTTCTGCCCATTTTTTGATGTGGTTTTTTGTTTTTCTGGTAGTGAGCTGCTTGTATATTTTGCAGATTTATCTTTTGTCAGTTGTTTTATTACGTATTGTTTTCTCCCATTCTGAGGTTGTCTTTTCACCTTGTTTATAATTTCCTTCGCTATGCATAAACTTTTAAGTTTAATTAGGCCTATTTGCTTATTTTTGTTCTTATTTCCATTACTCTAGGAAGTGGTTCATAGAGCATTTTGCTGTGACTTATGTTAAGGAGTCTACTGCCTATGTTTTCCCCCAAGATTTTTATAGTTTCTACCTTATATTTAGTTCTTTAATCCATTTTGAATTTATCTTTATGTATAGTGTTAGGAAGTGTTCTAATTTTATTCTTTTGCATGTAGCTATTCAGTTTCTCCAGCACCACTTATTGAAGAGACAATCTGTTCTCCATTGTATATTCTTGCCTCCTTTATCAATGACAAGGTGCCCACTGGTGCGTGGGTTTATCTCTGGGCTGTTTATCTCGTTCCATTGGTCTGTAGGTCTGTTTTTGTGCCAGTGCAAGACTGTCTTGATGACTAGTTGCACATATTTCACAGGCTAGTAAGGTTGTGCTCAAAATCCTTCAAGCTAAGATTCAGTAGTATATGAAATGAGAACTTCTATATGTAAAAGCTGGGTTTAGAAAAGGAAACCAGAGACTAAATTAGAGGAACCAGAGACTAAATTGCCAACATTCATTGGATCATAGAGAAAGCAACAGAATTCCAGGAAAACATCTACTTCTGCTTCATTGACTGCACTAAAACCTTTCACTGTTTATTGGGGACCGTAACAAATTGTGGAAAAACTTTTAAAGAGACAGAAATTTCAGACCATCTTATCTTTCTCCTGAGAAACCTGTTTGTGGGTCAAGAAACAACAGTTAGAACCAAACGTGGAACCACGGACAGCTTCAAAATTGGGAAAGAAGTATGACGAGGCTGTATATTGTCACCCTGCTTATTTAACTTCTGCACAGTGTACATCATGCGAAATACTGAGCTGGATGAATCATAAGCTGGAATGAAGATTGCCGGGAGAAATATCAACAACCTCAGATATGCAGGTAATACCACTCTAATGGCAGAAAATGAAGAGAAACTAAAAAGACTTTTCATCAAAGGGTGAAAGAGTACAGTGAAAACGTGGCTTGAAACTCAACATTTAAAAAAACTAAGTAAATTCATTGCTGCTAAACCTAGCTTGAAGGATTTTGAGCATAACCTTTCTAGTATGTGAAATGAGACCTTTTTTGTATAGTTTTTCTGTGTATTCTTGCCACCTCTTTGTAATCTCTTCTCCTTCTGTTAAGTTCTTAACATTTATGTCCTTTATTGTGCTCATCCTTGCTTGAAATATCCCCTTGATATCTCCAATTTTGTTGAAGAGGTCTCTAGTCTTACCCATTCTATTGTTTTCCTCTATTTCTTTGCACTGTTCATTTAAGGAGGGCTTCTTATCTCTCCTTGCTCTTCTCTGGAACTCTGCATTCATTTGAGTGTATCTTTCCCTTTCTCCCTTGCCTTTCACTTCTCTTCTTTTCTCAGCTATTTGTAAAGCCTCCTCAGAAAATCACTTTGATTTCTTGCATTTCTTTTTATTTGGGATGGCTTTAGTCACTGGCTTCTGTGCAACATTATTAATACAAACCTCCATTCATAGTTCTTCAGGCATTCTATCTACCAGATTTAATCCCTTGAATCTATTCATCACCTCCACTGCATAATCATAGGAATCTGATTTAGGTCAGAGCTGAATGGCTTAGTGGTTTTCCCTCCTTTCTTCAATTTAAGCCTGAATTTTGCAATAAGGAGTTCATGATCTGAGTCACAGTCAGCTCCAGGTCTTGCTTTGCTGATTGTATAGAGCCTCCCTCTCTTTGGCTTTAAAGAATAAAATCCATCTGATTTTGATATTGACCATCTAGTGATGTCCATGTGTAGAGTCATCTCTTGTATGGTTGGAAAAGGCTATTTCCTATGACCTGTGTGTTCTCTTGACAACTCTGTTAGCCTTTGCCTGGCTTCATTTTGTACTCCAAGGCCAGACGTTCCCATTACTCTAGATATCTCTTGACTTCCTACTTTTGCATTCCAATCCACTATGATGAAAAGAACACCTTTTTTTTTGGTGTTAATTCTAGAAGGTCTTATGGGTCTTCATAGAATTATTCAACTTCAGTTTCTTCAGCATTAGTGGTTGGGGCATAGATTTGGATTACTACGATGTTGACTGGTTTGCCTTGGAAATGAACCAAGATCATTCTGTCATTTTTGAGATTGCACCCAAGTACTGCATTTCAGACTTGTTGTTGGCTGTGCAGTGCAGGAGATGTAAGAGACCTGGGTTCAATCCATGGGTCAGGAAGATCCCTTGGAAAGGAGGTATCAACCTACTCCAGTATCCTTGCCTGGAAAGTCCCATGGACAAAGGGCAACAATCCATGGAGTCACAAGGGTGGGACATGACTGAGTGACTAAACTACCACCACTGTGAGGGTTGCTGCATTTCTTCTAAGGGATTTTTGCCCGCAGTAGTAGATATAATGGTCATCTAAATTAAATTCACCCATTCCCGTCCATTTAAATTTACTGATTTCTGAAATGTGGATGTTCATTCTCGCCATCTCCTGCTTGACCACATCCAAATACCTTGATCCACGGACCTAACATTCCAGGTTCCTATGCAATATTGTTCTTTACACTATTGGACTTTAACCACCAGACATATCCACAACCGAGCATCATTTCCATTTTGGCCCAGCTGTTTCATTTTTTCTGGAGCTATCAGTAATTGTCTTCCACCCTTCCCCAGTAGCATATTGGACACCTTCTAACCTGGGGGTTTACCTTTGAACGTGAAGGGCTCACCTTCCAGTATCATATATTTTTGCCTTTTCATGCTGTTCATGGGGTTCTCTGAACAAGAATATTGCAATGGCTTGCCATTCCCTCCTCCAATGGACCATTTTTTGTCAGAACTCTTCACTATGACCTGACCATCTTGAGTGGCTCTGCAAGGCATGGCTCATAGCTTTATTGAGGTATATGCAAGCCCTTTAACCACAGCAAGGCTGTTATCCATGAAGGGGTCTAGTTTTAGTATAGGAGTAATGCTGGCTTCATAGAATGAAATAGCAAGAGGTCCCTCCACCACAACTTTTTTTGGAAGAGCTTGAAAAGAATGGATTCCCCCCCTCCATTTTTCTCTTTCCCATTCCCTGCCTTCTGTTGGACATTTGAATACAAGTTGTTATTTCGCTTTACTTTTTTCTTACATTTAAAAAATTGAAATGAAATTTATATAACGAAATTAACATTTTGCTGTGGTAATCAAAACAGAATGTTACTGGCATAAGGACAGACATAGACAAATGGAATAACATTGAGAGTCCAAAAATAAACCGATGTTTTAATGGCCAATTAGTTTTCAACAATGTTGCTGAGATTATTTAGTGGAAAGAAGACTGGTCTGTTAAATTAAAGGTACTGTGACAACTGGATATCCACATGGAATGAAATTGGGTCTGTAGATCATCCCATATACAGCAGTTAACTCAAAATTGATCAAAGACCTAAATATAAGAACTAAAACCATAAAATTCTTACAATTAAACATAGAGGTAAGTAGTCATGACTTTGAATTTGGTAATGGATTCTTTGGATATGACACCAAAAGCATGAACAAAAGAAAAAAATAGATACATTGGACTCCATTAATGTTGAAAACTTTTGTGCATCAAAGTGTGTTGTAAAAAATAATTATATTACTTAAAAATTTTGTTTTGATTGTCAGTCAGATGTGAACATAGAATAACACTGCAGAAAGGCATATAAAAGTGAAAGAAATTTATTATGCTCACAGATCCTATGAGAGGAAGAAATGGCATGTTAATCAGGGGCCATATGCGAGGAGTTCCCAGGGATCAGAATCAACTAAAAAGTTGGGGAGTCAAAAGAGAGTTTATGGACCAACCTCTGAGTGTCTTTGTTGGGTTAATGGTGGCAGAAACAGCAAAAAGCATGAGGGTATTTCTCTAGTGTGTTCAAATGTTACTAATTCACAGTGAGGGGAGGGTAAGAAAGGGAACTTGTGGTAGTGGCTAGCCTTATCATACTGGTGCACCTGGCTTCTAGGGATGGGTGCTTATGATCAGTTTGTAGGAATATTGAAGAATTGAGAAAATATGAAGTTTAAAAAAATTACAATATAGAAAGGAATTATCAAGAAAGTGAAAAATCAACATACAGAAGGGAAGGTATTTGTAAATCATATATCTTGTATACAGACTATATAATAAACTCATACAACTCAAAAACAAAAAGACAAATAACATAATTATTCAGTTTTGATTGTGTATATTGGGTTGGTGAAAACATTCGTTTGGGTTTTTCCAACCTGAATGAATGTTTTGGCCAACCTCTTATTTTAGTTTTACTTAGTAATTGCTCTAAGGATTTAAATTATCAGTTTAATTCTGTTACTTGAAGTGGAATATGGAAGCTTTAACCTTTCATCATTCATGTTGTTTTCATATACATTACATTTACATACGTTAGAAATGCCACCAGACAATGTTATATATACACATTCTTCTTTCAACTTATGCATATCACAAAAAACTTAAGAAAACTAACCTATTTTATATATTCAGACATTTGCCATTTCTATTACTCCTCCTTTATTTATGATGCTTCAAATTCCCCCATTGTCATTTTCCTTATTCCTGAACTGTTTGCTTTAGTATTTCTATTAGATTAGTTTAGTCACTACACGTGTCTTCAGTTCAGTTCAGTTGCTTTGTCGTGTCCGACTCTCTGTGACCCTATGAACCGCAGCACGCCAGGCATCCCTGTCCCTCAACAACTCCTGGAGTTTACCCAAACTCATGTCCATTGAGTCGGTGATGCCATCCAACCATCTCATCCTCTGTCGTCCCCTTCTCTTCCTGCCCTCAATCTTTCCCAACAACAGGGTCTTTTCCAATGAGTCAGCTATTCGCATCACGTGGCCAAAGTATTGGAGTTTCAGCTTCAACATCAGTCCCTCCAATGAACACCCTGTACTGATCTCCTTTAGGATGGACTGGTTGGATCTCCTTGCAGTCCAGGGGACTCTCAAGAGTCTTCTCCAACACCACAGTTCAAAAGCATCAATTCTTCACCACTCGGCTTTCTTTATAGTCCAACTCTCACATCCATACATGACTACTGGAAAACTATAGCCTTGACTAGATGGACCTTTGTTGGTAAAGTAATGTGTCTGCTTTTTAATATGCAGTCTAGGTTGATCATAACTTTCCTTCCAAGGAGTAAGTGTCTTTTAATTTCAAGGCTGCACTCACCATCTGCAGTGATTTTGGAGCCCCTCAGAAATAAAGTCAGCCACTGTTTCCACTGTTTCCCCATCTATTTGCCATGAAGTGGTGGGACCAGATACCATGATCTTTGTTTTCTGAATGTTGAGCTTTAAGCCAACTTTTTCATTCTTCTCTTTCACTTTCATCAAGAGGCTCTTTAGTTTTTCTTCAATTTCTGCCATAAGGGTGGTGTCATCTGCATATCTGAGGTTATTGATATTTCTCCCAGAAATCTTGATTCCAGCTTGTGCTTCTTCCAGCCCAGTGTTTCTCATGATGTACTTTGCATATAAGTTAAATAAGAAGGGTGACAATATACAGCCTTGACGTACTCCTTTTCCTATTTGGAACCAGTCTGTTGTTCCATGTACAGTTCTGATTGTTGCTTCCTGACCTGCATACAGGTTTCACAAGAGGCAGGTCAGGTGGTCTGTTATTCCCACCTCTTTCAGAATTTTCCACAGTTTTTTGTGATCCACACAGTCAAAGGCTTTGGCATAGTCAATAAAGCAGAAACAGATGTTTTTCTGGAACTCTCTTGCTTTTTCCATGATCCAATGGATGTTGGCAATATGATCTCTGGTGCCTCTGCCTTTTCTAAAACCAGCTTGAACATCTGGAAGTTCATGGTTCACATATTGCTGAAACCTGGCTTGGAGAATTTTGTGCATGACTTTACTAGTGTGTGAGATGAGTGCAATTGTGTGGTAGTTTGAGCATTCTTTGGCATTGTCTTTCTTTGGGATTGGAATGAAAACTGACCTTTTCCAGTCCTGTGGCCACTGCCGAGTTTTCCAAATTTTCTGGCATATTGGGTGCAGCACTTTCACAGCATCACCTTTCAGGATTTGAAATAGCTCAGCTGGAATTCCATCACCTCCACCAGCTTTGTTCATAGCAATGCTTCCTAACTTGACTTCACATTCCAGGGTATCTGGCTCTAGGTGAGTGTGAGTGATCACACCATCATGATTATCTGCATTGTGAAGATTTTTTTGGTACAGTTCTATGTATTCTTGCCACCTCTTCTTAATATCTTCTGCTTCTGTTAGGTCCATACCATTTCTGTCCTTTATTGAGCCGGTCTTTGCATGAAATGTTCCCTTGCTATCTCTAATTTTCTTGAAGAAATCTCTAGTCTTTCCCATTCTATTGTTTTCCTCTATTTCTTTGCATTGATCTTAGATTTCCTTCTCTGAGAATGCTTTTGTTTTGCTTTTACTTTATTCCTGAAGGATTGTTTTCATTGGATAAAATTGTAGGTTGAGAGTCATCTTTTTCATTCCCTTAAAGACATTTTGCTCTGATCTCCTCTTCTCTCTCTGTGTGTGTATATATATATATATGTGTGTATGTATATGAATTCCGCAGTCCTTTAAATAAATATTTCTCTATGAAAATGTATATTTTTTCTTGGATGCCTTCAACATCTTTTTCTTTATCTTAAGTTTTTAACTTTAATGTATCTGGGCAAAAACTCCTATGAGTTTATGCTTTTGAGTTTCTGAGTTTCTTGGATCTGTAAATTTATGTGTTTCATCAAATTTGGAAAGTTTTCAGCCATATATCTATCTATCTACCATCTAGTGTAGTGCCTTCTTTTCTTATTCTTGTGGAACTAATAATATGAATATTTGACCATTGTTTGTTTATTTTTCTACTGTCCCTCTCTTATTTTTTATTTGTTATTCTCTTTATTAATCACATTGGTTAATTTTTATTGGTCTACTTTCAAATTCAGTGAATCTTTCCTCTATCATCTCTAGTCTATCAAGTTAATCCAATGAACTGCGTTTTTGTTTTTGTATTTTTTTTAGTTGTAAAAATTTCATTTTATTCTTTTATATATCTTCTGTTTCTGTGCTGAGTCTTTATAGCTTTCCATTAATTTCAAGAATGTTTCTCCTTATTTCCTGAAACATAGATATAATAGCTGCTTTAAAATCTTTGTTTGATAATTTCAACACTATACTGACTCAGGTTTGATGTCTGCTATCTTTTCCCTTGAGTAATAGAGAAATTTTCCTGATTGTTCATATTCAAAGTAATTTTAGAATGTATCTTGGGCATTTAAAATATTATTCTAGACTTCAAACTATTGTTTAAATTTCTTGAAGGATGTTTATTTTTGTTTTGGATTATGTTGTTTCAGAAGGCAACCAAGCCAGTTATCTTCAGACTGAAAGCCCACAGTGTGTGGGTTCTAGTTTCAACTTAAATTCTTTTTTAAAGCCCTTATAGGCCTATTCAGATCTGCTCTCCATTTGTGTCACCATGTGTCCAATCTAGGACCTGGGAAATAATCTATTTTATAGTATAGCTCTCAAAGCCTTTGGTCGGAGAAGGCAAAGGCAGCCCACTCCAGTACTCTTGCCTGGAAAATCCCATGGACGGAGGAGCCTGGTAGGCTGCAGTCCATGGGGTCGCTAAGAGTCGGACACGACTGAAGAGACTTAGCAGCAGCAGCAGCAGCAAAGCCTTTGGTATGTTGCTTAAGATCCATGCATATGCAGCTTGGGTGCAAGGGCAGAAGTTCATATACAACTTCATAGGATCATGTTCTTCAGCTCTCTTCTTTCCACAATGCCCTCAATACTTTTCTGCTCCTAGACACTTTCTCCCCTGGTCTTCTATCTGCTGTTCACTTCCTGCACTTGCATCTACCTCTAGGGTCAAGTGGCAAAGTGACAGAGAGGAAAAGGAGTGTGGATTCTCCTCATGGATTTGGGACCAAAGTTCCTCTGGTCAGAGAAGAAGGTTTTCCCTCCTTCCTAGTTTTATTGGGCTTCCCTTGTGGCTTAGCTGGTAAAGAGTCTGCCTGCAGTATGGGAGATCTGGGTTCAATCTCTGGGTTGGGAAGATCCCCTGGAGAAGGGAAAGGCTACTCACCCAAGTATTCTGGCTTAGAGAATTCCACGGACTCTATAGTTCACGGGGTTGCAGCGAGTCAGACACGACTGAGTGACTTTCTATTTTCACCAGCCACTATAGTTGCTCTGTCACTGTAGGATTGCCTTGTGGCTGGAGCAGAAGAAACAAAACACAAGCAAGCAAAGAAAAGCAGGGAAATTTCCCTACTGGCCTTGATTGTGGGATTCTACTTTAGACACTGGCTTTGATTGTGGGATTCTACTTTAGACTTTTCTGAGCAGAAGTACAGGACTCACCTTAGACTTTTTCCTGACTACACCTGGTGCACAGTTCCAAGTTTTGGACTGCCTTTGACTTCATGTTGGGAAAAAAGTATGTGAGGGAAATTAATGATATTTGCTGCTATTTTGGTGACACTTTGAATTTTTCTCCCCTTTAATTTACCTGGTACCTTTTTCTTTTCAAAATCCCAGGATCTATCTATCCTATCCAGGGTTTTAGTTGTAGTCAATGAGAAAGACAGGTTGGAAAATGCTTACTCCATGTTAACTAGAACTGGAACTGAAGAATTTTTCTTATCCCCATTTTATAGTTGAGAAAACTGATCTCCCAAAAGGTAACTTTACTTTGTGTTCTTTTGTTTCTCCCTATAGCTCAATAGCACTAAATAACAGAACTAGGGTATTGCCCTTTAGTGTGTCTTATTTTGGCCTTGTTATTTGGCACAGTACAAGAAGCATAGGTCCAACCTGGAGATATGAGACAGAGATGACAGCGCAGATACCACGAGCTACTCTGGCTCATTCCTCGGTGAATTATGGTAGCAAAATCTCTTGGAGGTCAGGAAGTTGATATCCTATTATTTATTTGACTTTAATCCTTAGTAAACACCAGTTCTATCTCAAAATCTCAGTTTTTTAAAAAAAATATAGCTTAAATATCTCTAATGAATCTCCCTGCACTGACATTTTTCCATTCTATGGCAGAAGATGTCTTTGAGAAACTCAGTAAAGGGAGAGACCTTAGGAAACTGGGTTATAAAAGTATTATTCTTGTGTAAGATGAATGGGATTCAAGTTTTGTCCTAACTTGGTGATGGACAGGGAGGCCTGGCGTGCTGTGATTCATGGGGTCGCAAAGAGTCGGACACGACTGAGCGACTGAGCTGAACTGAACTGAATGATTAAGCAAGAGCTATTAACATAGGGAAGGAATAGGGCTATGTTAGACAACTCTTGTTTTCATGGCTTCTGGCTTCACTTTTCCTTCTGGTTACATCAGACTCAACCACGCCACCCACAATTCTGTCCTTGCATTTTCATGTGGCTGCCCCATCCTCCAGCTTGTGGGTGGACATGAAACATACCAGGAAATAGATGTATCTTATCCTCTTTGTCATGGAGATTGGTACAGGGATGGCCACATGACTCAAGCCTATCTAGTCATAGCCTTTTATTCTGGAATGGTTGGGAAAATGAAGCTTTTATTTTTCTACAACATTTATTAAGTTCAAAAATTAACAGCCTAATGTTCTCAGTCATAATCCTTGTCATAATAAGGGAAGAGCTTTTGGAGGGTGAAGCCAGTGTAGTAGGACCTGGAGCCAAGGAGATGGGAAGAGACAGAGTCTTAAAAATGTTGTTTGAGACTCTAGATTTAGCCATGACAGGAGTCAACGACTTTTAGTCTTTTCATTTACGTAAATCAATCAAGTCTCTTTGTGCTTAGATCGGCATGGATTGAATGTCTTTTATCAGCCCAGACTGGTACCGGAGTGACTAAGAGGAGAAGTAATGTAGCAATGGGAAGAAGCTGAGAATGAGCCTGAAAGTTTCAGGGACTGCAGAGGAGACACTGAGGTCTTCACTGCAGAGGTGATTTTGTGGGAGTAATGAGAAATGAAGTCTAAGAAGTCTAAGACTAGATCTTGGGCTATTTGTTTTACCAGGCCATGAAGTTTGACTTTTTTCTTCAGACAAAAGAATGGGAAGATACCTGATTAGTTATCTATTTTATATATGGTAATGTGAACTCTACTCAATACTCTATAATGGTCTATATTGGAAAAGAATCTAAAAACTAATGGATATCTGTGTGTATGTATGAACACACGCACACACATCAGTGTTACTGCCGGACCTGTTTAGCTGACAAGATTCTTTGATCATTAAATGAAATGATGTCTGTAACAGACTTTGAGAGTAAGGCGAGTTCAGCCAGTCCAAGGGAATGTTCCTTGAGAGCTGCTTTGGGTGCTTCTGTTCCCCTTTCCTGAGTCTTATCATACTGCGAACATGGTCTCCAAGTGCTTCATGGGCAGATAAAGCTTCCTGCTTCCAAAGAACTCTGTGCCTGCTCTGGGTCACCTTGGAGAGGAAGATGGCTTCAATTTCAGTAAATCTAGAATTAGGCAATAAATAATAAGTTGGCCCTGGCTGCCCTATAAGGTAGTGAGCTCTCCATCTCAAGGAGGATTCAAGCTTCTAAATAAATATCTCTCATAAGGGCTGTGGAGAGTTCTATTTCCTTATTCTGGAGAAAGAAGCTCAGGGATCTGCCCTATTTTGGATGCCATGGTCATATCTGCCTATTCTCTCAATCCTCAAGAAGGTGTATTTCTGTCTGTGATTTGTGCAATACCCTCCAATTAAAGAATTATGAGTGTGTGGTTTTATGACAGGTTTGCTGTTGTTTTTTTTAGTACTTTTTTGGATTTTTAAAAGCCTAGCTTTCCCCCTCCTCCTCATCACTCCTATCCCCAGCCTTCTGGTTCATAATATCCAAACACATTGTCCTGCATAAGTAATAATGAAGAAATCTACAAGAAAAGATCTATGCCAGTTACTAATCAGTTTAATAATGGAGGATATCTCCACTGCATTATAGGGAGACAAATTAAAAGGGCAAGGAGAGCTCCCAGAAATCATCTGTTCCTGTTAGCAAAGTGAATATTAATGAAAAACAAAATTGAGTTCCTCTTGTGTCTGATTTTTCATCCAAGTGTACAGGTATTGAAAAATAGCTATAGAAATCCTATCCATTAGTAGTTAATTCAAAATAACTTTGGCCTCTGCTCCGTTCCTGACTGTTACATCTCTTGTGGGCAGGAAAATCAGACACCTTGCAGGACCCATTGTGCCAGGAGAGTTGGTAATGAAGCTAATTCAGTTCTCTTTATGGACCAAATAATCTAGGCTGTGGAAATGGGCTTTAAGTCAGTGATACACTTGGAGGAGGGGAGAGAGAGAGGTATCAGGCAGTTTGGCTTTCTTCCTCTGGTAGCGAAGTTCAAACTGCCCAGGTTGCCAAAGAACCCAGTGATCTGAATTCTGTAGAATTCAGGTCCTTCCAGAGAAGAAAGCATATCAGGGCATGCTGCCCAGGAGAAGAGTCACATCCAGCTGCTCTGTGAGCATCTTCTGGACCCCCCTCTGCCTTTATCCTTGCTGTGAGTGACTCAGCAGGGTAGCTTTGCAGGATGAGGAGGGTGTGAGATGCCCTGGATGCAGGCAGGCATAAATAGAGAGGTGCTGGGTACCTCCCCACAGCTCAGAAAGACCACGTTTAGTGTCCTCCTTTGGAATCAGAGGGAAAGCTGTGGCTAGTTCCATAATTAGTTTTGTTAGGATGGAGTTGAGATTTACAGGGCAGGGCCCAGGGGAAATACTAGGTTCTGGTAAGGAGGAGGTAAGGGCCTTTTCCCTCAGCACAGGCCCCCATCCCCAGCAAGCTTGAGGACACTTTTGGTCTCTAGGGAGAGGAGACGATGTTATAAGAAGGAAGAGAAAACATGGGCTCAGGCAAGGTAGTTGGGCAGATTCCCAAAGGTAAGCATGCCCAGATCGCCCATGTGTGCTGAGGGCTGACCTTTTATCCATAGGGACCTCTGCAATCCAGGTGTCCCTAAGTATCACTGGGCTTTGGGTAGAAATGAAGGACTGCTAATGCCACAATGAAAATGCTCATCTCTCACTGCGCCCATCAGCCCTTTAGATTTCAGCCCCCTGCAGATTCTCCCACCTCCCTCCAAGCACGTCTGGCATATTCAGTAGCTGCCTAGCTTGCGCTCACACAGCCATGTATGCCTCTCCCGGTTCTTCTCCCATCTCACCCAAGTAGGGGACGGCCGTGTCCACTGGACACCTGTCATCTCCTGCCAGCTTCCATCAGATGTGACATCTGACATGGTAGGACTCGGGGAGGACCTGCTCCAGCCCCTGGGGTGTGGTCAGGATCCCAGGGGATGGCTCCTGCCCTGGGCCCCAGCTCCCTAATACTCCTTGCTGTGCACAGCAACCTAAGAGGACCTCATCGGTGAATGTCACCTTGCCCAAGGGGAGTGTCTCTGGAGCTCCTGGAGTCACAGAACACCAGCATCAGGCTGTGGTATGTGCAAAAGTGACAGAGGCGCCTCTCCTTAGGATGCAGCTAGAGTCCCTGGGGCTGGGCTGGTCTCTCCTCCCTGCACCAAGTGCCTGAGCTGTGTGGGTTGGCATCCCACTGCTTCCTGCAGGCTGCTGTCCCATAGACTCATCTCCTGGGCTAACTCTCAGCTTCCCTGTTTGCTTACAATATAACACTTAGGAGTTTAACTTGCATGCGGCTTTGACTTGACTCCCTGCTTTCACTAACTTGAGAATGCTTCCGGCTGCAAAGAACAAAACCCAACAACGGGGGCAGAGATGCAGAGACTTATTTTCCTCAAGTAGCACTCAGTCTAGATCTAGATACTTCCGCGTCTCAACAGCGTCCCCATCCTCTTTGCTTGTTGATTTTGGAGCTCATCCTTGCTGGATGGGTGCAAGGTGGCTGCTAAACCTTCAGGCATCATATCTTCAAGCAGGAAAAATGAAAGCAAGGAAGTGTCAGTTGTGATTCTTCTATTTGTCTGGGAAAAAAAATGGCAGTCTTCTCTCCACCAGCTAAGGTTTACAGGGACTGCCCATGTGTTGTCTGAATTTTAATAGATCAGTCTGGTTGTGGCAAGTTCACGTCATTCAATGCAACAACCCACTGGGTGCCAGACCCAGGTTTAGGCTTTTCAGGGAGGAAGGGGACTGATATAGTGGGAAGCAAGTTCATGTTCATGATAGCCTGGGAGAGACTATGGGCCAGAATGCTGCAGACCCATAGAGACTCCTCCTGTTAAAAGCTGCCAATCCCCAAAGCAGCTTTGAGGATGGTCTGGTGTTAGGGCATGAGTGGGTTTCATGCCCTGCTAATTGTGCTATTACTGGGGATCAAAACTAGGCCTGGCTTCAACCCTCCAAGTCTGCCTGGTCTGGGCGGCCCACCTTCCTCCAAATTTCTGCTAAAAGGGGCCAAGAGACCACCTCTTTCTGTATCCAGCCACTCTTGAACCCAGGTCTTGCATTCAGGCCTGGCTCTGCGAGTGGCTCTCTGGCAGTCACTACCCTCCAGATGACCAATGCAAAATAGGCGGGACCTCTGCAAACCTTTGGAAGACATGCTATTTTTCTCTGCCTGTGTAATTATTGAGAAAGGAGCCAGAGAAGATGCTCTAATTAATTAGAGCAGGTATTGGAGGATGCCACTGCCTGTGGGACCAGGACCCGAATCCAAATGCCCCACTTATCCGCTTCCACCGTGTGACCCCAAGGCACCCCTCTCCTTCCCTGCATTCGGATGTGTGTGTAAACTGCAACCTGTGACCAAAGCCTTATTAGCTGGTCAAAATTTTACTTTTAAATGGACCATTAACCTACTCAGAAACCAGGAGCACACTGATAATGTAATACCGTGGGATCCTATCGGGCCTTGAATGAAGCAGGTCAGAGGCCACGTCTATTTCTCTCCGTTATTCCGTGGACGTCCAAGACACATCCTCACTCTTCAGCCAGGAAAGACTTTTCTTAAAAAAATCTTGCTTGTTCATCCTAGTGATGCTATTGACTTGGACCAGTCACTTCACCACCTCAGGCCTCGGGATCCCTACCAACAAAGTGGAATGAGCTCTTTTTTTTTTTAATCTCTGTCCATCTGAGAGGTGAGAGGATGCGGAGCTGAAGTGGAGTTAGTTTGGGCTCCACTCTGCACTGGGGCACCTCTTTTGGGTACTTCTTGTAGCTCCTACTCTGGGAATGAAGACAGAGGCATGGGTAAAGGTCCCTGAGACTGAGATAAGAGGCCCTTTCAGCCACTTGGGTCTTCTCAGCAGAACTCCTGCTTGGCTGGAATTCCATCCACTCTTGGCAACGCATAACTTCCTGTCTCCAAGGGAGAGGGGCTCATAAAAAGGCATAAAAATGAGGCTTCTAAAGACAGCCTGGACGTCAACTAGATGTTGCAAAATTACATTTTGATGAGTTCAGTGTAAATGAACCAGAAACATATGGATTCAATTTCCCTTGGAATCCACATGGGTTTAAAAACTAAGGGGGCGGGGGAGAATGCATTTGGGGAAGAGCATTTTAGGTCTCACCAAACTCCCTGCATTTGTAAACAGCAGTTTGAGGTTTGTGATGATTCTGTCCTGGGCTGGGTTCCTTTCCTAATAATAGAATGTACAGGATGTCTCGCAGCAGCCTCACAAGTGTGTCCAGGGAACAATACCCCAATGCTGCTCTCCCCTGTCCCTGCTCCACGGACCCACAAGACTCTGTGAGCCTCCCAGGTCGAGGTTCGATCCAACATGGGCCTTCTGTCCTCCTCCTTCAATGACAGAGTGCTGCAGTGGCCATCAGATTCACAAAAGCACTGCCTGTCAAGTGCCAGGTCTATCCTGGGGATTTCAGCAATAGCTATTTCCTCACAAGATGGACAGCTTCAACCTGGCTTTAGTTCTTATTTTCATGTGGAATCTAGTTCCCTGACCAGGGATCAAACCCACGCTCCCTGCATGGGGAACTTGGAGTCTTAACCACTGGACTGCCAAGGAAGTCCTCACCCTGGCTTTAAAATAAGGGACTTGAAATTCAGAGGTATTAAGTCCAAGGTTACTTAGCTAACAGGTATCTGGCTAGAACCGGAGCCCCAGGCTTCTGAATTGAGGTCCAGGGATGTCTCTACTTTAAAGGATGCTTCCCTATTCCTAATAACAGAGAAGACTAGGAGAAGCACCTGCTCGTCAGGCATGGCTGCAAGGCAGGTCTACCAGGAGGCTGGCAGAGGGGCTAATGGAGGGATGTTCACATTGTGCCAAGAGAAGTTTTAGGAATCCTCAGTGGTATTTTCCTGGGCATTCCCTGGGAGAAAGGATGGAAATGCAGAGGGGGAGAATGAATAGCTTGATATCCCAGGTTGCTTCCCCCATCCAGCTAGTGCCTTCTTCTCTTGGCCTTCAGGTAACATTTGGATTCTAAAAGGTTTCTGTAGTTAAAGTTTGAGAGTCATGGGTTTTGAGTATTCCTCTCTCTCCAGTCCAGTTTTAGAGCTGGCCCAGTTATTCAGTGGCCTGGTTCATGGCTTCTTCTCCCTTTTTGTGTTATGGGGTTCTGTGTCCACTCTCATACTGATCGCTGGAGCTGCAGATGCACCCAGACATTTGGGTACCTCCTCTTTGCTCAGTCCTGCCACCAGGCACAGAAGAAAATATAAAATGGGGGCCCTGCTTCCAGGGAGCTTCAAATATACTTTTGTTGAAAAGGCAAAACTGACTCCTAAGAGTCACCTTGGGCGGAAGACACTGTGAAAGAAGGAGCAGGAGGCTCTGGGTAGCAGACACGCAGGCCCTGTTTATCAATGACTTAATCAAGGGATGGTTCCTTAGAAGCCAATTGGAGGGGGTTAGGGTTGAACTCTGGAGGTAGTGCTTCCAAAAAACTTGAGCTAAAGCACAAACTCCTGACTTGGGGAAAGGACAGAGCCTTCTTGGCTCTTGGCTGAAGGAAGGAACCACAAGACTCCACTTCACTGGGTCCCCCAGGAGGATAGCTGCCTGGATCCACCTAGGTACATTCTGAAAAGCCCAGCCAAGACGGAGATGGGCTGCAGAGCCATCTGAGTGTTATTAGGCTGCGCGACTTTCTTTATTGGCAAACAGTCTGTCAGCAGCTTCTCCTTGCAGAGTGGCCCAGATGTGCTTACAAAGTGTTCTGTGTCCTTCGCATCCACACCCAGCCCCCACGCACACTGCCACTTTGCCAGACTTTGTCCTGGCCCCAGGAGTCCAGCTGCAGCCAAAGCGAGGCTTAGTCAAGAGCCAGAGGAGGGAGGCTGGCCCTTAGGGGAGCCTCCATGCCAGCTACCTCCTTGCTTCATGAGCTTCTGTCTCATTTCTGCTGGAGGGGTGGTGGAGGGGTGCCCTGGGTGGGGCAGAGGCATCCTGGCCTTATGTATTGGGGGATGTCTTAGGGTGGAGCAGACAAAACCCCACAAATGAACTTACTGTTGCATATGGTCTGTGGACTTTTCTCCGTCATTTCTCCACGCCTCTAGGGAGATTCTGATCTATTGCTGCTGCTGCTGCTAAGTCACTTCAGTCATGTCTGACTCTGTGTGACCCCACAGACAGAAGCCCACCAGGCTCCCCCGTCCCTGGGATTCTCCAGGCAAGAACACTGGAGTGGGTTGCCATTTCCTTCTCCAATGTGTGAAAGTGAAAAGTGAAAGTGAAGTCGCTCAGTCGTGTCCGACCCTTAGCGACCCCACGGACTGCAGCCTACCAGGCTCCTCCATCCATGGGATTTTCTAGGCAATAGTACTGGAGTGGCTTGCCATTTACTAGGTCTAAATTGGCTACCCGAGAGAATTTTCATGGGAGAATTTCAGAAGACATGCAGGCTGTCAGCTTTGGCTTCAGTCCTTTGCAGGTGGGGCAGGCCCCAAAGTGGCTCATGTTATTGCCCAGGAAGCCTCTTCACACTTGTCCCCCGTGCTGGAGGCTAGGATCAAGGGTACTTTTCTATTTTCTAGGCAAAAGTTTGGGAGGTGTTTTCACATTTATTCCTAAACATATCGCCCCCTGGGGGCAAGCTTTAGAGCAACTGGAGTCCTATTATTTGGATGTTTGTGGATTGTTTTCTTCCCATCCCACACATAATCTCTTTCTTTAAGTAACAGAATCCTGTATTTCCTTTGGGGGGAACTATGATCCCTTGATTTCATATCCTAAGGTTATATGACCTAATAATTCTCTCTATTTTTTACTGAAGTAACTTATAAGAAAATGCTGCAAGAATACACAGAACTATACAAAAAAGATCTTCACAACCCAGATAATCATGATGGTGTGATCACTCACCTAGAGCCAGACATCCTGGAATGTGAAGTCAAGTGGGCCTTAGGAAGTATCACTACTAACAAAGCTAGTGGAGGTGATGGAATTCCAGTTGAGTTATTTCAGATCCTAACAGATGATACTGTGAAAGTGCAGCACTCAATATGCCAGCAAATTTGGAAAACTCAGCAGTGGCCACAGGACTGGAAAAGGTCAGCTTTCATTCCAATCCTAAAGAAAGGCAATGCAAAGAATGCTCAAACTACTGCACAATTGCGCTCATCTCACACGCTAGTAAAGTCATGCTCAAAATTCTCCAAACCAGGCTTCAACAGTATGTGAACCGTGAACTTCCAGATGTTCAAGCTGGATTTAGAAAAGACAGGAACCAGAGATCAAATTGCCAACATCCGTTGGCTCATCAAAAAAGCAAGAGAGTTCCAGAAAAACATCTATTTCTGCTTTATTGACTATGCCAAAGCCTTTGGCAGTGTGGATCACAATAAACTGTGGAAAATTCTGAAAGAGATGGGAATACCAGACCACCTGACCTGCCTCTTGAGAAACCTGTATGCAGGTCAGGAAGCAACAGTTAGAACTGGACATGGAACAACAGACTGGTTCCAAATCGGGAAAGGAGTACATCAAGGTTGTATATTGTCACCCTGCTTATTTAACTTATATGCAGAGTACATCATGAGGAACGCTGGGCTGGAAGAAGCACAAGCTGGAATCAGGATTTCTGGGAGAAATATCAGTAACCTCAGATACACAGATGACACTACCCTTATGGCAGAAAGTGAAGAACTAAAGAGCCTCTTGATGAAAGTGAAAGAGGAGAGTGAAAAAGTTGGCTTAAAGCTCAACATTCAGAAAACGAAGATCATGACATCTAGTCACATCACTTCATGGAAAATAGATGTAGAAGTGGAAACAGTGGCAGACTTTATTTCCTTGGGCTCCAAAATCAGTGCAGATGGTGACTGCAGCCATGAAATTAAAAGATGCCTGCTCCTTGGAAGAAAAGCTATGACCAACCTAGACAGCATATTAAAAATCAGAGACATTACTTTGCTGACAAAGGTCCATCTAATCAAAGCTGTGGTTTTTCCAGTGGTCATGTATGGATGTGAGAGTTGGACCATAAAGAAAGTTGAGTGCAGAAGAATTGATGCTTTTGAACTGTGGTGTTGGAGAAGACTCTTGAGAGTCCCTTGGACTGCAAGGAGATCCAACCAGCCCATCCTATAGGGGATCAGTCCTGAATATTCATTGGAAGGACTGATGCTAAAACTCCAATACTTTGGCTACCTGATTTGAAGAACTGACTCATTTGAAAAGACCCTGATGCTGGAAAAGATTGAAGGCGTGAGTATAAGGGGACAACAGAGGATGAGATGGTTGGATGGCGTCACTGACTCAATGGACATGAGTTTGAGTAAACTCCTGGAGTTGGTGATGGACAGGGAAGCCTGACATGCTGCAGTCCACGGGATTGCAAGGAGTCGGACATGACTGAGCGACTGAACTGAACTGAACTCTCCCTTACCCTTCTATCTCTTATAGTCGAGAGCCTGAATTAATCCAAGCCTTGACTGTTCCAAACCCTCCCTGCTTAACACAGACTACACTTCCCCATCATTCCTGTGCATGAATAGTTCTCGTAAAGAAGAATGGGGAAGGGTGGGGTGGGTCCTTCCCTTTATTTCCTCTCTTCTTTTCCCTGTAGTCTTTAAAGACAGGGAAATTAACCACTGAGCCACTCAACACGTGAAAAATCTTTTCCTCTTTCTGGCTATTCTCATGAACATGAATGAAAAAGGTGGATATTTCAGTCACAAACTTAATTTCATATTGGATATTATTGGCATTAGAGATAGACTTGCCCTGTCCTTGGTGTTAGAGGAAAAACTGAAGTCTAGAAAGAGGATGGGAGTTTCTCAGGGTCACGTGGAAGGCCCACAGTGGAAGAAGACTTCTAAAGGCAGGATAAGCTCAGGGTTTTGCCTCACCATGGGCTGCTGCTCCAGTGCCACACAGATTTCATCAAATCTTGCTTTCTTTGTTCAAAAGCTACTTTACTGCAAACATGGTTCTCTTCTGTAGTGGTCTGGATGGTAAATTTTCATCATTTATCCCCTTGATCTGATTTATCTTCTCCAATCATGGTAATAACCTCAGTTCACCAGTCACCAGTTGCCTTAGAAATGAAAGCAAGGCTTGCTTCTGGCCAGTGATACATAACTGAGTCCTTGCCAGGAGTGGAGTGGAGGGTAGGGGGCATTTAAATGAGGTTGTCCCACTCTTAAATGGAGGGGCCGAATCTTTCCTTCTTCTAGACCTTATTATTACTAGTGGCATTTTGTTACTTTGGGGTCAGCCATCTCGAATGAAAGACTGTGCCGAGAAGGCAGGTGGGTGAGATGAAGGGTCCCAAGGGTCGGGTTGAGTTACTAAATCATCCAACCCTAGGATTCTCATTGTTTCTGGACTTCTCATCACACACGATACAGATGTTGTTTAAGCACATCAGAATTGGGTTCCTCTGACTTGATACTTGAATTGCTCTGACTGGTTCCTCCCAGCGGGGGTCCAGGTAAGTAACAATCTATTTGCCTTTATCCCACATCACAGGGCAGGGCAATCACTGCAAGAATTGCTCTTTATGCCTCTCTCATGCGACTGCCTTCCTCTCCTCAGAGTGACCAGCTAATTGAGCCAGGAGGAGCCTTCACCTTCATCTCATTTTACCCCGACTCTACAGCTGGGTAAGTGAAGTACAGAGGGAGGGGGTGACTTGGTGACTTGCTCATGGCGCACAAAAAAGGCAGAGCCAGGGTGAGAATCCAGGTTCTCTGCTGCCCAGTCTGAGCTCTCTCCTGCTGCTTAGTTCTTTGTCTCATCCATGTATCTCTGAAGGCCTCCTTCCCTCTTCTTCTCCTCTGGCTGAGATCAATGGACCCCATTACTTAGAGCTCGGTGGGCTAGCTCTATTGGAGACTGTGGGAGCTCTGGGGGAAGCTGTGCTAAGGAAAGCAGGCTGGGCGCTGCATGAATGGCCATCCGGCGCAGGGCCTACAGATGGCTCCCCAGCACCGGGAGCTGAGAGAATTCCATGGCCCAGCTCCATGGAGCAGGCTCAGCTGGTCCTTCCCATCACGTCCTGCTTCCCACTGACTTGGAGAGACAGCCATTTGGTGGGGGGTTTGTGTGGGTTTATTTACTCTTAATAAAAGCTCATATTTTAGATATTCCTCCCCAGGTGTTTCTGCTCATTTGGGTTTAGTACAAAACTGTGGATCTAAGCACAGAATGTGGGGATCTAAAAATTAGGATTGCAGCCCAGCCTCCCTGTAGCAGAACTAGGTTCCTTTTGAAGAAACTGGCATCTAGTGTCCTGTGCAGAGCAAAGCCATGATAGGGCCATGTTTGTTATCAGCAACCTCTAGGCCGGTCTGCGGTCGTCTGTGTCTATTCTCCCCTTGGGTCCGCCTCAGTTCAGGTCAGGAGACCCTGACTGAGCAACTCTTATGGTCAGACCTGGTGCTTTGCCCAGGGTGATAAATGCACAGTTTCATGTTCTAGAAGGTCCCATCAGTGAGGAGAGGAGAAAGACTTTTGGGCTAACCATGGCGTGTGGTAGCTCTGCCATGGTGCGTCAGGCTGGGTGTTGAAGCAGGCCTCCCTGTGCCATCCAGCCCCTCTGGTCCAAGTCAGGAAGTCTTCCTCAAAAGAGCCTTCAGCCCTGCCTCAGCTCCTGGGAAGACCTGCTTCCCGTGTCCACAGCTCTACTTCTCACACATTCCCCTCCCCAGCCCCACCCCACCCTTCACAGCCGATGAAGGTGTCTCCCACGCCCAGCCGGGAGAAGTGAAGATGATGTACGGATCACATTTTTCTTCCCACCACCAAATGGTGAGGACCCTGTCTCAGCATCCGTGTTGGCCTTCGTCCCAGCAAAGGCCGATCCCCTTCCGCGGGCCTTTGACCCCGCCCCTTCTCACTTTCTCAAGGTCGTCACCTCATCAGTTAATCTCCCTCTTACCTTGCATTGCTGATGTTTTCCTCCCTTTTGGAACACTCCTGCTGCTGCTGCTGCTGCTGCTAAGTCGCTTCAGTCATGTCCGACTCTGCGCGACCCCATAGACAGCAGCCCACCAGGCTCCCCCATCCCTGGGATTCTCCACTCAAGATGGAACACTCCTACCCACCTATAAAAGCCTTCACCCTCCAGCCTACTCTAACTCAGTTTCCATCCCCCAACACTGTCAAAATTTATCCTGTCAGGGTCACCAGTGACCTCTAAAAAATAGCCAAATGCAATGCATGTTTTCCACTTGTTAGCTTACTAGAAGGCCCAACAGCCTTCTAGTAAGAGATGTCTCCTCCACCTTAACACACACACGCACACACACACACACACTGTCAGCTTCTGAGACTCACGCTTTTCTGATTTTCCTCCTGCCTCACTGCTGCTCCTTCTTAGCCAATTGACTCAGGCCCCGATCCCCACCCTTGCCTTTAAGTGTTGAGTCCGAAGGGTTCAGTCGACAAACAGCTTCTCTTTTCTGCCCACACTCATTCTCAGGTGATCCTACACAGTCTTATAGTCTTAACATAATATGTGTGTGTGTGTGTGTGTGTGTGCGCGCGCGCGCGCATGTGCGCACATGTGCACGCATGTGCACACATGCGCTTAGTTGTTTTCGACTCTTTGTGACCGTATGGACTGGAGCCCACCAGGCTCCTCTGTCCGTGGGATTTTCCCAGCAGGAATACTGGGTGGGTTGCCATTTCCTCCTTCAGGGGCTTTTTCTGACCTAGGGATCAAACCTGTGTCTCCTGCATTGCAGGCAGAGGATTCTTTACCACTGAACCATCAGGGAAGCTCCTAGTCTTAAGATAATAATTGTTCCCAAATATCTGTCTTCAGCCCAGACCTCACTCATGCACCCAAACTTGACTTCTTACATCTTGACTGTTCACTGCTTCACAGTTATATCAAAATGACTATATCCAAATCTGAATTCTTAACCCAGCCCCAACTAACCCATGTGATAGGCAGAATTCTAAGATCCTGCCGACCGTTTCCTACCATGCTTGTGTAATCTCTAAGGCTGTGAATATAATGGACTTCATTTCCACACTTAGATTACAATAAGATGGCACCAATGGAAGGGAGATTTTTCAGGTGGCACTAACTTACTGATATGAGTCCTTTAAAAGCAGAGAGATCTCTCCAGTTTGGGGTAGAAGAGTTCAGAGGGATTCTACGTGAAGCAAGTTCTCTGTAGCTTGGAAGTGGATGGGGCCACCAGCCAAAGTCCTGAGAACTGAGCTTAGCCTCTAGAGCCGAGAATGATCTCTGGCTATGAGCAGCAATCAGATTGGGACTTTGGTCCAACAACCACAAGAAACTGGACCAGTGTGCTTGCAAGACAGCCCTGAGCTCCAGACAAGAACTCTGGCTCAGTTTCACCTTGATTAAGGCTCATGAGATCCCTTGCTGAGAAGCCAGCTCTGTTCCCCGATTACTGACCTATAGAACCTATGAAATGGTAACTCTGTTTTGCTTTAAGCCATAAAGTCTGTGATACAAACTGACACCCTCTTCATAGTCTTTCCAGCTCACCATCACCCAACCACTGATTGGATTAAGCTAGAAATCCTCAAATCCTTACTTTCCCTTATGTTCACATCCAACACATCAGTGGGTCTTCTCTCTTACTTTAAAAATATATCTTGAATCTCTCCACTTGTTCCCGCTTTGCTTCCGTCACCCAGCTCCAAGCCCCGGAGTACTTTACCTCTTGATTCCAAAGGGCTTTCACTCTATTTCCATACCTACCAGTCATCTCACACAGCGGCTAGAGTGCTCTTCTGAAGCATCCTTTGACTCATGCCAGTCCCTGATTAAAATCTATCAGCAGCTTCCTGCTACCCATCAAAGAACATCTGAGCTTCTCATTGCATCCTATAAAATTCTCCATAGCCTGGTTCCTGCCTGTTTTTATAAACTCATTTCATATCCTGTTCCACTCAACCTGGTGATGCTAGTTATGTCCTTCAGAGACCACACCGTGTTTTGAAGCTTGTTTAATGTATAGAGGTGGGGTGGGAGCCTGTCTTCTCTGAGAGACTGTGGTCTCCTCAATGGCTGAAATCACTAGTGCTTATGTTACCTGATGACCATACAGGGACCTCCTGTGCAATGCCTCTTCCTTTGGGGCTGGAGTGGGACAAATGCTCTTCTCCAGACCCTTGATCCCCTTTGTGAGATACAGGGATTGCTGAGGAGCATCCAGAGGCTAAGCACATCCCTGGGGACCTGGGAGGAGGGTAGGGATGGCCATAGAGGCCTCAGCTCTCAGTAGCCACTCCACCCGCCCTCTGGGGTCTCCACCTACCCTCTGGAATTTCCCTTTGTGGGCTGTGGGCTTCAGTTCCTGAATCCCCTCTCCCTGGTGCCCCGGGGAATGGTGCTAGGGATCTGTAAGGATCTGTTTCTCTCCTATCAAATCAAGACCTTCGGAAAGAAAATATGAAAACATCCCTTTGGCCGAAAGCCAGTTGTGACCCAGTTCAATAAGACCAACTGCTGGGCAATGCAGACCCCAGTTCCTCATCACACTGGCTGGCCTATGTCCTGCTGTGCACAAACTGTTCGTGGGGGAAAGCTCATTCTGGATGGCTTAGGAGGTGAAACGCTGTCCTGGGATGAACTCATTCCTTCAGGAGGGGCACTAGCCTGGGCTGCTCTTCTGCTGATGAGGAAAATCACCTTCGTTAGCACCAGTACAGGCCCGGCTTCCTGTCTGACTGAGGACAGGGTCTCCAGGAGCCTTGCTACCGCTCTCCCAGTCCGTGAGCTGGTTAAGGAGGTCAAAGAGAAATCCCAAGAGATCTGGAGATGGCCTTCCCATTGGCTGGCTGTGGCCTGTGGAAAAATCCTGAACTGAGCCTCAGTTTCTCCATCCTGAATGGGCTCCCCTTCTCTCTCTCTTCCTCAGACCTTAAAGGTCGGTCGCAAGGATTAAATAATGGAGCAGAGGGAAAGGCCTGGCATGGTGCTTCGTATCCAGCAGCAGAGCTGGGGTTCCAAATGGGGAGCCGTTTTGACTGCTGCTATCAGTGAAAGATGGAGAAGGAAATGGCAACCCACTCCAGTATTCTTGCCTAGAGAATCCCGTGAACAGAGGAGCTTGGTGGGCTGCTGTCCATAGGGTTGCACAGAATCGGACACAACTGAAGTGACTTCGCATGCATGCATGCATTGGAGAAGGAAATGTCCAGTATTCTTGCTGGAGACTCCCAGGGACGGAGAAGCCTGGTAGGCTGCCGTCTATGGGTTCGCACAGAGTCAGACATGAATGAAGCGACTTAGCAGCAGCAGCAGCAGCATCAGTGAAAGAGCTGCTAAGGCAACTTGTTCTAGATCTACTCCTAAAAACCGGTTGAAATGACAGAAATAGTAATAAAAAATTAAAAGTCCGGGGCTCTGGAGTACATTTGTTAAAGTGTCAGGCTGTGTTTTTTTCCGCATTTAAGTTGGCTGAATCTCTGGAGGTCACACTGCTCTGGGCTGTCCCCTGGGAGCAGGAAAGCAAGTTGGAGGCCCTTTGGGACAGTAGCCTGGGCCCGGGAGGGGAGGTCCTGCCCTGCCCTGCCCCTTGCAGAGCCTGGGGAGCCGTGTGCCTGGCTGAGGGCCCCCTTGGGGGAGAAAAGCAGGAAGGGAGAAAGAGGATGTGTCAGTGTTTTCCAGGCCCTTGCAGAGATCTGTGGCATTAAAGGTGCTGAGAAAGCCCACGGGAGAACTTGCCTGGCCCTGGCCAGGCTTGCTGGACCAGCACTGAACTAGAACATGGCCTCCTTGGCTGCTTCCCCTCATCCCCCGGGCTTCTCTCCTGACAACGCTGCATGCCTGCAGCCTACACACCAACTGCTCCAAGAGCTGTCCCAGGAGTCTTATTTCGGGACAGGCTTCACCCAGGGCTGAGGCAGGGTCCCTCACAGCCCAGCTCACACAAGGGCAATGGCAGAACATTTGAATGGGTAACATACCTGCTTTTTGTTACATCTCTGGTGATGGGCCCCCAATGCAAATTTTTTATATATCCAGGGTGGTCTAAGACCTGTATCTTGAGAAGCATATGAAATGGATTGAGAGGGGTCACAGAATTATTCCTGGAGGGAAGAGCTCTATATTTATTAGAGGGAAAATATTAATTGGTCATGTGACCTTAAAGATGGGCCCCCAAGTGTCCGCTGAGAAGCAAATGGTGCTAGGCTTGCTCTAAGTGCGATAAGGGAAGCAACGTGCTGTGGGCCCCAGAGAAAACGCAGCCAGTGCAACAGAATGGTTGGCAAAGGTGAGGTACTGCTCAAAATACCCCTTCACAATGACTGCAGGTCCTCAGCAAAGATGACTGAACCCATAAAATGCCTGGTGTAACTGGGGTGGAGGAAGCTATAGATAAAGTCACGTCCTAACTCGGATTTGACTCGGAAGGAAACGGGGCAGTTTGCACAGGCCAGCAGCCAGGAACGTAGGCTGCTCTGAGGGCATAAGCCCCTAGGCTCACAGGCCGTGGGGTATGTTTTGGACTTTCTGAGATTGCGGGAGTTGGGTGAGGATATGAGTCAAGGAGGGCTAGATCTCCAGGGGACAGGAGCGCCCCCAAGGGTCTCTGGGTTTGATATTGTTACATAATGAAGAACTTGGGCTGGCCTTTGTCGTTGGTTCCTGGAAGAGAAAACTCTAAATCCTTGGAATTTCCCAAGTGATGAGTGTCTCTGTTCGTCAGGAGCTCCTGCGTTGATGCTAATGAGATGACTCAGGATGGGCGCTGGTCGCCAGAAAGAGCAACCATGGTCTTTGAACCTTACCTAGAGGGAGTGCTGGGTGCAGTCAATCAGTCGTGCCTGTGGATGGAAACCCCAGTAGAAACTCTGTCCACCAAAGCTCAGTGGCTTTCCTGGTTGGGGAACACATGGCGTGCTACCAGGGTGCTACCAGGGAGAAGGCACAGAAGCTCCGTGTTGGGAACAATCCCAGACCACATCCAATGTGTCTTCATTTGGCTGGTTCTGGTTTGTATCTTTCATAATAAAATTGTAATCATAAATATAGGGCTTTTTTGAGTTTAACAAGTTGTTCTAAGGAATCCTCAAAGCTTAGGAGGTCAAGGGACTTCCTGAAACTTGTGGCCAGTTTGTCAAAGATGCAAGTGATCTGGGGACTCCTGGACCCATGGATGGGGTCTGTGCCTTTGACCTGTGGGGCTTCTGTTAACTCCAGAAACTGGGCTAGGTCACACCACTCGGTAAACGCTCAAATCAGAACCCAGAAGGAAGCAATCCTCTGTTGCTCTCGGCCCTGTAGCCCGATGGAACTCAGTCTTGTTTATGCCCTGTTTGTCCTGTGCCCTTGCTGTGTATCCTAGTCAAAGATGACAGTGGAGTGGACTCTTGGCTGGGCCGCCTGCTCTGAGTTGACGGTTCTTCAGAAGGGCATATGTGAACTATAAACATGGCTCCACTTTTGCAAAGACAGCACCAGGACTTCTGTTTGGGAGGTCCTTGGGACCACAATCTGGTTCTGAGGCGTCTTCAAGCTGCTTTTGCATAGCAGGCATATGGTTTTGACTTTGACTGTATATTTGTTTGATGAAGCTTGGGGAGGGGCTGTTGCAAGTTATGGGGTGGGGTGCTCAAGGCCAGGCCAACCCAAGCTGTTCCTCAGCCTGACCATTGTCCTTCTGGTAAGAAGTAGAGCCCCCAAAAAGGATGAATGGAGAGGTCCAGATTCTAAGTCTCCCTCTCAGAGCAGTGCAATTTCATTGTACTTCAAAATAATTAAACAAATCTGTAAACCATGTTTCCATTGCATTAGTTTACTTCACTTGGCCTCGTAATGTGAGGATCATAATTACTTAAATATTTCCCTTTACTATTTTTCAAAACATTTTTCTAAATTGTCAAAAAACATTCTGGAGACAGTTGGATAAAAAACATAGTGAACATGTGTCTGATTAATTTTTTAAGACAATCAAGATCAAATGCAAAAAATGATTGGAAACGGTTTCAGTGCGACAATAAAAGACAGAAATCTCAGAGCAGGGAGCGTGGTGAGTCATAAGGAAAAAATATTCATCATTTTTATGACGGTATCTATTGGAACCCAGATGACAGTGAACCAAATGGCCTGGTGCATAAGGGGCCAAAGGTGGAGCGTGGCCTAAGGAGAGTGTCTGTCTCGGGGGGGTGGGGGGCGCCTGCTGAGTGCATTCCCCGATGCAGGGCCCGTCCTGATGCCGAGCTTGTAAAACAAGAGATCACTCTGAGTCACCATTCTTCGTCTCCTGTCATTACAAACAACTTGAGGGCAATCCACTGGCATCTTGACAAGCAGATCGTCCCTCATCTGCCAGCTGACAATCAGGCTGCCGTCTCGAGGCCATCGATGGAGCTTCTGGGTGATGGAAAGTCACTTGTCAAAGGAGTGTTTATGATGTTAACTCACAAGCACTTCCCTGGCTTGAACTGAATTTGGTTTTACTTTATTCAATTTGTTTTGTTGAGTCTGCTTCTTAAACTTATTTTTAAGTTCCAATAAACAATTGGGATCAGAAAATGTGATTTTTTTTTTTTTTTTCTCTAACAAAACACGTCTGCCTCTCTGCCTTCTTTCTCTGGCACCGCTGCCTGGTAGACACCACCAGAGGGGGAGAGACAGGAACCCTGTCTGAGGGCCTGCACCCGTCTAGAAGCCCAGAGAAAGTTCTAGGCAGGGTGGACTCTATAGCCCCTGTTTTGCTTAGGCATTGAAAGCACACACCAGGGCTCTGTCCTTAATGGGAAGTTCTTTGCAGGAAAAGCAGCACCCTCAGAGTCATAGCTCTATTAATTGCTCTCACATCCTTATGGCCTTTCTTTATCTTTTAATTTATTTTTTGTATTTTTTAATAGTGAAGGGACTCATGCATCTTCAGGCTTTAAATGGTAAAACACTGGGGGTTGTTTCCCCTGTTCCTCAATACAAATTACAGTCCTTGTCTCACCAACAGGTAAAGGGCAGGTGCTAGTGGAAGTCTTGCCTGGTGTGGCTCATGCAGTTCCAGGAGCTGGAGTCAGTTTGAGTGGAAACTTTGGTCCCTGGAACCTGTGGCAGCACAGAGCCAGGAAGACTTGCTGTGGCTTAGCAAGATATTGTCTGCTGAGATTCGGTGCTCTCTGGAAGAGAGCAGAGAGCAGTGGCTCAGGAGAAGTGGGGGAAAGCGATCCTTCAGTGGCACTCATAGGCCCATAAACTGTCCTTTAAAGCTCATTTAGGGCGGGAGGGCCGGCTCTGTCCGCTGGTCACTCATCTCTTTACTGCTCCTAATGGTAAGGAACGAACAACTCCCTTGGCAAGAGCTAGAACACGTTCATGGATCATGTTCATGGACTGACCCAGTGAGATGCTCTTGTTGTTCATTCTACAAGTCAGGCGTAAGACCCTCCCTCTAGGAGATCCCAGGCAGTGGGAGGTAAACAGTGGAAGTGGATAGCGTGCAGGGAAGATGGAAGAAGAGGCTGAGCACGTGCGGATGTTCCCCGCTGGCTCCTGAGGAAGACACATGGGGGCCCAGAGTACAGGAGCGATGGCTTCTGGGAGAGCTTCGGACCGACTGTGGCCACGTTGATTGTGTGCTTGGGGCTGATCTTCTGCAAGCTTTTGTAGCACTCCACTTTATCTTATTGCTCCGTCGCCAAAGCTTTAGGTTGTAAACTTTTAAAGTGTCCAAGTTATAATGATTTTGATATGTTTCGCACCCATAATTTGGTAAGGATTTCTTGCTAATCTTGATCATCATTGGAGAAGCCTGAAAGTGGTGGCCGGGACCTGCTCCAGAATGCTGTGCACTGGGGAGACAGTTTTGGGTGGGGAGGTGCAGCTCACTGGAGGTTCCTCTGCATTTCTGTGTTCTGACACCACCTGCCCCCAACCTGTTGAGGCCCCTCCTCCCACCAGTTCTCTGCCCATTGACTTGCAGTCCCAAGGAAAGGAAACTTGGGTTTATTTCCATCCTCCAGTGGCATCAATCATTTGATGCCTTTGCCAGGGAATCCAAGAGCCTCCTGAATAATTCAGATGTGCTACATAGAATACTTGCTGCTCCCTAGTGTTAATGAAAATATCAAGGGAATTAATTAACAGTCAATTATATCAATTTTAGATTTGGACATTGAGTCTGATGCTGAAAGCTAAATCTGCATTTTTGCCGCAGTTCCTTTCTCCGATTTTCAACTTGTCTTCGTCATTTCCAATCAAACTTATAAGAGGGAACATGCTCAAATTATTTCCTTTCCCTTGCTCGGTTGCAGCTGGCTTCAGATAAATAAAGATAAGAAGAACCCTTTCAGTAATAAATATTTTCTGCTACCCTAGGTGTACAGGTGCTCTCTTGATCTCTGTATTAAACTGCTTTGGGGAAAAGAGAGTTTGATTCTATGGATAATAAATTACCAACAGAGGCAAAAAAGAAGCAATAATGTACATGCTATTTGCATAGATATGTATATTTTGTCCAGACCATGGCATGGAAGAGCTTATAGAGATGGGGCCAAGGGAAACACAGGTAGTGTCTTCACCACCTCTTATTAAATATGGAGCCTGGGAGTCTGTCCATTCTGCACATGTGACATGTTTGCTAGACATTTGTTAAACATCACATATGAAGAGATTTTTTTTTAAACCCTGTATGATCTTTGATATTAAGAAAAGGCATTTCATTGAAAACAGTCTTTGCATGATTTGGCACGAGTCGTCTAGACTGCTTTATGAGAAATGACAGCCAGTAGGAAAGTAATTAAAGATGTATTTTGCTGAAAGCAAAAGTATTTTTGGAATCAATACCAACCATCTTTAATTTGCCAGCTCTTTCCACAATCATTGTGCATTATCTGGAGAATCTCAATTCTAGAGAACAGGGGATCTCAATTTGAAAGCATGGGGTGCCAGCCCCTTTTGGATGTCACTCTTGGGTCCTCCATCTGCTTGATTGCCATCCTCAAGTTGGTTTGGAGGAGGTCTGGGCAGGGAGGAGGAACAATGAGTGTGGTGGGCAGGAAGTGAGTGGATTTCTCACTGGAAAGCTGGCACCTCATTTGGCTCCTCCTGGGACAGAAGGGATATTTGTGAGGTGTCAGCAATGGGGCTGGAAGAGTGGAGCAAAGGCTGGGTTGGGTGGTGATGGTGGTGACTGTGGTTTTGAGTTAGAGACAATGGAACAGAGACCTTTATTCATGCTTTTTAGATTTCTGAAGGCAGCAAGAAATCTGCCCTCTCTCTTCTACCTGTTTTCAGAGGGATGCTTTTCTTGGGTGCTGGGGTGCTCCCTGTGGATCAGGCTTGTACCTTCCATGCCCCTGTGCAGTGCCAGGCACACTGCACATATCCTGTACGTGTCTGGTCAAGGCTGGACTGGTGACTGTAAATTCAGACTCCCAAGCGGCAGGGACATCTCTGTGGCTTTGTTCTCTTCTTCTCCACCCACTGTCACCCATCCTTTGACCTTTCTGGCTCCTACTCATCTTTCAGGTGTCAGCTTAGACTTTACTTCTTCCTGGGAGCCTTCTAAGAATGCCTCATCCTCCTAGTTACATCTCAGACATCAGCTCTGATTCCACCTGGCTCCACCGCTCCCTCATTGGTTAATGGCCTACTTTCCTTACCATCCTTTTGAGACCATGATTTTCTCTCCAATTTATGCCTAGTTCCCAGTTGGAGGCCTCATATACCACCTTGATTTGGGGAAATACAAGGTAACATACTGCAACCACAGTCACATTCCTGCACTTGCATTGTCTTACCCACTAGCATAGAGGTCTCTGGGTCCAACTTTGGGTGTGGTCTTAGAGTGTGAACAGACTGGCTTGTCCTATGTTCTTCTGTGTTAAGACTGGGAAGACCTCTTCCCTCTCTTTCACTCTAGAGGAAAACTGGGTCACTGGGCAGTAAGCCCTGCATAGACAGAGAATCTGATACTTTCGAGGGCTGAAGCTTGGCTGAATCTGAAGGGTTGAGGTGGCCGAGGGAGTGAGGATTGCTTGGGGAAGCATCACGGCTTCAAGGGGTCTGGTTCTGCCATAGCCTTGGGGGCCTTTCCAGCTCATTCCTCATGCATCAGAGACCATGAGCTGGCCAGCCCGAGAGGGGTCATCTAGAAAGGTCAGCAAGTGGAGCCCATCACCAGAGCCAGTGGCCTCTGTTTCTCTGATTCTGGGGCTTCAGTGTGCCTCTGGGGGGGGGCCTTCCGATGTGCCTTACGGGAGTGGAAATGAAGGGCATTCTACCTGGCCCTCTGCTCACTCCTCAACTAGCACACATCTGCTTCTACAGCTTTTATTTTAACCAAGTATATATGTGTCAGTCAGTTCAGTCGCTCAGTCGTGTCCGACTCTCTGCGACCCCATGAATCACAGCACGCCAGGCCTCCCTGTCCATCACCAACTCCCGGAGTTCACCCAAACTCATGTCCATCGAGTCGGTGATGCCATCCAGCCATCTCATCCTCTGTCGTCCCCGTCTCCTCCTGCCCCCAATCCCTCCTAGCATCATTTTCCAATGAGTCAGCTCTTGTATACATATATAGATATATGTATTATAAACATCAAATGCATGTCATATGTGCATGTGGTCTATGCGTGTGAGGGTGAACGCACATACAACAAACTGCCGCTCACCTTTTTGCTCACAACCATTTCTGTGCGGCAAGTGCATTGTGTCTCACTGCAAAAGTTGTGTCAGCACACTCCACGCCACATGGACGGCTGTGCTGAAAAGTGGATGCTGTCTTTCGGCCCACTTTTCAAAGTCTAGGTGCTGTGGATTTTCATTGCTTTGGATCTTAATGAGGCATTAATTTTTTCCCTCATTGATATGCATAGTCAGACACAGTTAATCTTTGGGACACCTGCTGGTCAGATGCCTGGGATAAGTCTGGATTAAGGAAATTCTGATTACCAATCCTCCCAAAGGGCCAGGTGACTTGGGAACTCAGGGTACAGAGGGTGTTGTTGAGCACAGAGCTGCTCATGGGGATGAGGCTGGGCGTGTCTGGAAGGGACCTTGGTCGATAGTAACCTCCGTGGTGGCAGCGTGTGAGAATCACTGAGAGTGGGGCTCTGTGTGCTCGTACCTGGCCTTTCCTCTGTCTTCGTACCAGGGTGGGCTCTGAACTCAGGACCTTTGGCCACAGTTTTGTAGCTGGGTGCCATGTCCATGGGGCAGCACAGCCTCTTTTCCATGATGGTCCTTAATCTACCGTGAAAGAGCAAGAACCAGCCCAGACAGAAAAGGAGCTATGGGTATCATTACCTACGGCAAACTTTATATCTCCAGTCTTCCCCACTCAAAGTCAATTCCATGAAGGTACATCTTATAGGTATTTGAGGGATGAATAGTCCTCCTTGTAGGAGGATACATCCAGGTCTTAGCTGGGATGGATGCCTTTTGTGAAATCCCCCCTGTGTCCACAGTTCCCTTCAGAGTGTGCCAGTCCCTGGGGGTCAGAGAAGAGCCAGGTCAAGAGGGAGCCATCCTCATCTGGTTCTGGGCTCAGACACATCACCCACCTGTAGAGGATGGCTGTGCATCTACAACTGGACATCTTAATGAAGCTGCCCACTCTTGACCTCAGCTTTGCATTAACCAGGGACAATCCCTCCAGTCACAGAAGTTCCTCCTTTGTTCACATGCAAAGGCTAGGCTCTCTCTGTGGGAGTGGGATGTGGCTTCTCCAATTTCATTTCCAGAGCCAGCCCATTGGGCTTTGTGGAAAGATGCTCCAACACCTGTTGGTGGATGTGGAGGCTGCTTGGGGTCTGTTGGAGGAGGACGTAGGAGTAGATTTAAAATTGAAGATATGCATGAGTTTGTGACCCAGCAGATTCACTTTTTGGCATTTCTCATAAAACTCTTTGGGCATATGAAGGGAAGTGCAAGAATATTTATTGCAACATATTTGCAATAGTGAAAAATTGAAAGCAATCTACTTGTCCATCAATATAGGAAGAGACAAATAAACTTGGATGAGGCCATACTGAAGTGTCCAATACAGCAGTTAGCAAGGCTGAGATAGAGATGTATATTCTCACATAGGTAAGGCTCCAAGATGTATGTTGAATAAAAGAAGTTTGCAGTTTGCTATGGAAACCTGTATTGGTTTGATCAAACTTATGTTAAAGACGTCAAAAATTTCTATAAGAACACACACATGAATGATTGCATAAAGGCCTGGGAGAATACACACCAACCTCATCCCAACAGACAACATTTTAGGAGGAAGAAGAACAGGTTGCAGAGACGGACCAAGGGGCTTTAGACTCCAGCATTCTTTTCTGAAAACAAGAAGTATGCCTCCCTCTTCAGGAAACCCAGCATTCTGTGAGAATTTGTTTTTAATAAATAAAAAAATGAAAAAACAGATTATTTGTTTTCTTTCCACATGGTGAGATTCAGTCCCACCCTACAGAGAACCGTGGGTATCAGTGACTGTTTGTATAGCACCAAGCTGTGAATGGATTTGTTGTGGAGGAGACAGAGGGCACGTCCAGCCATTGCTCTGCAAGAGCAAACAGCTGAATAAAAGGGCCGAGATTCAGACCCAGAAAGCAGGGACGCAGTAGAGAGTCAGAGCAGGCGGCCAGGTGGGAGGGTGGGTGCTTCTCGGCGGCCCAAGCACCAGGTCCCCCTCTCTGCTGCCTTGCCAACTCCCCAGGGCAAAAGTTGTCTTGGGGCTCTTTGTGATCAGGAGCTGCTCCTGGTGTCCTCCTCAGAGCATCTCTCCCTTTAAAGCATGGATTCATGAGATGGTGGGTTATGTAAGGTAGGAGTTTCCAGAAGGGCTCCTACAGGGGAGATGGCATCAAGTCTTTAGATGAGTGGAGAGGTGGTGATACAGGCGTGGGATCCTGGGGCAGCCAGGGATGCAGTGGCAGCTCTCCTTCTGGCTAAGGCAGACGTCATTTCCGCCAGCTAGAGACTCTGCTTTGTAACAGATCCATGTATCTGCCCCATGGGGTACCTCACAGCCACTCCATCACTGAGCAAAGCCTTCTTTCCTGAAGCAAAATCCTTGGGAGTGGTTCTTGTGCTGGTGGACCTGGAACTGGGGTTGTGACCTCCTCATGTCCTGCTTTATGTCAGTATCACTAACACAAAGACATTTGGAACAGGCAACTGATGCCCGCGAGTGGAGCACCTTGGAGAGCGGCAGAGACCGTATCAAACAGGTGTGCGTATATAACACCGCAATGCACACACGTGGCAAACAGTCACCAACCGCCACAGTCCACAAATGCATGTCATGAGCCCAACTTCTCGGGGCACTGAGAGCCAGTGAAGGATGCAGAGCTTGGTTCAGAAAATTCAGGCTCGATTGCTGATGCCCTTTGTATCACTGACAAGCACACAGCCTCCGGGAGGAGCCTCAGTTTATTCATCTGCAAAATGCAGCAGTAGTAGAACGCATGTGGCATCATCACAATGAACCATCATGCAAGTGATGGATGTAAGGTGCCTCGCACTAATAAGGGGCTTAATGTATGATGCGTAATAATAATTGATAACACTGCACTCTACTCGGGACCAGTAAACACCGTGTTCTTCAGTAGCCTCATTCCTCTGCCTTCTATCAGTCACAGCCAGCTGTTAGCTCTCTGCCTCATTTTCTCCTCCTAATGAGGGGAAATCTAATATCAGCTTTAGGCTAGATGTGGAAATAATCCAGTTCCTCTGATGTGGGGAGGGGACGGAGCAGCAGTGGAGGGGGCCTGACTCCCACCGTCCCCGCTGAAAGAGCGGATGGGAAAGGAAGGGCTGTTAGCCCCCGTCCCCACATCCCCATGCCCAGATGGCTGGAGCCCCGCCTGCCTCCTTCAGCTGACTTCTGTGAGACCCCCCGCCTCGCCACGCAGAGCAAACTTTGGGCGGCTGACCCCAACCCTCCTCACGCACAGCCAATCTCCCTCCAATTGTTTCATCAGCGTTGGGACTGTCAGCTCAAACCTGACAAGTGACAAGTCTCAGGCTCATGCTGACTAGATAATCAAAGTCTTGTCAGGGCTGTCAATACCCTGCAGATAGGAGAGGACAAAGGGAGGAAAGGTTTCTACAGAAACCGCTGCCTTCACACAAACGCTGTCGAAGCCTCTTACCCAAATCACCTGTTTGTTCCTAAACGTCACTTACCACTGGTTCTGTGGGCTTGAAGCATACATCCCGAAATGAAATAATAGCCTGATGTCATGTGCTGAAAATGCAGATTTTTGTATTTTGTGGGATATTATTTTATAATTTTGCCTGTGAGAAATAACATGCTGTTTTATAATATTTAATAGCATCTTGGTGAAAGAGATTTTTTTCTCTAGTAAAAATAAATTTTCAAAAGTGTAAACTGGACAATGACAATAAAGTGACACGGATTCACCCCTATTGCATCCTTCCAGTAACACAGATAAATAGGTATCTCACACCTGAGACATGCAGCAGCTCAGACACACAGCCACTTCCCATCCATACTTGGACCGCTTTTGCAGGGATGTGTGTAAGGCAGCCCTGGCCTGAGAAGGGTGGCCAGTTATCTACCTTTACCCAAATCTAAGTGAAGCTGAAACAGGCTAACCAGTGTGTGGAGAGGAAAGGGACACCATGGACTTAAAGACCACCCAAGAGTACTCAGGGCCTAGAGGCAGGGTCCCAGGGAAGCCCAGAATCTTGACAAGGGTATCTTTCCTCTTCCCTCTTTCCACAACCAGCTCACCGTCTAGCCTACATCCTCCACGAAGAGGCATGATTGTTAAATCATGCATGTCAAGATTCAAGCATGATGGTCAACAGGTGCATGGAAAGATGTTCAACCTTGCTAATTATTGGGCTTCCCTGGTGGCTCAGAGGGTAAAGTGTCTGCCTGCAATGAGGGAGACCCGGGTTCGATCCCTGGGTCTGGAAGATCCCCTATGCTAATTATTGGAGACATGCAAATCAAAATCACGATTAGGTATCACCTCACACTGGTCAGAATGACCATCATCAAAAAGTCTACAAATAACAAATACTGGAGAGCATGTGAAGGAAAGGGAACCCTCCTCCACTGTTGGTGGGAATGTAAATTGGTGTAGCCACTATGGCAAACAGTATGGAGATTCCTCAGAAAACTGAAAATAGAGCCACCATATGACCCAGCAATCCCACTCCTGGGCATATATCTAGCAAAATGAAAAATGAAAATGTTAGTCATTCAGTCATGTCCAACTCTTTGAGACCCCCCTATGGACTACAGCCCACCAGGTACCTCTCCTCATGGAATTCTCCAGGCAAGAATGGTGGAGTGGGCAGCCATTTTCTTCTCCAGGGGATCTTCCTAGCCCAGGGATCGAACCCATGTCTTCTACATTGCAGGCAGGTTTGAAAACTCTAATTCGAAAAGATACATGCCTGCTAACTCGTATTGAGGTATGGCAGAAATCAAACCAATATTGTAAAGCAATTATCCTTCAATTAAAAGTAAATAAATAAAGTAAAAAATAAGAAACCCCCCAAAAATTCATTTATGCACCCCGATGTTCATAGCAGCAGCACTATTTACAATAAACAAGACAAGGAAGCAGCCTATATACATCAACAGATGAAAAGATAAAGAAGATATGGTGCATGTATGCAATGGGATATTACTCAGCCATAAAAAAGAATGAAATCATGCCATTTGCAGCAATGCAGATGGACCTAGAGTTTATCATACTCAGCGAAGTAAATCAGAAAAAGAAAGACACTGTTATGATGTCACTTACATGGGCAATCTAAACAAGCAATACAAATGAGCTTATTTATAAATCAGAAATAAACTCAAAGACATAGAAAACAAACTTACGGTTACCAAAGGGGAAAGAGGGGAGGGAGAGATAAATTAGGAATTTGGGATTAACAGATACACACAACTTCATATAAAATAGATAAACAGCAAGGTCCTACTGCATAGTGCAGGGAATTATATTCAGTATCTCGTAATAACCTATAATGGAAAAGAATCTGAAAAAGAATATATATATGTATGTATAGAAAAGATATAAATATATATATGTATATTAACATAACTGAATCATTTTGTTGAGTACACACAGACTTCTTGCACGCATGAAGATAGTGTTGCTAGGTAAAGAGATGGCCTCTGGAAAGGTATTACAGGTTTTTGTCTGAGCCCTGTCCATCTGTCTTTATGTCCTAGCTGCCCTGGCTCAACCAGGGAGGGAGGCCGTGAGGTCTCAGGACAAATGGACTGCCTTGCGCTGGCTAAGCTATGAGTACCTGGGTCTCCTCTGGCCTCCCCTGTATCTGCTCTGCCTGGCACACCAGCCATTTTTGTTGTTGTTGATTCAGGCTATCAATTGCGCTTTCATATTTTCTCTCAGCACTTACCAAGCTCCGCCATGCTCCCACTCCTGAGCTGGCTTCCTGGTTTACTGTTTTTCTCATAGTGATGGAGCCCAGAAGTGTAGCAGACAGCGACCTGGAGGCGCTCGCAGCAGTGCCTGGAGGGGAGTGGGTATTGGAAAGGTAACTGGACTACTTCCGCCCTGGTGTGAAATTGGGGGCTGAAGGTACAGGGTGTTCTTGCAAGCTGGTGACACGTGGGGAGCTTTCCACCCCAAGGAGAGGCCATTAGCACCTTGTTTTGTGACACTGGGGCAGAGTGTATCCCCAGACCTCCCACCTTGGGCAGCCTTCACCACTGCATGGGCCCCAGTACTCAAGCCTCTGGGAGCATATTTCCCCTTAGCTTTCCTCCTTTCAGATTCCTGGAGAAGGGGTTTTTCAGAAGAGGGTCGAGGACCCGCAGGCAGCTGTCCATTGCATCATCCCATGACACTTACCGTCCACTTTGCTCTAAGGCCCACACTGCGGCCCTGGAGTAAGTTTCCACTCCTGCCTTTAGCAGACCAGAGTTTGAGAAAGGTGAGAGGATGCAGTGAACTTAGGTCATGATAAAGGTGGGGGAAGTAACAAGGTAGAGATCACACGCAGCCTGGAGCAGCATGGAAGACTTTCTGGAGGAGGTGACACTTGAGCTGAAATTAGAATTTAGACTGAAAACGAGATGAATATAAAGTTAGGTCTCCCTGGCTCAGCAAATACTAATGGAGCATGTATCTTTATCATTTCTGGGTTGTCTCTCTCAGGGCTGGTAGGATCCCTGGGAACCTGTACTGTGCTGTTGGGAATGGCTTGGCCCTTGTGTGTGAAGTTTTATTCTCAGACAGTAGAGATTTTGGCCTGTGTTACTGTACATTGTCAGCAGCAGGTGAGACAAAGCACTCTGCACCAGCGTTTCTTGCTTGAGGCCTCTCTGGTACTTCTGCAGAGCCTTTTAGAAAATTCTTCTTTTCTTCATTGCCATATCCTTTCCCAGCCAGAGTGTACTTTAATCCCCCAAAGCTAAAACGGAGCGTCTTTCTCCCATCTGCACCAGCACTTACTGTGGCCTTGATTTTTATGGTGCCGGCGGGGACAGCAGGAGTTTCTTGCTGAAATATTGCTCACCATCCCCGCCCCATCAACTTGCAGGCAGCCATATTTCTAGGGGAGCCAGAGGTGGGCAGGGGGCGTGCGTATGAGGAGGCTAATATTCCCTTGTCTAATTTATATTTTACATTTCTGTAAAATCATGCTTAGAGTATTTTGGTAATCTCTGCTGAGATTAAGTATAATGCTGTACATTTAATTGATATAAGTGGTTTCAATTCTCCTTAATATGACAAATCTCCAGTGTGAAATATTCTTAGTTAATGATCAACATAAAATAGAGTTCATTTTTAATGTGAGTACAAGATTTGAATTAATTTGTAGCTAGAGCAGGGTTATTAAATTTTGTGTGCATTCCGTGCACAGGCACACGTGCGGTCATACATGTGGCGGGGAACATACGGTGTACATGCGTGCTCTGAGTGAGGATGGGAGGCACATGCTTCTTCTGGTTTGAGCTGAGAATATCTGTCTACCCTTGACTCTCTGTCTGTCTTGGAAGCTGCACCCCAGTGCCTCACACGTGAAGGAGTGGCCCTGCTGGGGTACCCATCTCTGTATGTCTTTGGTGTTTGGTGCCAGGGTGTTGCCTGGCCAGACCCAGGGGCATTGTGGCCGTCCGACCAATGTCTGTTCTTACTGAACAGACAGTGCAAGTTATACCAAGGTCATCCACCTTCTCCAACTTGGTTTCCGACATAACATTCACTGGGCAGAAAATTAGCATGTTGCTTTACGTGATCAAAACCATATGATGGCTAACGTCATCCAGAAGAGTTCAATGAAAGTTTCAAGTTGGAGAAGTTTCTTACGAAGTCATGTCCAGGGCGAAGGTCTTAGGGGTAGACCCCAGGCAGTGCTGATCAAAGCCCAGAGGATTGCATTCCCTTGTTCACTGGATCCCAGGCTATCCAGGCAGGCGCATTCTCCCAGGGCACCAGGATTTAGAAAGCATTTGCAGAAAGCAGGGCTGTGCTCTTTGGCCCTCAGACGTGGGATGAGAGCACAGTCAAAACCACTCCTGACTTTACTTCTTCGAGATAAGAGACCAATTTTCTTACAACTATTAAAAGAGAAAGGGGGGGTGGTGATAAAAGCTTGAGGATAAGTGCCAAGTGAATTTGAATATTGTATAAACTATGCGTGGGATGGAGGCAGCGACTTGCAGGAAACATCTGTTCCTACTGGACCCTCCACTCTTCTTGCAGCTGGAGCCCAGGGCACAGGCGCCTTACACTTTTCCTTTGTGATGTAACCATTTTGGAGACAGCCAGCCTTCAATATGCAAGCCGACCGTGCAGCCCTGAAATATTTCGTTTGTAGTCACCTCTTTAAAGATGATGGGATTTGAATACCAATAACCACCGAGGCCTTCCCACCCTCGGCAGTAGCTGAGGCAGGGGGTGATGCAGGAGGGAGGCTGTACTCAGGCAAGTTCAATTTCTATTGGCTTAAGCGGCTGGGGAAAGAATCTTTAATCACATATACAATATTATTGGCAACACCATGCAATAAAAGGGCTGAATGCTTCGTTTTTCTAGATTTCCTTTTATATTTCAAAATCGCTTTTCTTTCAAATTAGTGTATCCTATACATTTTCTTAAAAGAAACTACTTATGACTTCACTTTCTTTTTTTTTTTTTTTCTTTTGTTGACTTACCATTCATTTTTCCTTTTGCAATTACCACCTCACGGGGACTGCCGACTTTCAAAACGTTTTGCATATGAAATGAAAGGCTTGAGTGTATTTTGTTGCAATTTTTAAGAATGGCATAATTTTAATTAGAAATGTATAGATGAATAAAAATAATGCTGCTGCACATTGCTAATTAAGTATTTTATTACTCTTTGATTTAAAAAAGAAGTGTGCCTGTTCTAACAAGGCAGCACAGTATGTTGTTTGGAGGCTTCCACTGGGCTCCCTGGGAAGAAGTGGGTGCCTGGCAACTGGCCGTGTCCAGACCAAGGGAGGCCAGGGGTCGCCTCCCTGTGAAAATTTGGGGTTGAGGAAGAAATGTCTGCCCAAGAAAAGACAGGTGAAGAGACACTGCCCTGTACTGGGCAAATACTCTGCCTTTGAAATTTGGCATCAAGAGGCGGCAGATACTTGCTCCTCCTCTGAGCATTTCACCCTACAGCTGAGTGATTATCTGGGTGACGCTATCCACACAGGCTTCTTTGCCCCCTTGAAATTTCTAGATAAATAAGTAAATAGTTGACTCTACACCACCTGCTGTTCCAAAAAGATTCCATCTTTGTGCTTTAAGAGGAGACACGAGTTATATAATTGTTGCCTTTGGGCAATCTCTACTCCCTTGGTTTGGCTCAGGGGAGGTGGTGCTCTCCAAGCTGGCCCTTGAGTTCCCCGCAGGGCTGAAATCCTGTGGCTTTTCTCCAATCCCCTGAACCTGCTGGCTTCCCCTCTATACCTGGGTTGCATCTGGTGACTTGGGTGCGGCTTGAGAATTGTTGAAGCTATAAAGTTATGGGCTCCCTGTTCTGGGAACAAGAACATATTCCCCACCCTCTCTGCTGCCCTAGCTGGCTTTATAGACAGTGGGACTTATGGAGGGGACAGTGCTCCTGTAACAGAGCCATTCTGCCCGGGACCCACCAGCTGTGCATAGTCTGAGCGTGGCCCAGTGGACCTGCCACACTGACCACTATTTGCCCACCCAGCTCTGCTGTATCAACAGCCCTCGTCTATTTTACCGAGCTCAGGGCAGCAAAAGTGGATTCTCACAAAGACATCTGACCAGGCTATACCACTGGATGCTGAGGCCCTGTGCTTAGCATCTTCAGGCTACCAATCTTGGGTCAGCTTTTCTGATCCCCCAGATCTGTGGCCAGGTGCCCTGGAAGAATTATAGGGTTAATAGAGGAAACCCTATTCCAGCTTGTGGAACTTCTACACAGGGGTGCCTTGCAAGAGAAGCTGAGTGACTTCTCCCATTAGGAATGGTTTGTGGCCAGGAATCTCCAGGCTGTCACATCTCAATTTGCAACCCACTAATCAGCAGAGAACTCAGTAGCATCCTGACTCAAGGAAGTCAGCATCTGTTCTAAATCTTGACCTCAGAGCAAGAGTAGTGCCAAATGCTGCAAAGACTGCTTAGCTGGGTACAAAAGATACTGTCAACAGACTGGAATTGGAAAGGAGTCTTGGTTTTATTTGAATGAGCTATTTTTTAATAGGGTAGAAAAAGTAATTGAATTGAATCCAACAATGATAAATTCCCACATTCTTTGAGAAAAAAAAATATAGACAAGTTGTGTCTGGTTAGAAGTAGAGATATTCATTGCTTTGACTTTAGCCTACAGAGCAAAATTTATGACCCTCTGATCTCCAGGTGATAGCTGGTAAAATCTATTTCTTGAGACTGTGCATGGTGGGTGCTGCATATTTCTCAGGATGTAGGGTCTAACCCTAGTTAGAGAAGGGATCAGCAGAGGATAAGATGGTTAGATAGCATCACCGACTCAGTGGACATGAATTTGAGCAAATTGCAGGAGATAGTGGAGGACAGAGGAGCCTGGTGAGCTGCAGTCCATCGGGGTCACAAAGAACCGGGCACAGCTTAGTGACTGAACATCAACAATGGTTCTAACCCATCTGTCAAACTTTAATCTCCCTTCTTTTTCTTTCAGCTAACCAGGAGATACATGCAAAGAAGGTGACGGAGAGAGAGATCCCTTTACTTCTGGGGATGTGAGGGCTGCCTGTGCCCCAGCGCCCGCTCCAGCAAGAGATTAAAGCCTCACCATCACTGGCTACGCTTTCTCTAACTTTGCCATCATCTGTGGTCAACAAGCCTTTAACAATAAAACGAGTATTGGTGGAGAGCTTTGACTGGGTTAAGGCCCTGTTCTGGGGGCTGGGAAATCACAGTGGCAAAGAGTAAAGACTTCCTTCTTGGAGCTTACAAGCAAAATAATAAGATGAAATATGTCTGGGAGCAAACTCTTTTAACAACACAAAGAACAAAGGGATTTCAAAGCCTTTCTGAGCCAGAGCCATCTGGGAGAGTTCATCCAATGACTGGGAGGGAGAAAATGGATTCTAAGGAGGAGGGTTCCTGCTTGGAGAGTTTGCAGAAAGGGGACTTGAAGGGCAGGTAGAGCATGTCTAGGAGGGCAGGAAGAAGCCTGCCATTTGCAGTAACAAGGATGGACCTAGAGATTGTCATGCTGAGTGAAGATGCATATTTATGTCAGAAAGAGAAAGTCAAATACTGTATGATAACACATATATGTGGAATCTAAAATAGGACATAGATGAAACTTTCTACAAAACAGAAACCCATTCATATACATAGAGAACAGATTCGTGGTTGCCAAGGGGAGGTGGGGTGGGAGAGGGATGGACTGAGAGTTTGGGGTAAGTAGATTCACACTATTATACTTAGGATATTGTTTAGGATGGGAAAACAACAAGGTCCTACCACATAGCTCAAGGAGCTATACTTAATATCCTGTGATAAACCATAATAGGAAAGAATATAAAAAAAGCTAGCTCTATGTATAGTTGAGTCACTTTGCTATACAGAAAGTATTAGCACAAAATTGTAAATCGACTGTCCTTCAATAAATAAATAAAATTTTAAAAAAGAAAATATATGTAATTTAACCAGAAGCATGAGAAAGTTGGTATTGTGTGAATTCTGAGGCACTTTCGACATGTTGTAGGAGTGATGTGGACTTTCTTGAGTTTTACACATTCATAAGTGAATGGTCTGTATCTCGTGCCTTTGTTGGCTTTCTGTGAGCTGTAGTTTCTGGGAAGTGAGCAGCTCTCATTCCTGTAACTCTTGTAATCCAGTCATTCGTGTGCCTCCTTCATGAGGATCCAGTGCGGCTGTGGTGCTGTTATCCCTCTGATAGGAACTCTAACTCAGTGTAAAGCCCCAAAGATCTCTTACTTATTTTTATTTTATATTGTACTATATTTTATTTACAGTGCTGTGTTTGTTTCAGGTGTATAGCAGAGTGATACAGTCATATATATATATATATGAATTAACAAAAGCAGTTCCCGTCTTTTGATGGGGAGCTCGTGGTTTATAATATAAATGGCATTATTTTGAGAGAGGGATAACTTAGGTATGGTATTAGGTTTTTTTTTCTTTTTGCAGCTTGAGGCAGTTGTAAAATAACTTAATGTAGCTTTTTGCAACTGTGTATTCTATAGTATTTTTTTCATTTGGTGAAATTTTAACTGTTAATGTTTTTGACATTGTGCTTTGTACCATTTATTAAATATGTATGGATGTGAGAGTTGGACTGTGAAGAAAGCTGATCGCTGAAGAATTGATGCTTTTGAACTGTGGTGTTGGAGAAGACTCTTGAGAGTCCCTTGGACTCCAAGGAGGTCCAACCAGTCCATTCTAAAGGAGATCAATCCTGGGTGTTCATTGGAAGGACTGATGCTAAAGCTGAAACTCCAATACTTTGGCCACCTCATGCGACGAGTTGACTCACTGGAAAAGACTCTGATGCTGGGAAAGGTTGGGGGCGGGAGGAGAAGGGGATGACAGAGAATGAGATGGCTGGATGGCATCACCGACTCGATGGACATGAGTTTGAGTGAACTCCTGGAGTTGATGATGGACAGGGAGGCCTGGCGTGCTGTGATTCATGGGGTCGCAAAGAGTCGGACACGACTGAGCGACTGAACTGAACTGAACTGAAATTGAAAAAGAAAAGAAAAGAAAAGAAAATACAGAGTTCAAGTTCCTCAGAAGCTTTCATTTTTAACCAAAGAGTTTCAGAAGTGAAGTAAAATTGCTAGTTGCTCAGTCAATTCCGACTCTTTGCGACCCCATGGACTGTAGCTCACCAGGCTCCTCTGTCCCTGGAATTCTCCAGGCAAGAATACTGGAGTGGATAGCCATTCCCTTCTCCAGGGGATCTTTCAGACCTAGGATTGAACCCAGGTCTCCTGGATTGCAGGAGGATTCTTTACCGGGTGAGCCACAAGGAAAAAGCTTTCAACATCAGACAAAATAAAAGATCAATATATGTAACAGACAATGCAAAATTTAACTGAATATTTGCCGTGCATGTGTAACCATGGGTCTTTTGTGATTAAATGTTTTGATAATTTTGTCCTTCCCCTTCTCAGGTTATTTCTGCACATAATTAAAAATAAATTATTAAAACTGAACAAAACAAAACAGAGGCCCTGATAAAAACAAAACAAAACAGACTCATGGGGAGGGTGTTACTGAGAAGTACTCCAGTTGATGACACAATTTCCAAAGTTTTAGTGATAATCAAAATAAGAAGCTGTATAAAGGGCTGCTCTTCCAGAGCCTCATCACATAGCCACGTTCCTTACTCCATCAGCATACATGAGGCTGTACCTATGGAATCAAATTCATATTCCTTGATGATTTCCATCAGTAAGAAGGGACTGGAGTGAATTTTTCTGTTTTCTTTTTATAAAAACAAATATTTTGGATTGATTTATGATGCTGTGTTAGTTTCGGTTGTAGAGCAAGGTAATTTAGTTATACATATACATGTATCCATTCTTTTTTAGATTCTGGTTTCTTGATTTGCACAGAAAGGTGAGGCCTGAACCAAGAGTCATAGGAGTAGCTGCTAAGCTTCATGTCCTGCAGACCCATGGGGGAGAGGAGCCCTCATGCCCTGTCCTGGGAGTGTCCAGTCCATCCCTGATCTTTCCTGGTTTGTACTGATGTGCTGCTAACCCAGGTTAACCTAGTTGTCAGGTCTGACAGCTCCATGCTCTCCACTCTCCACGTGGGCTTTGGGGACTTTTCCAGAAACTGTTGCAAGGTAATAGGCTAGGGGCCAACCTTTCTTAGGCTTGGGGAAACTGCCCCATTTTTATATCACTTTCGCTCCATCTATCTTGCTCAAAAGTCCACAGCTATTCCAGTCTCGCTACCACACAGACAATGAACACTGAATGACGGCCTTGGGTGCCCCTAAGTGTTAGAAGGGAGCCTGTCTCTAAGGTGCTGTCTGCCCTGCAACCGTACCACCTTAGGGACCGCGTGGAACACAAAAATCATATGGAGATAACACTTCAGACACACTAATTTCTGATTCATCTCCCTGGATTGTGTCCTATAGTTTTGTGTTCTCCTTGTTTCCCTATATTTTCTATCATGCCAACCTACCAGAGGATGGATTGATGGGCTCAGTGATCGGCAAGTCATCTTCCAGGAGCCCACAGCACGGCCAGCCACTCTTCCGGAGGCTTTTCCTTGAGGAATGAGAGACCAGGATCTTCTGGGAAGACACTGCTTCCTTTGCAGCCCTTTTCAATGCTGGCTCTGTTGTTCTTTCACTCCCTGTCAATCTCAGCTTTGGGCATCTCCCAAAGTTGGAGACCTTGTTGGTCCCCATCACCACTTCCAGAAAATTTAAACCCCTTTCCTTTGTTTATAAAATAAAGCCAAAACCCTATTCCATTGACAGCTCTGCCATCTAGGAGTACCACCCTGACCTCCTGCGTCATTGTTTCTACTTCTTCTGTCATTGGAGAAGGCAATGGCACCCCACCCCAGTACTCTTGCCTGGAGAATCCCATGGACAGAGGAGCCTGGTGGGCTGCAGTCCATGGGGTCGCTAAGAGTCAGACACGACTGAGCGACTTCACTTTCACTTGGAGAAGGAAACGGCAACCCACTCCAGTGTTCTTGCCTGGAGAATCCCAGGGGCGGGGGAGCCTGGTGGGCTGCTGTCTATGGGGTCGCACAGAGTCGGACACGACTGAAGCGACTTCGCAGCAGCAGCCGCAGCCTCTGTCACTGTTGATTTCAGCTTTTGGTTCTCTGTTGTCGTTTTCATTCCATTTCTTCCTGGATTCATGAGAATTTGGCCTTCTCTGTGGATGCTCAATTCAATACCACTGGGGCTTTCAAGTCCTTGGCACCTTAAACAATAGCAGCATTTATCCATACACTCCCCAGTCACCGATTCTCACACCCAAGTCCTTACCTACAATTCCAACCACAGTCTCTTGATTTCTCAATCGATCTGCTTCACTCCTCCCACTTTAATGTGATCAGATCTTAGGAGGATCTCCAATCCACTGGCTCCTTCCTCTCCTTCCATAACCCTATCCCCTCCAGTTCTCTCTCACCCACCCCAACTTCAATCTCAGAGTTTATCATTTCATCATTTTACTTATTTTAAAGTCTTTATTGAATTTGTTACAATATTGCTTCTGTTTTTGTTTTATATTGAATATTGCTTGTTTCATACTAAATATTTTATATTGAATATTGCTTCTTTGTTTTGTTTTCATGTTTTCAATTTTTTGTGTTTTTTTTTTTGCCACAAGACATGCGGGATCTTAGATCTATGACCAGGGATCAAACCCACACCTCCTACATTGGAGGTGTAGTCTTAACCACTGGAGCACCAGAGAAGTCCCTCATCATTTTCTTGAATTGCCTTCAGTTCCTTTGTCCCTTCAGCTCTTTGCCCCCTTTATCTGAAAAGCCCTTATACCAGAAGGACCCACGTGTTAGTGTTTATCTGTCTTAAAAGAACAGCTGAGTTCTGCAGGGAAAAGTCACAAAATGGGATGGAGTCTCAGCATAACACATTCCGGCATGGTAAACAGCCATCCCACACCCTCACTCCTTGATATCCTACTATATTCGACTAGTCAGCTTTAGCGGCTACTGTATCACAAAATTTATTTTTGCTAAAGTGTCTTAAGAAAGGCCTATTGAATAAGCGGCAATAAATGACAGGAATATGCCAACATGACCTTTTGCCATCTTTGGAGAAAGAGAGAGTTAGTTACCCAGTCTGTAACAAAATGGCCTCACTGCTCTCCAGGTGACTTCCATGGAGTCCTGCTGCTGCTGCTAAGTCACTTCAGTCGCGTCCGACTCTGCGTGACACCATAGACGGAAGCCCACCAGGCTCCCCCGTCCCTGGGATTCTCCAGGCAAGAACACTGGAGTGGGTTGCCATTTCCTTCTCCAACGTGTGAAAGTGAAAAGTGAAAGTGAAGTTGCTCAGTCATGTCTGACCCTTAGCGACCCCACGGACTGCAGCCTACCAGGCTCCTCCATCCATGGGATTTTCTAGGCAAGAGTACTGGAGTGGCTTCCATGGAATCCTAGAGAAGGTTTATTAGTGTTATTAGCCAAGTATTTCAAACTATTTCAAGTCCAGATGAAGGTAGGGATAAAGTTACTTCTGTTGTTGATCTAAATCTTCTCAGAGCTCTGTGCATGGAGCAGACATTTCTCCTACTCGGGGATCCCCCATTCTCTCCTCCTGGGCTCATGGGAGAATTTTACTATTCTTCCCCCTTGAATTTAGGGGTGGCTGTGTGTTACTGAGGACTTCCCTGGTGGCTCAGACAGTAAAGCATCTGCCTACAATGCAGGAGACCCATTTTCAATCCCTGGGTGGGGAAGATCCCCTGGAGAAGGAAATGGCAACCCACTCCAGTATTCTTGCCTGAAAAATCCCATGGAGAGAGAAGCCTGGTGGCCTACAGTCCATGGAGTCGCAAAGAGTAGACATGACTGAGCGACATCACTTTCACTGTGTGTTACTGAACAGTAGGCTCTACCCCTAGAGCACTCTGTTTCCAGTAGGAGTGCGTCCACATCCAGATACTCATGAAAACATGCATGGAGATAGAGCCCCATCAGCCAGGGCCCTTGGTGAGGACAGAGTCCCCTGCCAATGGGCATGGATACATCTGCATCCTAAAAGCAAAACACATAATTCTGTGGTTGTGGTTGTTATTGCAACATAACTTATCCTAACTAGACTTAGCCAGAGGTTGCAGAGTAGACCCTTGCAGAGAGTCTTGTGGGCATTTTCTGTCAGTCCTGTATCCCTTTCTGTTTCCAAAGACTCCCTGTGCTCCCCACTCCTGACTCCTCTGCCAAGATCCTGCTTCCTCTGTCTTTCCTAGCTCAGCTGGTAGTCATTCTTCTTTGATCTTCCATGTTTGGTGGTCTTTGAAGATGGATGCTGTGGAAAAGGTGCTGGAAGAAGGAGCAAAATTAGGACTTGGTCTTCATCTGTTAGCCACAAGAATGCCCAATCCAGGAGATGGTGCACTTCATGATGGCTCCCTGTCACCCTTCACTGGGGGCTGATGATTGGAGGCAGGGCAAGGCCAGGGTGTGATGGCATCATTCCTAGAAGTGCTGTGCCCACATCTGCTCTCAGAGTTCCCACCAAGTCCTTGAAAAGAGCTTCCAGGCCCCCCTCAGCCCCTACGCTTCTTTGCCCGTTCTCCAAAGAGAAGCTATTAGCCTAGGTAAATACTCGCTCCCCTGAGCAGTGACTTGATCTCTGTACTCCCTGATTCAGTTCTTTTGCAAGGTAAATAACTATAAATATTAAAACATGTCAATACCTTTATTAATAAATGACTTCTGGCTTCCTAAGAGATTCTGACTGTGGGCTTTCGGTTGGCCTCTGGTTCGTACTGTCACATATTTCATATGGTTTAAATGTTGTTGGTTGAAGGACGCATGGCATCTGGCTAGCCTGTCAGAAATCACAGTATTTGGATATCACAGAATGTTAATTTCAGAGTGTTAAAGAATGCTTTTCTCCTTGGTATTTTTTTCTTTTCATTTGGAGCTCATACAACACATATAGCCCAATATTAATACTGACTGAAACTTAAATAAGAAATACAGTGACTCAGTAGTATCCATGCACATCTTTCTGTTAGAATTTTAAATTTCCAATCACTAACTTCTCACCTACATAAAGCTTAATAAATTCTTCTTACAAGAACATTTACAAAAATCCTGTGATGAAATACATTCATTTCTCACTTACAGTTCAGTTCAGTTCAGTCACTCAGTCGTGTCTGACTCTTTGCAGCCCCATGAATCACAGCACGCCAGGCCTCCCTGTCCATCACCAACTCCAGGAGTTCACTCAAACTCATGTCCATCGAGTCGGTGATGCCGTCCAGCCATCTCATTCTCTGTTGTCCCTGTCTCCTCCTGCCCCCAACCCTTCCCAGCATCAGAGTCTTTTCCAGTGAGTCAACTCGTCGCATGAGGTGGCCAAAGTATTGGAGTTTCAGCTTTAGCATCAGTCCTTCCAATGAACACCCAGGATTGATCTCCTTTAGAATGGACTGGTTGGATCTCCTTGGAGTCCAAGGGACTCTCAAGAGTCTTCTCCAACACCACAGTTCAAAAGCATCAATTCTTCGGTGATCAGCTTTCTTCACAGTCCAACTCTCACATCCATACATGACCATGGGAAAAACCATAGCCTTGACTAGACGGACCTTGGTTGGCAAAGTAATGTCTCTGCTTTCTAATACGCTGTCTAGGTTGGTCATAACTTTCCTTCCAAGGAATAAGCGTCTTTTAATTTCATGGCTGCAATCAGCATCTGCAGTGATTTTGGAGCCCAAAAAATAAAGTCTGACACTGTTTCCACTGTTTCCCCATCTATTTCCCATGAAGTGATTGGACCAGATGCCATGATCTTTGTTTTCTGAATGTTGAGCTTCAAGCCAAACTTTTCACTCTCCTCTTTCGCTTTCATCAAGAGGCTTCTTAGTTTCTCTTCACTCTCTGCCATAAGGGTGGTGTCATCTGCATATCTGAGGTTATTGATATTTCTCCCGGCAATCTTGATTCCAGCTTGTGCTTCTTCCAGCCCAGTATTCCTCATGATGTACTCTGCATATAAGTTAAATAAGCAGGGTGACAAGATACAGCCTTGACGTACTCCTTTTCCTATTTGGAACCAGTCTGTTGTTCCATGTCCTGTTCTAACTGTTGCTTCCTGACCTGCATACAGGGTTCTAAAGAGGCAGGTCAGGTGGTCTGGTATTCCCATCTCTTTCAGAATGTTCCACAGTTTATTGTGATCCACACAGTCAAAGGCTTTGGCATAGTAAATGAAGCAGAAATAGATGTTTTTCTGGAACTCTGTTGCTTTTTCTATGATCCAGCGGATGTTGGCAATTTGATCTCTGGTGCCTCTGCCTTTTCTAAAACCTGCTTGAACATCTGGAATTTCATGGTTCACATATTGGTGAAGTCTGGCTTGGAGAATTTTGAGCATGACTTTACTAGTGTGTGAAATGAGTGCAATTGTGCAGTAGTTGGTGCATTCTTTGGCATTGCCTTTCTTTGGGATTGGAATGAAGACTGACCTTTTCCAGTCCTGTGGCCACTGCTGAATTTTCCAAATTTTCTGGCATATTGAGTGCAGCACTTTCACAGCATCATCTTTCAGGATTTGAAATAGCTCAATTGGAATTCCATCACCTCCACTAGCTTTGTTCGTAGTGATGCTCTCTAAGGCCCACTTGACTTCACATTCCAAGAGGTCTGGCTTCAGGTGAGTGATCATGCCATCGTGATTATCTTGGTCGTTAAGATCTTTTTTGTACAGTTCATCTGTTAGCTTGATATAATTGTATTATTTTCACAAAACCTTACCCTAATTTCTTTTCAGGATTTGTCTTATCAATTCTGCAAGAAAACTGTGTTAAAATTGTAATTCTTAAAACCAAGTCAATTACCTCGTTATAGCATTCTGGAAAACTAACTCAAGTTTGGTTTCTTGCTGTTTAGTTTTGAATCTCACTCCAGAGTAAGAATTGCAAAAAAAAAATAATAGTTTCAAAATTCTAGAGTATTTTCCCCTAGTGTCACTGCAGTCTTAAAATGAAAACGGAGCACCCTGAGGGTTTGACTTGGAAGATGGGCAACTCTGGCCATGTGGGGCTGAGACTTGGAAGCGCATGGTCTAAAGCCAATGGCCACACTGAGAGCAGTGGAGACAGCCATAGAGGAAGCTCTTATCCCATGTTTTCATTGAAGACACTGAGGCTGCATCTATATTTTTCCTCTTCTCTCCCTTTGCTCGCCAGGTGGGCTCTTCTGAAGAGTATTCAGGTCCCCAGCGCAGCTCTATCCCGCCCATCTCTAGAAGGAAAAGCAGGGCATTGTGAGGAGCGAGGATCTGGGCTGGGAGTGACTGATCTCACCTATGCTGGAAAAGGTCGCTCTGATGGCTGGGTGGATAACCAAGCGGCCAGGAGAAAGAGAAGAAGCAGAGAAGTCAACCAAGAAGCTGTGGCAGTAGTGGGGTGACAGATTGCAGTGGCTTGATTCAGCATGATAGGGGGATTTTGGAGAGAAAGGGAAGGATGATTCAAGGCTGACTTTGGAGATATAAGGGGTATATAGAATAGATTCTATATATATCAAGTGTGGCTTGTGCGTTCAACTCGACCAACAGAGTGAATGATAAAGTCATTTACTGAGATTGGGAAACTGGGCAAGTGTGGGTTTAGGGGGGAAAATTAGTGTTCCAGTTGGGCATGGAAAACTGTGAAGCTGACAATGATACTTTCAGTAGAGAGTCCAAACAGGTATTTACAGAAGCACATCTGGAGCTCAGGAGAAAGACTGGATCTCGAGGTCTGGAGACACTTTCAAATAGATGACATTTCAGTCCTTGAACCGTTTGAAAGCACCTCTGGAGAAATTGACAAGAGGTTGGAGGGCTAAGGAGTAAGTTTAAATGTGCATAATAGTTATTTTAAATGATTTTTTAATCTTTAATTATAGGAGGCATGATTCATTTTCAAAATGTTCATCAGTAGAGATAAAATGTATGCTCCTTCTGACCACCCTGAATCTCTGTTGCTTCTCCAATTTATTTCTCATAGCCAGCATGTGTACACTCATCTTGAGACCTTTTAAAATGCATCACATATGTTTATATGTGCACACAGAAATATATCATACTTAAATAGCATCATTCTCTGCAGTGTTGTCTTTTATTTTCACTTAGTATATGTCTCAGAGATCTTCACATGTATATATGTGTATAGGGCTTCCCTGGAGGCTCAGACAGTAAAGAAGACAGTAAAGAATCTGCCTGTGATATGGGAGACCTGGGTTTGATCCTGGGTCAGGAAGATCCCCTGGAGAAGGAAATAACAACCTACTCCAGTATTCTTGCCTGGAGAATCCCATGGACAGAGGAGCCTGGCAGGCTACAGTCTATGGGGTCACAGAGTCGGACACGACTGAGTGACTAACACTTTCACACTTTCTTTCACATATATGTGTATATTTAATTTGTTGCTGTTTTTTTTTTTTAACAGCTCTTAGGTTCCATAGAATTATTGTGCCATTGCTTACTTAACATTTTCCCTGTCAATGGGTGTTTAGGTTGTTTATAATTGTGTTCTCCTGCATTCCAGCGTATGCATATAGAGGTTGTGTGGAGGTCATGAGATTATGAAGGACCGCCAAAGTCTCCTGAGATAGAGCATACTGAAGAGGAATACGAAGAGGAATGTGCCAAGGAGCAAGAGTACTGGGGAAAGAGAACACTGCTGAGAGGTTCAAGTTGAAGATCTAAAAATATCCATTGGCTTTGGAAACGTGGAACTCGCAGGTGATTTGTCAAAGCTCTCTCCCTGGGACAGTAAGCACGAAAGGCAAGGAAGAATAGGTTGAAGGGTTGACTAGGAGAGGAAGCAGTACTCAGCAAATGTAGCCATCTTTTTGTCTTTCTAGCAAGTTTGCGGTGAAAACGAGCAGGAAAATAAGAGCAATAGCTATGGAGGGAGGTGGGGTCAGGGGAGAAGTCATGTTTCTTTCGTCTCTCTTTCTTCCTTCCTTTCCTTCTGTGTCCTTCCTTTATTTTATTCTTTCTTCTTCTTTCCTCCTGTTGGGAGATACCACTTTGCGTATGGCATTAGTCAAATCAGAACTTCTCAGTGTCTATTCCCGGGTTGCCAGCCAACTGGAATAATGACAATGTCTGCACAGCGGCACATGACAGGCACTCTGGAGATAAGGTTTGAATGAATCAAGAAACAAAGTGTATCTTCCTGCCAGAGTTGTTTCCTAGTAGTAAAATGTGTGACAAGTTCTTGCGAGACTGTGGGGTCCCCTAGTACTCAGGGCAGTGATCACCACTGGAGAGAAACATTTCAGAGACTGTCCCTACCCCAAGCACCGCCATCCTGTGACTCAACAAAATAAAGGCATGGAGACGTCAGACCTCAGGGCCAGAGGAGCCACTTGGCTTTCTCTGGTGGCCTTTTGCCTAATGTTGCGACACTTATTCTGAGCTGGCACCAGCCGAGGAATGGCCATTCCTGCAGGCTCTGGTCCATTATGTGACTGCCACTTTTGCCCTCTGTTGAAGAAGCGTATTTCTTCTGTAACAGTACTAGGTTTGTAGACTCAGCATCAGGATTTATTTCAAAAATACATTTACTTGTTATGTTATCATATGTGAAATGAATTGCCAGTCCAGGTTCGATGCATGATACAGGATGCTCGGGGCTGGTGCATTGGGATGACCAGAGGGATGATATGGGGAGGGAGGTGGGGGGCGGTTCAGGATGGGGAACACATGTACACCCGGGGCAGATTCATGTCAATGTATGGCAAAACCAATACAATATTGTAAAGTAATTAGCCTCCAATTAAAATTAATAAAAATTAAAAAAAAAAAAAGGAAAGGAAAAGGTGGTGGCTGTTTTGAACTTTTTGAGATGTACTTTGTGTGAAACTTTTCATTATAGAAAGTGAACAAACTGAGGCTTCTGTCAAGGGACATGCTGCAGGGAAGTGAGCCCACCTTCCAGAGAGATAATGGTCACCACCTGCCGCTTGCTGGGCCTGACCACTGCGCTCTACCTGGACTGCTCAGAACATAAATCGTCTTTAAACACCCAGGACCTGCCTGCCTCCCACTGCCATCTTTGGACCAATTTGTCAATCCCTGCTCATTCCGTGGTCCTTTTTTTTGAACTTCAATAATGCTTCTGAAGGGAGCTGGGGACACTTTTGCCATTCATCACAAAATAATGCAACATTCTGTACATTTATTACAGTATACATTACAACCGCACTATTAACTTAAAAAAACTTTCATTTCTCTGAAGTTTTCCTTTATCTTTACCAAACAGATACCCAATATGACTGAGAATTTAATACCCTAAAGTTTAAGACCGGTTTGTAAACACAGTCCCCGGTGTCTGCTATTGATCTTTTGCTATTTTAATGCATTTTTACTGACCGACGTGTCCTGCGGTAAAGAATATTGCCTAAATTAGTTATCTGATTGGTTCTTTTGATTAATGATGGGCCTGTGCTTCATTACACATGACAACATGATCAGAATAATCACTATTGCTCTACAAGCCAGGCCTGGCATTTTTTATTCCTTCATTTTTAAAGTTCATTTATAAAATTATTTAATGTATACGTCGTAAGTTGTAATTTATTTACATGACACTTTTTTCGATGGGAACTGTTGTACTGTGTCACAAATGGCTAAGAAAACAAGGTAAACTAGATGTACAGATCAATGTCTCTTGGCTCAAGGGGGAAAAAAACATAATCAAGATGCAGGAGCTGACCTTGTACCAAAGTCCAACTTGTCACAGAACAAACACTGAGATGCCCAACAAATCACCAGGCACAGCAGGACTTGTTCTCATGCAATCTTGTCTATCTATCGCCTTCTCTCTGTTGTGACTCTGAGCCCTTAGAGTTCTCAACATCCTCCTTCCGCCCATGGAATAATCCTGGCCTGTCAGCCAACCTGCATGGATCAAATGGCTTTCTTGTCCCTATACCAGTTCAGCAAGAAGGTCTAGTGGGGATTCCCAGACGTTCAAATTTGGACCAGAATTTGGACCAGATCTGAACTAGAAAATTGTGTGTGTAAGCCATGATAATATATTAATTCTGGAGGAATATAAAGATCCCAATTTAGTCTACTAAGCTCTACTCCTCAGTGTTCCAGTTTAATTCTTTAATTGATAAGAATTAGCTGGGTAATCAGCTATAAGTTATGGGCAAATTTGGCATATGTGGGGCTGCTCAAGAATACGGCTGTCTCGGTTTTTGTCTCACCCATATCCTGCTGGCCCCTCACAAAGACCAGGAAGAAAGGCTTTTATCACTTTGGTTGTTTTGTGAACTTCTGGAGTTCAGGTGAATCTGGTTTCCTGGGAGCTTTGCTGGAGTCAGCTGTGGACCTCAAAATGAAACCCCATTATCATCTTTCCTACAAAACTCATTGCTCAGGACTTGACAAACCTTCTAGCCATTGTTTTGTCAGGAAAATATTACTTGACCGGAATGAGATAAGCCTAGGGTGATGCTAAATTGCATTTTTATTCCAAATAAAACACAGTTGGTTTCTTCCCTTTGTCTTGCCTGCTCTTGCTTACGTCAAATTGCCTCAATCTCCTCTGTAAGGAGCCTGGCCAGCCCCCCAGCTTCCCTCCTGGTCCTGCAGCTTACTCCAGCATTGCTCTGATGGAGCACAGTGGGGCATCTGGGCCGCATGGTTCCTGTCAACCAATAAAGCACAGACTGAGCTCCTTATCTGGTATCAAATGTATGAATGGTGTCAGAAACGGGATGAAACAGAGCTTTGCCTTTCAGCCTTCAGAATCCTCTGCCATCCCGTGTAGATGATTTTGAGAGACTTCAGCCTTCCCCAGGTGAGACGTCAGCCACTGTTTAACTTGAGCACGAAGTGGGTGGGATGATCGGGTGGACAGCAGGGTCAAAGGAAGTTGTCTGCTGGCCTCTCCAGAGCGGAGAGCACACTCCTTCCCACAGACACCCCTCCCTCTCAGGGCCTGGGCTTCGTGGACTGGACTTCCCACCACACACGTGGGAAGCCTTCTTCTTCTTAGGTGCGTTTCAACTCTCTGCTTGCTATGATCCTTGGTAACTCCTGGCACCTTGGTCATGTTACCACATTACAAAAACCAGAGAGACCCAAAGCATCACACCACATGAAAAAGTTAAAAAAGTTCAGCCTCCTACACTCTACTTGAATTTCAAAATAAGTAGAACAGGACATGGGTTCCCAGGCAAAAGCACTTAAAGTGAAGAGGATTTATATGGTTCTTTTTTTCCCCTGGACTTAATTAATGTTGTAAATAATGCCTCCTATCTTCTGCATAATGATTTGCTCTGTTATGCTATTAAAAAGTTCCGTTACGTCAGTTCACAGAGACAGTCATTTGCACAGCCTAGACATTAAATAGAACTTTGGTTAAAAGCCTACCCCAGGAAATGAGTGTGTATGTATGTGTGAGCAGGCGTGCACGTGCATGCCTGATGCCTTGTGAGACTTTCTGGGGTATAAGATAAGCTAGCATGTGCGATGATGTTGAATATGCAAGTTATATGTTAATATGACTAAATGACTACTGGATCGCCCAACACAATCAATTGAAATATTCACCAACTTTGTGTTGAAATTGGAAGAAATTATTACCTTGAGGCTGCCAAACACATTCTGTAGCTTTGCATTTGCAATAATGCATGTCTCATTTAGCATTTAAAAACATATTTTTGACTTTAATAAAGCGAGATGGGTCTATTAAAGAGATACGCGTTAGAATGGGAGGAAGATCCCCCCAGCAGGGATGAACCACCCCGGGGGAGAGGCACCTGGGCAGAGATGTGCCTGCTGTCCCCTTCTCTCTCCTCTTCCTCCCTCTTCCCTTCCTTCTTTGCTTCGAGCCACACTGCACACTGTCAGTGGGGACCTGAGGCTAAATTTTCAAAAAAAAGTATCTATTACAGGCCATTCACACTAATTTATCATTGAATGATTTGCCTTCACTCTCAAAATCCTACAAAATGATTTAGTCTTGCGATGTGATTTACTTGTATTTTGAAACTCCACGCCACACCATCCAGATCACAGAGACATAAATGTGTCCTCTCTCTCACTGAACAAGCACAGCTAAAACAAATAAAATCAAAGATGCATATTCCTTCGCTGGGGCTCTGCAAAATGTAAGTGATGGGAGGAAGGCAGCCGTCATTCTGTTCTGGTCTATTATTGACAACAGCAGAAGTAAAAATTAGAAAACAAATCCCCTCTTAAATGAAATGGAGTCAGAGGCCCACCTCACTCAGAGGAAATACTAATTGGAACTACCTTGCTAATGCTAGCGAGTCACAGGAAGGAAACATTAAGTTATTATTTTTAATAATGTTTACAAGTATATCCAGCCATTTCCAGCCAGTGAAAGATGTCAGCCTTGGCCAAACGTGGCAGATCTACTTTTCACCAAAGATGCTCCTCGTCTTCCCCCTGATAGCAATCATTAATTTTATTTTTTAACTCGGTCTTCAAATGAAGACAGATGAGCTGGAGAGTTTTAAATGCAGGCTGCTTATGTTCAGAAAAATGGCTGTGAGATAGCAGATCACGGCATCTGAGCCGAGGCCAGTTACTGTTTGGGAAGAAAATAAAAACAAACGTAAGGTGCACAGCAAAACTGGCCTCAGAAGAGCTCCTAGTGAGAGGGGCAGCTGTGTGGGAGAAGCCTGTGGGCTGCTCTTTGGGTTGGGTCATTCCCTAATTGCTTTGGAGGCTTAGATATATAATTACTGTTAATCGCTCTTGATAATTTTAATGTTACATTTTAACATTTATTTCCTATTAACAATCTTCTTACATGTCAGAGATCAAAATGTCTCTTAGATAATCACATCATTGATATCTTTTGAAAACATTTTTCTCACTGTTAGAATTTCATCTAAGTTATATTTCTGGTCAAATATCAATTCAGTTCAGTTCAGTCAGTCAGTTGTGTCTGACTCTTTGTGACCCCATGGACTGCAGCATGCCAGGCCTCCCTGTCCATCACCAATTCCCGGACCTACCCAAACTCATGTCCATTGAGTCGGTGATGCCATCCAACCATCTCATCCTCTGTCGTCCCCTCCTTCTGCCCTCAATCTTTCCCAGCATCAGGGTCTTTTCCAATGAGTCAGCTTTTCGCATCAGATGGCCAAAGTATTAGAGTTTCAGCTTCAACATCAGTCCTTCCAATGAACACCCAGGACTGATCTCCTTTCAGTTGGACTGGTTGGATCTCCTTGCAATCCAAGGGACTCTCAAGAGTCTTCTCCAACACCACAGTTCAAAAGCATCAATTCTCTGGCGCTCAGCTTTCTTTATAGTCCAACTCTCACATTCATACATGACCACTGGAAAAATCAAAGCCTTGACTAGACAGACCTTTGTTGACAAAGTAATGTCTCTACTTTTTAATATGCTGTCTAGTTGTTCATAACTTTCCTTCCAAGGAGTAAGTGTCTTTTCATTTCATGGCTGCAATCACCATCTGCAGTGATTTTGGAGCCCAAAAAATAAAGTCAGCTACTGTTTCCACTATTTCCCCATCTATTTGCCATGAAGTGATGGGACCAGATGCCATGATCTTTGTTTTCTGAATGTTGAGCTTTAAGCCAACTTTTTCCCTCTACTCTTTCACTTTTATCAAGAGGCTCTTTAGTTCTTCTTCACTTTCTGCCATAATGGTGGTGTCATCTGCATATCTGAGGTTATTGATATTTCTCCCCGCAATCTTGATTCATTTGTGCTTCATCCAGCCCAGGATTTCTCATGATGTACTCTGCGTATAAGTTAAATAAGCAGGGTGACAATATACAGCCTTGACATACTCCTTTTCCTATTTGGAACCAGTCTGTTGTTCCATGTCCAGTTCTAACTGTTGCTTCCTGACCTGCATACAGGTATCTCAAGAGGCAGGTCTGGTGGTCTGGTATTCTCATCTCTTTCAGAATTTTCCACAGTTTGTTGTGATCCACACAGTCAGTGGCTTTGGCATAGTCAATAAAGCAGAAATAGATGTTTTTCTGGAACTCTCTTGCTTTTTTGATGATCCAGCGGATGTTGGCAATTTGATGTCTGGTTCCTCTGCCTTTTCTAAAACCAGGTTGAACATCTGGGAGTTCATGGTTCACGTATTGCTGAAGCCTGGCTTGGAGAATTTTGAGCATGACTTTACTAGTGTGTGAGATGAGTGCAATTGTGCAGTAGTTGGTGCATTCTTTGGTATTGCCTTTCTTTGGGATTGGAATGAAAACTGACCTTTTCCAGTCCTGTGGCCACTGTTGAGTTTTCCAAATTTGCTGGAATATTGAGTGCAGCACTATCACAGCATCATCCTTTAGGATTTGAAATAGCTCAACTGGGATTCCATCACTTCCACTAGCTTTGTTCATAATGATGTTTCCTAAGGCCCACTTGACTTCAGTGAATCCTATTTGATTGCTACTATTTTAATTTTGAGATTCCCTGGTGGCTCAGACTATAAAGAGTCTGCCTGCAAAGCAGGAGACCCAGGTTCAGTCCTTGGGTTGGGAAGAGCCCCTGGAGAAGGAAATAACATCCCACTCCAGTATGTTTGCTTGGAAAATCCCATGGACAGAGGAGCCTGGCAGGCTACAGTCCATGGGGTTGCAAAAAGTTGGACAAATCTGAGTGAATTCACTTTCCTCACTTTCCTTATTTTAATTTTAAGTTAAAGATGTTGACTTGACATCACATAGGCTGCTCCAGGAAGATTTCCAGACACCTTTGTCTTAGAGGCTGAAAGGGGAACTTGTGTCTTGAATGTAGCAAATCATTTCACTCAGAGATGATCTGACTGAATTGCTTGTGGTTCCATTTGGTGACTGACTTGGGGTAGGAAAAACTAAGAAGGGACAAAAGAAGTTGGATAATTATGATGGAAGCACTTCTAGAATGTTGGAGTGTTGTTGCTGTTCAGTCACTCAGTCGTGTCCAACCCTTTGTGACCCCATGGACTGCAGCATACCAGACTTCCCTGTCCTTCACTATCTCCTGAAGTTTGCTCAAACTCATGTCCACTGAGTTGGTGATATCATCCAACCATCTCATCCTCTGTCAACCTCATGCCCTCAATCTTTCCCAGCATCAAGGCCTTTTCCAATGAGTCAGCTCTTTGCATCAGGTGGTCAATGTATCGGACTTTGGCTTCAGTTCTTCCAGTAAATATTCAGAGTTGATTTCCTTTAGGATTTACTGGTTTGATCTCCTTGCTGTCCAAGGGACTCTCAACAGTCTTCTCAACAGTTTGAAAGTATCAGTTCTTTGACACTCAACCTTCTTTATGATCCAAGGCAATGAGAACACTGGTAAAAACGGTCAAAATTAATTTTTTTAAGAACTCTGGAAATTAGCCAAAGGCCTCCAAATATCTGAGGCACATCTCTTCAAGAAAAACTGAGTCTTGGTAAAAATGACAAGCATGAAGACATTTTTAGTGTGTGTTATTTGTTCAGTCATGTCTAACTCTTTGTAACCCCATGGACTATAGCCCACCTGGCTCCTCTGTTTGTGGAGTTCTCTGGGTGAGAATACTAAAGTGGGTAGCCATTCCCTTCTCCAGGGAATCTTCCTAACCCAGGGAACAAACCGGGGTCTCCTGCATTGTAGGCATATTATTTACCATCTGAGCCACCAGGGAAGCCTAACTGGTCATATTTCCACCCCCTCTTCCCAGCTCTGTGGCACTCTTAAAGCCACAGTAAATGTGAAAACCACTAGAGGGGCAGGGTGGATGTGGAGTTGCACCAAAAGCCCCCAACCTGACAGCTGTCAACATTTTATCTGTTTGGCAGATCACCAGAAAAGCTCCTTTGTCTTTATCTCACTTGAAACTCCACTAGTGGAAAGAGCCCTATTTCCAGGGTATTTGTTGAAAACAATCAGCAAAAATGATCAAACATTACAGTGATCTGAGTTAGTGACACCAGTTGGAGCAAACAAGAATCTGGCCAGAAGACTTACAGGCAAAATATGGGCATGAGACAATCATAGGAGTCTTTGAAAAGCTTATTGCTGGGGCTCTAGAAGACCATGTGCATGTACAGGGATGTGCATGTTTCCAGCACTGTGGAATAGCCAGAAAGGAGGGGAGAAAGCCCAGGTCTCTCACCTTGGCGGTCCCCAAGTCTCTGCACAAGCCAGAAGTGAAGACTAAGGCAGAGTTTTAAGCTGCTGGAGTATTAAGGGACTGCCTCAACACCACATACACAAAGTGCCTTGTCAAAGGGAGGGAGCCATATTGGTTCAAGTCATTTAAGGAAATCTTTGTTCACATTGTTGTTGTTCGGTTGCTAAGTCATGTCTGACTCTTTGTGATCCCATGGAATGCAGCATGGCAGGCTCCTCTGTCCTTCATTATGTCCTGGAGTTTGCTTGAATTCATGCCCATTGAGTTGGTGATGCTATCTGACCACAAAGCTAACCAAGCAGAGACTTCAGTAGCAGAACATAATAAAGAATACAGACTTTACAGGGTTAATTCAGGGAAATTACTAAAAAAAAATAATCACTATGATAAGCAACAAAAGTAACAAACCTTGGGAGAGGGGTAGAATCTGATATTCAGAGTTGCCACATGGATTTTTAAGTCCCGTTTTCAACACAAATAATGAAAGAGACATGCAAAGAAGCAGCAGTTATGCCTCGTAGAAATTAGAACATAAAGAAGTGAAATAAGTAGAGAGAAAAAGAATAGAGGAAACGAATAATACCAAAACTTGGCTCTTAGAAAAACACACAATTGACAATCTCACCAAGACAAAACTAAACTCACCGAGAGGAAAAGAAAACAGACAGAGAAGACTCAGATGATTAAAATCAGGAAAAAAAGAAAAAGAGAGCTATCACTACTGACTTCACAGAAATAAACAAGATTATAAAGGTATACTTCAATCAACTCCAGGCCAACAAATTCAATAGCCTAGATGATGTGGAAAAATTCCTAGAAAGATACAAAGATATATGAAAACTGACTCAAGAAGAAATAAAAAACCTGAATAGACCTATAATAAGTAAAAAGTTGGATTGGCAACTAAAAAGCACCTTAGTGTAAAGTCCAGGCCCATAAGAATACAGACATAAAAAATTCCTCAAAAATATTAATAAGCCAAATTCAACTATATATATTATAATATTATTAATTATTAATATATATATTATAATATATATAATATATAATACATTATGACTAAGAGGAATTTATTCCCAGAATGCAAGATCGGTTTAACACCTAAAAGTCAATCAATGTAATACATCATGTTGATGGAATAAAGAGCAAAACTACAGGATTATGTCAACAAACTCAAGAAATTAAAAAAATTTATTTGAAAAATTCCAACTCCCATTCATGAGAATAAACTGAAACAGACTGGAACTGTCAACTTGATAAAATATCTACAAACCCAAGGTGATGCTATAACGTGTTTTCTCCTTCAGATTAGGAACAAGACAAGAATGCTTACTTTTGTAATATCTATTGAACATTTTACTGGAGAATCTAATAGTTTAGGTAAGGAAATAAATAAAAGACATCCAGATTGAAAAGAATAAGTAATACTGTCTCAAGTCACAGATGATAATATTTGGTATACAGGAAATATCAAGATACCTATTAAAAAACTATTAGAACTAATAAACACATTCAGTGAGGCTGTAGGATGCAAGATCAATTATATTTCTATGCACTAGCAATGACCAACCAAACAATGCAGCTAAAAAAGAATTTACAATAGAAACAAAAAGAATAAAACACTTAGGAATAACTTTAGCAATTTATTGAGAGACTTGTATGGAAGTGAACTGTTAGTTGCTCACTCATGTCCAACTCTTTGTGGCTCCATGGACAATAGCCTGCTGGGCTCCCCTGTTCACTGAATTCTCCAACCAAGAATACTAGAGTGGATTGTCATTGCCCTTTTCCAGAGGATCTTCCCGACCCAGGGATTGAACCCAGGTCTCCCGCATTATAGGCAGATTCTTTACCATCTGAGCTACCTGGGAAGCAACTGAAGAGGGAGACTTCATCAATTGCCCACCCCCTCCTCCAACTGATGAGGTTCCCCTGTCCATGGGATTCCCCAGGCGAGAACACTGGAGTTGGTTGCCATTTCCTTCTCCAGGGCATCTTCTGAACCCAGGGACAGAAGCTGCGTCTTCTGCAGCTCCTGTATTGCAGGCAGATTCTTAACTGCTGAGCACTTGTAAACTTAAAGCTATAAAGGATTATTGAAAGAAATTAAAGAATGTATAAATAAATGAAATGAATAGGAAAACAGCTGGATTAGGCAATAATTCTCAAATAGATCCATAGACTCAAAGTGGCCCCTATAAAAATCCCAGAGGCCTTCTGGCAGAAAGTGGCAAGCTAATTCTAAAATTCATGTGGAAATACAAGGGACCCAGAACAGCCAAAACATTCTTGAAAAAGAGTAAAATTGAAGGTATAATGTTTCAATTTCAAAACTCACAACAAAACTATAGTATATATAGATAAATGTATAATAGAATGGAAAGTCAAGAAATAAACCTTTATAAGGTAGATCAAGATGGAAGAGTAAGACAATGTGGAAATTACCTCCCCCTACAAACAGATCAGAAAGCATCTACATGTGATATAAGTCTCATGGAAAACTAAATAGAAACTGGCAGAAGGACTCCTATACAGCCAAGACTGTAAGAAAGATATACACATAACTGGGTAGCAAAAGAAAGGCACTGGGTCAGGACCTCTGTCCCTGGGAGGCTACTAAGAGGGAAAAGGAGATTGCATGGGTGGACACCCACCCTGGGAGTGAGGAGATTGAGCCATAGACTAGTCATCCCAGTTCTGGAGTCCTATGCACAGGAGACAAGCCTATTTGACTCTTAGAAGAAATGCTGGGACAGACAGAAAGGATGGAGAAGCCTAGGCTTCACTCCTGAGCAGTGTGTGGCTGATGGCTTGTCCCCAGTCAGGGAGATGGTGTTTGCTCTAGTGGTTGCCACCTTGGCATGCTCCAGTCTGAGTTGAGTAAACACCCTGGCCCACTCATTACATGCCACAACTTGGCACTGATCTACAGTGGGCAGGACCTGTGAGACGTCTCTATCTAAAAATGCAAAGGTGATCTGCGGACCTGAGGCAGTAGCCCAGGTTGGGTGATGGTTATCATTTTTGGCATTTACTCAAGCAGTGCCCCAGAAGCTGGCCAGATTTCTGACAGCAGGACAAATACCTGAATTCCCATGGGAGCCTTGCCATGTGCTAACTCAACACTGCAGCTTAGAACTAGATCTGGGGTGACCACAACAGGGGTAAAAATGTGACTGTGGGCTACAGATTCCTATAGAGGCAGGGCATCAGATCTCTGTAGGTATATAAACACTGCTTGCTTCAGCATACCCCTCCTTTGGGGCAAACAGCCCAGCACAGGAAGAAGGAAAATCAACACTTAAAAGGAAAAAAGCCAGCTGGGGCTTAACCCTCTGGGCTTCAACTCCAGCAACTTGGGAACCGCCTGCACCCTCAGTAGGGTGGTGACGATCACTGAATAGAGAGGAAGTCATATCTCACACCCTGCACAGCTCTAGCTTCTCTATCAATAGCCAAGATGATGGCTGCCAGCATACCCTGAGCAAAGATATGACTGATGTCCTCAGAAAATCCAGTTCTCCCACCAAAAGCACTGGGCATACCCAGTCTTCACAGGGATACTCCTACATAAGAACACCCCTTCAATACCACAATAGGTAACTTTTATTTTATGAGAGACAAAGAAAGTTAAATAAAATGAAAAGGCAGTAAAACTACTTTCAACTGAAAGAGCAAAAGAAAAACCCCGAAAAAACAAAGAAATAGATATAAACCATCTACCAGACAAAGAAATCAAACTATTGATAATAAAAATGCTAACGGAATTAGGGAAAACAGTTGATCTAAATATAGATCATTTTAACAAATACTAGAAAATATACAGACAACACATTCAAAAATAGATAATTCAATATCTAAGATCTTTAAGATGACAGAGTAGAAGGGCGTGAGCTCATCTTTTCCTGTGAGAACACCAAAATCACAACAAGTTTCTGAACAACCATCGACAGGAGAATGTTGGATCCCACCAATAAAAGATGGCCCACATCCAAGGGAAGAGGAGAAGCCCCAAAAAGATGGTAAGAGGGAGGCAATTGCATTTAAAATAAAATCTCAGACCCACTAGAGATGCTCAGAGGGCTCAAACAAAATCTTGTGCTCACTAGGACCCAGGGAAAGGAGTAGTGACCTCCACGAGAGACTGAACCAGATCTGCCTTTGAGTGTTTGAGTGTCTCCAGCAGAGGCATGGATCAGCAGTGACCTGCTGTGGGGACAGGGGCTCTGGCTGAAGCAGACCAGGGAGGTGTGGCATGTAGCATAAGTCCTCTTGGAGGAGGTTGCCATTAGTTCCACTATAGAGCTGCTGAGCTGACGTCCTACGAACTGGAGAATAATTATACCAAAGATGTTCTTGCACTGCTGTGAAAGCTCTAGGGACCACAACAGACTCCCCAACCTGGGGCTCTGGAAAAGGGACTGAGAAACCCTAGGGAATGCGACTTTGAAGGCCACTAGGATTTGATTATAGAATGTCCACAGAACTGGGGAAACAGACTCTTGGAGGGCATAACAAAACATTGTGTGCTCCAGGACCCAAAAGAAAGGAGAAGTGACCCCACAAAAGACTGAGCCAGACTTGCCTGTGAGTATCCAGGAGTCTCCAACAGAGATGTGGGTCGACGGTGGCCTGCTGTGGGGTCAGGGGCACTGACTACAACAGTCCTGGGAGCTGTGGCATGCTGGCATAAGTCCTTTTGAAGGAGGCCATCATTACTACCATTACCCCTACTATAGTTTGGCCTAGGTCTGTAGGTAGGAAGTGAAGGAACACAGCCCCACCCATCAGCAGAAAATTGGATTAAAGATTCACTGAGCATGGCCCTGCCATCAGAGCAAAATCCAGTTTTCCCCACAGCCAATCCCTCCCATCAGCAACCTTCCCATCAGGAAACTTCCACAAGCCTCTTATCCTCATCCATCAGAGGACAGACAGAATGCAAACCACAATCACAGAAAACTAACCAAACTGATCACATGGATCACAGCCTTGTCTAATTCAATGAAACTATGAGCCATGCCATGTTGGGCCACCCAAGACAGAGGGGTCGTGGTGGAGAGATCCGACAGAATGTGGTCCACTGGAGAAGGTAATGGCAAACCACTTGAGTATTCTTGCCTTGAGAACCCCATGAACAATATGAAAAGGCAAAAAGATATGACACTGAAAGATGAACTCCCCAGGTCAATAGGTGCCCAATATGCTACTGGAGAATTGTGGAACAATGACTCCAAAAGGAATGAAGAGGCTGAGCCAAAGCGAAAACAACATTCAGTTGTGAATGCGTCTGGTGGTGAAAGCAAATTCCAATGCTGTAAAGAACAATTATTGCATGGGAACCTGGAATGTTAGGTCCATGAATCAAGGTAAATTAGAGGTGGTCAAACAGGAGATGGCAAGACTGAACATTGATATTTTAGAAATCAGTGAACTAAAATGGACTAGAATGGGCCAATTTAATTCAGATGATCATTGTATCTACTACTGTGGGCAAAAATCCCTTAGAAAAAAATGGAGTAGCCCTCAGCATCAACAAAAGAGTCCAAAATGCAGTATTTGGGTGCAATCTCTAAAATGACAGGATAATTTCTGTTCGTTTCCAAGGCAAACCATTCAGTATCATAGTAATCCAAGTCTATGCGCCAACCACTAATGCCAAAGAAGCTGAAGCTGAACAGTCCTATGAAGACCTATAAAACCATCTAGAACTAACACCATTAAAAAAAAAAAAAAGCAGAAACATCACTTTGTCAACAAAGGTCCAAGTAATCAAAGCTATGGTTTTTCTGGTAGTCATGTACAGAGGTGAGAGTTGTATCATAAAAAAGGCTGAGTGCCAAAGAATTATTGCTTTTAAACTGTGGTGTTGGAGAAGACTCTTGAGAGTCCCTTAGACTGCAAGGAGATCAAAACAGTCAATCTTAAATGGAATCAACCCTGAATATTCATTGGAGAGACTGATACTGAAGCTGAAGCTCCAATATTTTGGCCATCTGACGTGAAGAGCCAACTCATTACAAAAGACCTTGATGTTGGGAAAGATAGAAGGTAGGAGGAGAAGGGAATGACAGAGGATGAGATGGTTGGATGGCATTGCCAACTCAATGGACATGAGTTTGAGCAAGCTCCAGGAGATGGTGAAGGACAGGAAAGCCTGGCATGCTGTAGTCCATTGTGTTGCAAAGAGTCTGACATGACTGAGTGACTGAACAACAACATCAAGATTAAAAGCACTCTGTAAGCAATGAATAATAGACTAAAGGACACATAAGTGATCTAGAAGACAGAACAAAGGAAATCACCCAGTCAGAACAGCAGACAGAAAGACGAATGTAAAAATAGAATAAAAGTGCAACACCTCTAGGCTACCATCAAGTGTGCAAGCATTCATTTTATAAAGGTGCCAGAAAAAGAGAGAGAGAGAAGGGTACAAAAATGTAGTTGAAAAAATTATGTTTGAAAACTTCCCAAAACCAAAGATGGAAACAGATACCAAGTACAGGATCACAAACAAGATAACCCCTTCAAATATACACACACACCAAGACATATCATAATTAAAAAGGCCAAAGTTGAAGATAGAGAATTCTAAAGGTAGCAAGAGGAAATCAAAGAGTTATATATAAGGTAATCTCTATAAGGCTATCAAATGATTGCTCTGCAGAAACTTTATAAGCCAGAAGGGAGTGACACAATATATTTAAAGGAAAAACCTGCAACCTAGGATACTCCACATAGCAAGATTATCATTTACAGTAGAAGTGATAAAGCTCTTCCCATACAAGCAAAAACTGAAATAATTCAGCAATAATAAAGTTATTCTAAAGTAAATGCCAGAAAGTCTTCTTTAAATAGAAAAGAAGTAAGACTATATAGAAAAGGAAAATCCCAATAGGAAACACAAATGCAGAGTAAGGATTGAAGGTCATAAATATATCAGTAGGTAAATATAAAGAAAAAGAAATCTGTTCAAAGAACTATAACTTCAATAAACAGAAAAAGGATAAGCATGAAGTTTTAAAATATGACAAAAAACACAAAATTTGGGGGAGGAGAATAAAAAAAGAAGAGTTTTTAGAATGTATTCGAATTTAAATGACTATTAGTTTAAATCAAGTAGATATAGCTATTGGTCACCATATATGAACCCCATGGTAACCACAAATCAAAAACTTATAACAGATACACAAAAACCTAAAAGAAAGGAAACCAAGCATACTACAAAATAAAAATCATCAGACCTCAATGGGACACACACACACACAAAAAAGAATATACAGAGAAGAATGATAAGAACAACTAGAAACCAAGTAATAAAATGGCAATAAGGACATCCCTACCAATAATTACTATAAGTGCCAATGGACTAAATGCTCTGATCAAAAGACATAGCGGGGCTGATTGGATAAATGAATGAATACTCTTTTATATGTTGTGTACAAGAGATTGACCTCAGGACTAAAGACACACACAGACTAAAAGTAAGAAGATGGAAAAAGATTTCATGCAAATGGAAATGATAAAATAGTCAAGGTAGCAACATTTGTATCAGACAAAATGGACTTTAAAACAAAACCTGTAACAACAGATGAAGAAGAGCATTATACAATGACACAGGGATCAGTAGAAGAAGAAGATGATAGATAGACTAATTAACATATGACAGAGGTTGAGATGGTTGGATGGTATCACCGACTCAATGGACATGAGTTTGGGTAAACTCTGGGAGTTGGTGATGGACAGGGAGGCCTGGTGTGCTGAGGTCCATGGGGTTGCAAAAAGTCAGACATGACTGAGCGACTGAACTGAACTGAACTGAATTAATATATATGCGCCCAATAAAAAAGTACCTAAATATATAAAGTAAATATTAATAGACATAAAGGGAGAAATTGATAATAATACAATAAGAGCAGGAGACCTTTGTACCCCATTGATATCAATGGACAGATCATCCAGACAGGAAATCAATAAGGCAACAGTGGTGTTAAATGACATAACAGACCAGTTAGACTTAATTGATATCTACAGAATCTTCCATCCAAAAACAACAGAATACACATTATTTTCAAGTGTACATGGAATGTTCTCCAGGATAGAACACCTGCTGGGTCATAAAGCAAGTCTTAAAACATTTAAAAGATTAGAAGTTATACCGAGCAATTTTCTTCTGACCACCACAGTGTGAAACTAAAAAGCAACTACAAAAATAAAATGGGAAAAAATGCACACATGGAAACCAAACAGCATTCTATTGAAAAAACAAGGAGTCAATGATAAAAATCAAAGAGGAAATCAGAAAATACCTGAAGACAATTGAAAATGGAGACACTACTTTCCAAAATCTACGGGATGCAACAAAGCAGTTCTGAGAGAGGTTATAGCAATTCAGATTTTCTCAAGAAACAAGCATAAATCTCAAATTAACAACGTAATCTACTATTTCAAAGAGGTAGAAAAAGAACAAACAAATTTATGTCAGCAGAGGGAAGGAACTAATATATACCAGAGAGGAAATGAACAAAATAGAGATTTAAATAGATTTAAATAGAAATAGAATAGAGAAGACCAGTGAAATTAAGAGCTTATTCTTGAAAAGACACAAAATTGATAAACATTGACCTTGGCTGATTTTATTTTTTTGGGCTCCAAAATCACTACAGATGGTGATTGCAGCCATGAAATGAAAAGACGCTTACTCCTTGGAAAGAACGTTATGACCAAACTAGATAGCATATTAAAAAACAGAGACATTACTTTGCCAACAAAGGTCCGTCTAGTCAAGGCTATGGTTTTTCCAGTGGTCATGTATGGATGTGAGAGTTGGACTATAAAGAAAGCTGAGCACTGAAGAATTGATGCTTTTGAACTGTGGTGTTGGAGAAGACTCTTGAGAGTCCCTTGGACTGCAAGGAGATCCAACCAGTCCATCCTAAAGGAGATCAGTCCTGGGTGTTCATTGGAAGGACAATACTTTGGCCACCTGATGTAAAGAGCTGACTCATTTGAAAAGACCCTGATGCTGGGAAAGATTGAGGGAAGGAGGAGAGGGGGACGACAGAGAATGAAATGGTTGGATGGCATCACTGATTCGATGGACACGAGTTTGGGTAAACTCTGGGAGTTGGTGATAGACAGGGATGCCTAGTGTGCTGCAGTCCATGGGGTCACAAAGAGTCGGACTCAACTCAGTGACTGAACTGAACTGATCCTTCTCAAACCATTCCAAAAAAACTTGAGAATGGAACATTCCCAAATTCATTCTACAAGGCCAATGAGAGCAAAACCAGACAAAGACACTACAAAAAAAGAAAAAAAAAAAAGAAAGAAAATTACAGGCCATTATCTTTGATGAACATAAATGCAAACATTTTCAACAAAACATTAACAAACTGAACCCAATAATAAAAACCTCAAACACCATGATCAAGTGGATTTATTCCAGAGTCACAATAATGGTTCAACATTCACAAATCAAAGGATAGAAATCACATGCTCATCTCAATAAATGCTGAGAAAGCATTTGGCAAAATGAAACATCCATTCCTTATAAAAACTCTCATCAAAGTGAATGTGATGGAAACATAAATCAACATAATAAAGGCCATTTACAAATCCTACAGCTAACATAATACTGAAAGATGAGAAACTGCAAGCCTTTCTGCTAAATTCAGGAGCAAGACAATCATGGCCACTTTCACGACTTCTTTTTAACATAGTTAGGATAGTCCTAGCCATAGCAATCAGACAAGAAAAAGAAATAAACTGTATCCAAACTGGAAGGGAAAAGGTAAAACTGTTTGCAGATGATATGATACTTTATATAGAAAAGGTTAAAAGTCTCCAATCAAAAAATAATTGAATTAATAAATAAATTCAGCAAGATTAATATAGAGATATCTGTTGCATTTCTATGCATTAACAGATATCATAAAGAGAAAGTAAAGATATACCATTTAAAATTGTATCAAGAAGAATAAAATACCTCAGATTAAACTTAGCAAAGGAGGTGAAAAAACTATACTCTGAAAACTATAAAACATTGATAAGAGAAATTGAAGATGATACATAGAAATGGTAAGATGTGCACTTGGATTTGAAAAATTAATATTGGTAAAATGGCCATATAAACCATAGCAATCTACAGATTTAATGCAATCTCTATCAAAATACCATGACATTTTTATAGAACTAAATCAAATAATCCTAAAATTTACATAAAGCTAGAAAATACCCCAAAATGCCAAAGAACTCTTGAGAATAAAGAATAAAGTTGGAGATATAACCCACCCAGATTTCAGACTATACTATAAAGTGACAGTTATCAAAGCAGCATGGTATTGGCACAAAGTCAGATACACAGGTCAGAATAGAGAGTCCGAAAAGAAGCGCACCAATTAATGGTCAATCTACAACAAAGGAGGAAAGAATAATGGACAGTCTCTTCAACAAGTTGTGCAAGGGAACCTAGACAGTTACACATAAAACAGTAAGATTAGAACACTGCCTCACAGTGCATGCAAAATAAGCCCAAAATGATTTAGAGACCTAAATATAAGAACAGAAACCATTAAACTCCAGAAGAGAACATAGGTAGAACACTCTTTGCCATAAATTGTAGAAATATTTTTTTGAGAAGTCTCCCAAGGCAAAAGAAATGAAAGCAAAAAACAAACAATAGAATTTAAGGAAACTTAAAAGCTTTTGCACAGCAAATGAAACCATCAACAAAATGAAAAAGTGATCTACTAACTCAAAGGGAGAAAATATTTCAAATCATGTGACCAACAAGGAGTTAATATCCAAAATATACAAATAGGTCGTATCACTCAATATTAAAAAACCAAGCAACCAAATAAAAAAAATGGACAAATGCTCTGAATAGACATTTTTCCAAGGAGATACAGATGGCTAACAGGCACGTGAAAACATGCTCAACATCAGCAATTATTAGAGAAATGCAAATCAAAACAACAAAGAGATATCACCTCACACCTGTGAAGGTAAATCTACACTGTTGCTGCGAATATAAATTGGTGCAGGTACTGTGGAAAACATTATGGAGGATCCTTAAAATCCAAAAATAGATCTACCATATGATCCAGCAATTCCACTACTGGATATATACCCAGAAAAATATAAACTCTAATTTGAAAAGATACACACATCCCAATGTTCCAGGGTGGCTCAGACAGTAAAGAATCTGCCTTCAATGCAGGATACCCAGGGTCAGAAAGATCCCCTAGAGAAGGAAATGGCAACCCACTCCAGTATTCTTGCCTGGAAAATTCCATTGACAGAGGAGGCTGGTGGGCTACAGTCCAGGGGTCACAAAGAGACACGACTGAGTGACTAACTCTATATGTTCACAGAAGCAATCATTGGAAAAGACTCTGATGCTGGGAGGGACTGGGGGCAGGAGGAGACGAGGACGACAGAGAATGAGATGGCTGGATGGCATCACTGACTCGATGGACATGAGTTTGAGTGAATTCTGGGAGTTGGTGATGGACAGGGAGGCCTGGCGTGCTGTGATTCATGGGGTCACAAAGAGTCGGACACGACTGAGCGACTGAACTGAACTGACTGACTGAAGATATGGAAGCAACCTAAGTACCTGTCAACAGAAGTGGTATATATAAATATTATACAATGAAATACAACTCAGCCAAAAGCAAAAACAAAAAACAAAATGAAATACTGCCATTTGCAGCAACATGAGTGGACCTAGAGAATATTACAAATAGGGGAAACAAATAGTGAAACAAACCACATACAATTATATCATTTATATGTGGAATCTAAAAAAATAATGCACATAAATGTATGTGCAAAACAGAAGCAGACTTAGAAACACAGAAAATGAATTGTGGTTGCTCAAATGGAGAGGGGCAAATTAGGGGTATTGAATCAACAGATACAAGCTACTGTATAAGAAATACATAAGCAACAAAGATACATTGTATAGCACAGGAAGTTACAGCCATTATCTTGTAATGACTTATAATGGAGTGTTTCCAGGGATAGATTTTATTTTCCTTGGGCTGCAAAATTAGTGTGGATGGTGACTGCAGCCACAAAAGTAAAAGATGTTTACTCTTTGAAAGAAAAGGTATGAAAAACCTAGACAGTGTATTAAAAAGCAGAGACATCACTTTGCCAACAAAGATTCATATAGTTAAAGCTATGTTTTTACCAGTAGTCATGTATGGATGTGAGAGCTAGATCATAAAGAAGGCTGAGTGATGAAGAATTGATGATTTCAAGTAGTGGTACTTGGAAAAGACTCTTGAGTGTCTCCTGGATAGCAAGGAGATCAGTTTTAAAGGAAATCAATCCTCAGTAGTCACTGGAAGGACAGAGGCTGAAGCTAAACCTCCAATAGTTTGGCCACTTGATGAGAAGAGCCAACTCACTGGAAAAGACCCTGATGCTGGGACAGACTAAGGGCAGGAGGAGAAGGGGGCAAGAGGGAATGAGATGGTTGGATGGTATCACTGACTCAAGGAGCATGAGTTTAAGCAAACTCTGGGAGATAGTGAAGAACAGGGAAGCTTGGGGACACAACTTAGTGACTAAACAGAACAATAATGGAGTATAGTCTGCAAAATACTGAGTCATTGTGGGGTACATGCCAAACTAACTTAATATTATAAATGAACTGTACTTCAATGGAGAAAGAAACCCTTATGTTTGTGATTTATAGTCAAGGGATTCTTCACAAAGCTGCCAAGACAATACACCTTGTGTATTTGCGTTCAGTCGCTCAGTCTCTGCAATATCTGACTCTTTGTGATGTCATGGGGGGTAGCCCTCCTGGCTCCTCTGCCCATGAAATTTTCCAGGTAAAAATACTGGAGTTGGTTGCCATTTCCTTTTCCAGGAGATCTTCCCAACCAGGGATTTAACCCATGTCTCCTGCATTGGCAGGTGGATTCTTTACAAAAAATTTAATTCAAAATTGATTGTAGTCATAAATGTAAGAGTTAAAATTTTAAAACTCTCAGAAGAAAATAGGAATAACTTTTATGACCTTGATTTAGGCAATGGATTCTTAGATATGGCACCAAAACAGAAGCAACAAAAATAAGAAAAGTAGATAAATTAGACTTCATCTAAATTAAAAACTTCAAAGGATACTATCAAGAAACTAAAAAGGTATCCCACAGAATGGGAGAAATTATTTGCAAATCACATATCTTGTAAGGATTTTATATATGAAATATATGAGTACTCAAAACTTTATAATAAAAAGATAAATAACTCAATGAAAATGGACAAAATATCGAAACAGACATTTCTCCCAAAAGATATACAAATGGCAAATAGCTCATGACAAACTGCCCAGCGTCTTTACTCATTAAGAAAATGCAAACTAACCCCAAATGTGGTGCCACTTTCCACTCGTTAGAGTGGCTAAAATTTGAGCCTGACAACTTTGAGTACTTGTAAGACTGTAGGGAAATAAAAGGGCTTGTGCTCATGGCAAAGGACACACCTGCCAATGCAGGAGACATAAGAAACTTGGGTTTTATCCTTGGGTCAGGAAGATCCCCTGGAGGAGGGCGTGGTACCCTACTCCAGTATTCTTGCCTGGAGAATCCCTAGGGACAGGGGAGCCTGGTGGGCTACAGTCCATAGAGTCACAAAGGGTCAGACACGACTGTAGTGACTTAGCATGCACACATGCACAGGGAAATAGAAATCTGATATATTACTGATGGATTGTAAAATGGTACAGGGCACTTTGCAAAACAGTTTGGCAGTTCATCAAAAATATAGACAGAGTTACCATGTGACTTAGCAATTCTACCCTTTGGTATACATTGTTGAGTGCAATAACTTCAAATTAAGCACTAGCGTATGGATCCCACACTGGTTGGAACCAGAGGGCGGATGACTGAGATTCCTGGAACACCACCCTGGTACTCGCCATCAACAATCAGATGAAGTTCACATACCCTGTAAACCTTTCCGAAAATTTTGCCTATGAAAACTGTTCCCCCCAAACTGTCAGCGAGTTCAGGACTCTAGAGCACGAGCTGCCCAGTTCTTCCTGCTTGGCCCTGCGGTATGCCTTTCTCTGCTCTGAACTCCAACTTTTCAGTTTGCTTGGCTTTAGTGTGTCAGGCACACAAACTTCAGTTCGATAGTGCTATTTCTAGAGAGGCTAGCAACACCAGCTTTGAAGGAACTATCCGAAGGTGAATTCTAGAAATCATTCTACAATGGTAAATTGCTGAAATCAGCACTGAGATTCTCAAGGGTACTACTATGAAATACAACTCTTGTATAATGTCTGGTTTTTTCTTTCAATGCTTGTTAATACTTTTCCAGATAGGATATAAGAGTTGGCAACGTAGATGAGAACAAATGCAATTTAAAAACCATCCTCAAATAAAAAATTCTTTTTGAGTGTTTCTTTTTTCTTGTTTTTTTTTTTTTTATTTCCCTTCCCTCATTATTGGTCTTAATATTTTGTGGGAAAGAGCTTCAGTAAGGACCATGGCTAGTCTTTCTATGCTGCTGGGTTACATCTGCCTATGGCCGCCAGCAAGATGCCCTACTATTGGTCAGACTTACCATCCTGGGCCTTCCTACGCTCTGATACTTTGTTAAGAGTGAAGGGAGAGTTCCTGAGTCTGCTTGGTTATTTCCATCAGGGGCCTTTCTTCCCAAGTGTCTTCAGTTCAGTTCAGTTCAGTCGCTCAGTCATGTCCGACTCTCCACGACCCCATGAATCACAGCACGCCAGGCCTCCCTGTCCATCACCAACTCCCAGAGTTCACTCAAACTCATGTCCACAGAGTCAGTGATGCCATCCAGCCATCTCATTCTCTGTCGTCCCCTTCTCCTCCCACCCCCAACCTTTCCCAGCATCAGAGTCTTTTCCAGTGAGTCAACTTGTCGCATGAGGTGGCCAAAGTATTGCAGTTTCAGCCTTAGCATCAGTCCTTCCAATGAACACCCAGGATTGATCTCCTTTAGAATGGACTGGTTGGATCTCCTTGCAGTCCAAGGGACTCTCAAGAGTCTTCTCCAACACCACAGTTCAAAAGCATCAATTCTTCGGAGATCAGCTTTCTTCACAGTCCAACTCTCACATCCATACATGACCACTGGAAAAACCATAGCCTTGACTAGATGGACCTTTGTTGGCAAAGCAATGTCTCTGCTTTTTAATATACTATCAAGGTTGGTCATAACTTTCCTTCCAAGGAGTAAGCGTCTTTTAATTTCCTGGCTGCAATCAGCATCTGCAGTGATTTTGGAGCCCCCAAAAATAAAATCTGACACTGTTTTCACTGTTTTTCCATCTATTTCCCATGAAGTGATGGGACCAGATGCCATGATCTTTGTTTTTGAATGTTGAGCTTCAAGCCAACCTTTTCACTCTCCTCTTTCACTTTCATCAAGAGGCTTTTTAGTTCCTCTTTATTTTCTGCCATACTCAAACCTTATTCTCATTTCCTCTCTCTCCCTGCTTTCTCTTTCCCCATCATCTTTTTCTACAGATGATAGAGACAGAAGGGACAGGAGGCCAGCACCCTTTTCTGAATGTCGAAAGCACAGTTTTATCAAGCACATAAAGAAGAATTTTTAAATTAAAAGCAGGCATGTGGTGGGGTGGCTGAGAAAGAAAGTAGTGTCTAAAGTGGAGGGCAGATAAATTCTGTCCCTATTAACACTGCCATTGGTAGTAATTTAATAATATTCTGTAGTAAATTCCTTACCTTTTTCAGGTATAGAAATGATTGAAACAGAACAGCAAAACTTGATGTAAAAAGGGACTTCAGCAGTTAAACAGGTTGAGTTGTCTGGCAGCTCCAAACACAGGTGAGAAATATGACCCTGGAGTGCAGCAAATCTAATCTTTGAGCAGGTTTATTGTTTATCAGGCTTTGTCTAAGGAGGGTTCATTATATATAACATTGAGATACAGTTTAGCAGAGCAGATTTATTCAACAGGTTTATTCTTTTACCAGGTCTCATAGTATTTCACCACTTGGTATGTGGGGTCTTATTCATCAAAACATTTTATGACTTAATCAGTTATGAATTTTAAAAAGTTTTACTAATAATGCAGGATGTGTTAAAATTTATAGTCAGTGCATTTATTCTATTAGGAGTTTTATTTTTGAGCTAAGACACACTGGAGATGTAACACAAGCAAATTGCATGGTTTATTTTTAATAAACAGAATGGCCGCTGCAGGGCCTCCCAGCTATGAGTGGTGGATTTTATTCTCCATCTTACTGTGGCCTGAGGTACTCTTAAGGTTTTCCATGAGTTGGGTCATCAGTTGGGCCTAAAACTTGGTTTAAAACATCTGTGGTTCCTTTTCCTCGTAGTATAGTAGGGCTCACTTTACCCTGGTGGAGGCACAGGAAGAGGTGGGCCCACCCAGTCATGTTGTTGCGTGATTGTTTAGAACCATCATTTCTTAAGGTAGAGGAGGCAAGCATGGCTACTGTTTTCTGAGGTCAGTATCAGTAATTTGCCTTAATGATCATCCCCAGTGGAAAGATGGAGTCAGGTGAAACCTTTAACTGGGCCAAGAGACATTTTGTAGATGGGCGCCTCTACCAGTTTAGGGTTAATTGCAGATGTTTCATCATAATGGCATAGTTAAGCCCTTGTGCATAAGCCCAGCAGTCTCACAACTTCTGCAGTTCTGACCTGCCCAGGCATCCTTTATGATTTATTTGTGGCGTTTGCCCCCGTTCTGGATCATCACAGCACATTTTCTCTAGTGTCAGTGTTACATCACTAAAAAATCACCTCCCCATAATCTCTGTTGAGCAGACAAGTCAGTGAGTGCACTCCTAGCAGATCTCCAACTGTTTCAATCAGTGGGGTGGAATTTCCTGACAGTGGGACAAAATCCTGGTAGAAGTGACTTTAGTCAATGATTCCAAAATAGGATAGCTCTATTCTTACTATTCCCAGGGAACTCAGCTCTGCAGGGAAAGACACTGCTTTCAGGAGGCAAGGTTAACAGCTGGCTTTCTGATCCTGTTCAGCATAGAATCACCCATTCCTTGGGAGCACAAACAGACTCATGGCCAATGGTTGGTTAAAATTTATTATGCTGGCTTAACATCTCAAAGTCTCGTATTCACCACATATGTCCTTTAATTGTTGGCTTTGGGGCCACCCTTTCTGACCATTCTCTGTTTGATTTGTACTTACTTTCCACAAGAAGAGAGCTTGATGGTATTATTTCCACCATTGCCTCCCAGTGGGCGTTGCTTCCCCGAGCCTGTCTGACTATGTTTTGTACTTAGGACTCTGCAGCATCCCTTGTCTTTTGAGCCCAGCTGTGAGGGCCAAGGCTGGCTCCACTCACAACTGCACCTGGGTAGCAACAGTGCAAGATACTGTTTGGATCTGTTTGCTGAGGTCCACTCCAGAGGTCCACTCTTTCTACCTTCTGGACATTTTCCACACTGAAGTCAGCAAACGTTTTAAAAATGAATATCTGATCGTGACACTGGTCTGTTAAACCTGTTAATGGCTTCGCATTTCCCTTAGGACAAAGCTGAAATCCTCTACCCTGACCAATTAACATCTTCATGATGTTGTCCCAGCCCAGCCCTCCAGCTTCATTTCCAGCCATTCTCCCCCGCCCCCGTTCCACTGTTCCGGAGCTCTGCCTTTGAGCTCCTTCCCAGCTCTGGGTTTCTGAACCTTGGCATTTGCCAGTCTCAGAGTTTTTTACCTGGCTCCTTCCCATTTCCTCAGGGAAGTTCTCATAGACTGGATGCCACAGTCATACCCCAGTGCCGAACCCTTGCTTTTTCTTCATGTCTTTGTCAAAAATCCACTTGGGTATTGACCAAATAATCAGACCACACGGGCAAAAAAAAAAAAAGTTTTCTTAACAAGGGTACGAATCCCATGATAACTGTAACACCTTATTCACATCAGAGTCTCCAGGGTTGGTTCTGTGATGTTCAAAGCATATTTCTCTACTGAGTGAATGAATGAATGTTTCTCATCTTCCTCCATAAATTTTAAGACCAGTCTGTGCTGGGATTATGTCTTAATATTCTTATCTCTTCCCAGGGCATTGCCCGGGGGTTTCTGGCTAACTGACTGGTCAAATCTAGAACCTTGATCTCACTACCTCCCAGTAACCTACCTACCTACCTCATTCACCTCCCAGTCCTTCTAGAAGTACTTGAAGAGGTAGAATGCTTGCTACCAGTGCTGGTTCTGAGATGTCTTGAGAAAGTCTTAGAAGGGTAACACGTTCTTTGCTGTTTATTTGGCATATAGCGTTCTACCCAGTAGGATTGTGGCAATCATATTTGGTTCCCTCACCAACAGTTATCTCCCACTTCCTTCCTGCTGGCAGGGGCTTCGTTTATTTCTACACCCAGCCCCTCGTGTAATCATGTTACACGTTTTTAACAGAATAAATTTATCCTGGCTTCAGAGAAAAATCCCAGTTGGTAAATTCACAGTTCTCACTATGTGGTCTATAAAACCCCAGAGGTCTCATAGACCCTGTGAGGGAGTCCTTAAGGGCAAAACTATTTTCATGAGAATACTAAGATATTGTTTGCTTTTTTCCATGCTGATATTTGTTCTGATGGTCCACAACAAAAAAGATGAGTGACACAGTGGGTGCCTTAGCAAGAATTAAGGCAGTGGCAACACACTGTACTAATAGACATTGTGTACTTCACTGCCAACTACTTACAGTAGGAAAGGAGGAAAGGAAGATGGAAGGAAGGGAGGAAAGTGGGAAGGAGGGAGGAAGGAAGGAAGGGAAGAGGGAAGAAAGGATGCAGGGAAGAAAGGAATGAAGGGATGAATTTTATTTGGAAATATCCTTGATGAGGCTATAACAATTCTATTTTCTTTTAAATTAAATCTCACCTTTTCAGTACATGCCATTTAGTTATTCTGACTGAAGAAATGGAATGCTTGCATCAGGCACTCCTATTGCTGACCAAAGTACAATAAACATGGACAAAAATAGGAAATACCCTTGGGACACAATTTGATTTGTGAGCTAAATTAGCTGTTTTGTACTTTTTTTCATGGAATGTCTTTTTCACTTTATGGAAGATCTGACCAACTATGGCTCTTCTGACTTGGGTATTTAACAGATATTGTTCTCAAAAATGAACAATGGAAAACAGCTAACAGTATTTGTTGCCAAAGATGAAGTGTAAACATTCAAGCAAAAATTATAGGTTTTAGGAAATTGTGTTTGTCACTATGAGTTTGACAGCTTCCCAATAGTTTAAGAATTATCTAATGAGATCAGTGGAGATGTTAAGGAATATATATTTCCAATTTTGTGTAATAATGAAACTGCACACTCTTATGGGACTTGAACCCAGCCAGAACCCAGATTGGGACTTGAACCCAGTGTCTTCTAATTGTGATCACACACCTGGTCTCAGGGCTTAATGAAGCTCAGGTTCTTTATGTCTTGTCATGGAAAGAATTCAGTGAGAGACAAAGTGATAGATAAGTGGATTTATTTAAAGAGATATACATTGCCAGGTGGTGCTAGTGGTAAAGAACTCACCTGCCAATGCAGGAGATTTAAGAGACTCAGGTTCCATCCCTGGGTCAGGAAGATCCCCTGGAGGAGGGCATGTCAACCCACTCCAATATTCTTGCCTGGAGAATCCCAAGGACAGAGGAGCCTGGTGGGCTACAGTCCATAGTGTCAAAAGAGTCCGACACGACTTAGCAACACAACTAAAGCAACTTAGCATACACGCAGCACACACATTCCATAGACAGAATGCAACCTGTTTCAAAAGGTAAGAGGGGCCCCAGGGTAATCTCATAATTGCACAAAAATTTTAAATAATTTACTCTTATCACTATTTTTTTTTTCATTTTGGAAAATATAGTTATTTTTCAAAACTATTTGCTGTTTATGTTAAGATATGATTTTTTTTTTTTTTCTAACGGAATTAAGATTTAAAATTTTCTTGGTTTCAGTTTTTAATAGGATATCTGTTGATAGATATTATCTGCATAAACAAAGGCTTGAAAAACTCTGGTCCAGGCTAATCATTATGGTTCTGGTGATTGCTTTAGTCAGAGGCCTATAAAGATATGTAAAAGGAGTTCTGCCAAGAGGAAAGGTTGTGATAATTTTAAAGTGTGCAAAATGAATGGATGGTCTCTTTTCTCTACTGAATAATGATTGGGTCTTCATGTGGCAGGCTTCACGTGGAGCCTTCAGCTGATGCAGTTAAAGTAGTTATGTGAAAGGATTAAAAACATTTGGATCCTGGTTGGCACAGTTAAGCTGTAGGCTTAACCAGCTCTGGAATTGTCTTGGCCCTAGGCTCACTGATAACTGAGAAAATAGGGTTCTTCTATTTCTTAAGCCATTTGCATGAGGCTTCTCTTCACTTAATAGCCAAGAGCATTCTGATCCAAAAATCCTGTCCCCCTACCCTCCAAACTTTAAACATATAAAGTAATTTACAGCCAGAATGAAACGTTTTTTTTTCCTTTTGACTTTTTTTCAGTACAGAGCTCAAACCCACATCCTCCTCAAAGATCATTAGGACTATCTGCCAAATTTCTTGGTTTTATATATTGTAGTTCCTATGTGAGTATATGATTTTTCCTCCTCCTACCCCCTTTTACCATCCAAACCAGCAGAAAAATAAATAGCCATATAAAAGAGGTGAATGTTATAGACAACAAAACACTGCCAGGATCTATGCCGCGCTTCCCCCAAAGAGTCATTTCCGTCTATTAGGCACATAATGCATGTTTTAAAAAAGAACCCGTTGTAAATACATATTTGTTTAGATGGACTGCAGCACAGCAGAGACTCTCCTGGGGAGATAGTATGTATTTTACAACCTGCCAAAAAAGATCCCCGTGGAAGGTAAAACAGGACAAACAGAAAGGTGTAGAATCCCTCTCCCCGCCGCTGATGGCCCATGGCTGACCTGGCGTTCAGACACCTTGACCTCAGAGGCAGTTCTGACAGCCACTTGCCTCACTGAGGTCCAGGACCTATTCAGGCTAAACATGGGATTGGAGAGATGCTGGAGCAAGTCATCCAGTAGAGCGGCTCCAGGCAGAGTTCTTAAGCCCTAAGCCCTCAAGTGAGGCTGGTTTTGCTCTTCCTGGGTGTGGGGGCATGACCAGAAACAAACTACACCCACCCATCTGCACTTGACTACAAAGGCCTCCATCAAATTCAAAGTAGTTCAGGATCTGCTTTTTGGGTGTGAAGGCATTGTTCTTATGCCAGACTAGTGCCTGCTAGCACAGGTATAAATAATAGCTGCAGCCAGAAGCCCTGCTGCCTTATACTGGAAAATGCAAGGGGAACTAGCACCAGCCTGCAATTAATACCATTTAAGGGGAGTCTTGGAGAAGGAAATGGCAACCCACTCCAGTGTTCTTGCCTGGAGAATCCCAGGGACGGGGCGGGGGGGGCCTGGTGGCCTGCCGTCTATGGGGTCACACAGAATCGGACACGACTGAAGTGTAGCAAGCAAGCAAGCAAGGGGAGTCTTGAGAGAGAAAAGCAGGATGTCTCGTACCAAATTCCAGCCCCTGAGAAGTGTGGGAATATTCTTCTACTTTCATTCCGTGGATGCACTGTTTCCTAGCTCTATGTTTTGCCAGGATACATCAGCTTTTGGGTACAAATAGAATCTCCCACCGCCCCTCCTGCAAGAGTAATTACTCAGGTGATGATGAGCACTTCCTTTGGCATCACATCAGGAGGAAGGGGATGTCAATTTGTTCCATTAATTAGTGATGCTAAGGCTGTTCACCAGGTTAAGGCAGTGACTGCTGAATCTCTTCATTGAAGAAACACCCTGTGCTTTTTTTTTAATCAGTGAATAGTCTGTGTGCCCATACTTGGAAATCATGTAAGTATCCTAGTTCCTAATGATCTTCAACCAAAGATTTTAGAAGAATCCATGACTGAGTCAATGATTACATTTGTGCTCGCAAAATGGTGATTTTCTAATTCAGTCATTACTTCTGCAGTTATTAACTGGTGTTGACATGTAAATAATCTATCACCACAGATTGTTTTTTTCATCAGCATGCTATAATCCATTACCATCATTCTTTTTGATGGCCCAGATTGTGTTGGCTTTGGCCAGCAGGAACCCCTTCGGCTTCTAGCACTTTCTTGCTTTCTGTCGCTAGTTGTTCCAAAGTCAGCTTTCCCTTTCCTGCCCCAGACCTGGAATCAGCCATTTCTCCCAAGAGTCCTCATTCCGTGTAGTGGAGAATGGCATTTGGAAAGCAAGGTCCGCAGTCTGGATGTGATCCTTGCAAGTGGAGGGTCATTGCTTCTAGGCCATTTCAGTGGACAGAGCTAGAAAATGTAGTGCTTCTTTTTTCTTTTCTTTGTTTAACGAACTCATGAACTCATACTAATCCTCCAAATAAACTTCAATGCAACAGTCATTCCCCTCACTTTCCCCTAGCCCACATTTGCCTCTCCTTTCTCAGTGAAAATTCAAGTTCCCAGCAACACTAGTATATTTATAGTTTTCCTCTGAGCCATTATACACACAATAATTTCAGAATTACTGATTATTGATGATACAGCTGACGACAACCTGCTAACTAAAGTTCAGCGTGTTGTTGCAATCGCCCTGGTGTCTTTGTAGTTGTCTTACCAATAAAGTCCTATTATGAGGAAATGTTTAAAAAAATCCAAACCTGCCGATGTTTCACAGGATAACTGGCTTGGATTCTTCAAAAGTGTCAGTGCTATGAATGTAAGGGAAAAACAAAACAAAACAAAAAAACAACAAAAACTGTAGGAGAAGTGTTGCATAATTTACAGGAGACAAAAGAGACACGTGACCAAACGCAAATATAAGTTCATTGACTGGACCCTGGGGTGGGGGTGGGGTGGGGAAGCAACAAGGGCTAGTTTTAGGACAAGTGGGTAAGTATAAATATGGACTACATATTACAAAATATTACCATATTCAGTATCTTGGGTTTGATAACATTACTAAGGGTGTGTGCTGCATTTGTGAGGCAAGCTTGCTTTGGTGCCCATGACTAAGTTATCTATAAAGCTTATTGCTTTCTCTGTTTTCCTTTTAAAGATACTGATGAAAAATAAAGAAATATAATTGCAAACTTCCCTGGTGGTCCAGTGGTTAAGAATCTGCCTGCCAACACAAGGGCACTGGTTCCACCTCTGGTCTGGGGGGATTCCATGGGCTACAACGAATCTAAGCCTGTGAGCCACAGCTGCTGAGCTGGCTCTCCTTAGAGCCCATGCTCTGCAACAAGAGAAGTCATGGCAAGGGGAAGACCACACACTGCAAATAGAGAGTAGCCTCTGTTCAGCACAACTAGAGAAAGCTCGCACCCAGCAAAGAAGCCTAGGGCAGCTAAAAATAAAAATAAATACCATAAAATATTTAAAAAGGGAAATATAATTTCACATTATGACTCATAGGTATACACCTTTGATATTTTACTTTAAACTATATCCAATCCACTCCTTAAATATTTAACATTCACTAATCTCACTTATTACGCTGGTCATTTTTGGATGCTCTATTAATTTGGTTCATTTTTAAATAAAAAATCCATTGTTCTGTTTTCAAAGTGTCTTGTTTCACCTCCCTACCCTCAGGAGTTTAATTCTTTAAAAAAAATCTTGTGTAAAAATCATTTAAACAAGGTTTAGATAATGCTTTTAAAATTGACATTTCGTTCTCAAATCTGGGACACTAACACACTGCTTATTGTTTCTGTTGACTTTCATTACTAATCTGTAGCTTTCTTATCTGTTGGTAATTTTGGATTGTGAGCCCATTGTCATGGAGCTTGGTTTTACTTGTGAGAAATCCAGGTGGACCATGTTATGGGGTCGTCTTCCGTAGAGGTTTCCTATTCTTTGTTTCTTCTGATGCCCTAGGATTATTACCAGCACAAGACAAAATTTATACAAATTTTTGAGTGCTGAAAATTTTCTGGATCCTTTAGAACTTGAAAACTCATAGAAAAAGCAAGAGAGTTTCAGAAAAACATCTCCTTCTGCTTTATTGACTATGCCAAAGCCTTTGAGTGTGTGGGTCACAACAAACTGTGGAAAATTCTTCAAGAGATGGGAATACAGACCACCTTACCAAAACTCAGCAGTGGCCACAGGATTGGAAAAGGTCAGTCTTCATTCCAATCCCAAAGAAAGGCAATGCCAAAGAATGCTCAAACTACCGCACAATTGCACTCATCTCACACGCTAGTAAAATCATGCTCAAAATTCTCCAAGCCAGGCTTCAGCAATATGTGAACCGTGAACTCCCAGATGTTCAAGCAGGTTTTAGAAAAGGCAGAGGCACCAGAGATCAAATTGTCAACATCTACTGGATCATGGAGAAAGCAAGAGAGTTCCAGAAAAACATCTATTTCTGCTTCATTGACTATGCCAAAGCCTTTGAATGTGTGGATCAGAATAAACTGTGGAACATTCTGAAAGAGATGGGAATCGCAGACCACCTGACCTGCCTCTTGAGAAACCTGTATGCAGGTCAGGAAGCAACAGTCAGAACTGTACATGGAACAACAGACTGGTTCCAAATAGGAAAAGGAGTACGTCAAGGCTGTATATTGTCACCTTGCTTATTTAACTTATATGCAGAGTACATCATGAGGAACGCTGGGCTGGAAGAAGCACAAGCTGGAATCAAGATTGCTGGGAGAAATATCAATAACCTCAGATATGCAGATGACACCACCCTTATGGCAGAAAGTGAAGAGGAACTAAGAAGCCTCTTGATGAAAGTGAAAGAGGAGAGTGAAAAGGTTGGCTTGAAGCTCAACATTCAGAAAACAAAGATCATGGCATCTGGTCCCATCACTTCATGGGAAATAGATGGAAAAACGGTGGAAACAGTGTCAGACTTTATTTTTTTGGGCTCCAAAATCACTGCAGATGCTGATTGCAACCATGAAATTAAAAGACGCTTGCTCCTTGGAAGGAAAGTTATGACCAACCTAGATAGTGTATTAAAAATCAGAGACATTACTTTGCCAACCAAGGTCTGTCTAGTCAAGGCTATGGTTTTTCCAGTGGTCATGTATGGATGTGAGAGTTGGACTGTGAAGAAAGCTGATCGCCGAAGAATTGATGCTTTTGAACTGTGGTGTTGGAGAAGACTCTTGAGAGTCCCTTGGACTGCAAGGAGGTCCAACCAGTCCATTCTAAAGGAGATCAGTCCTGGGTGTTCATTGGAAGGACTGATGCTAAAGCTGAAACTCCAATACTTTGGCCACCTCATGCGACGAGTTGACTCACTGGAAAAGAGTCTGATGCTGGGAGGGATTGGGGGCTGGAGGAGACGGGGACGACAGAGAATGAGATGGCTGGATGGCATCACTGACTCTGTGGACATGAATTTGAGTGAATCCTGGGAGTTGATGATGGACAGGGAGGCCTGGCGTGCTGTGATTCATGGGATCACAAAGAGTCGGACACGACTGAGCGACTGAACTGAACTGAACTGAACTACCTGCCTCCTGAGAAATCTGTATGCAGGTCAAAAAACAACAGTTAGAACCACTCATGGAACAAAGGACCGGTTCCAAATTGGGAAAGGAGTACATCAAGGATGTATATTGTCACCCTGCTTATTTAACCTATATGCAGAATACATTATGCAAAATGCCAGACTGGATGAAGCACAAGCTGGAATCAAGATTGCCGGGAGAAATAGCAATAACCTCAGATATGCAGATGACACCACCCTAATGGCAGAAAGTGAAGAGGAACCAAAGAGCCTCTTGATGAAAGTGAAAGAGGAGAGTGAAAAATCTGGCTTAAAACTCAACATTCAAAAATTGAAGATCGTGGCATCTGGTCCCATCACTTCATGGCAAATAGTGAAACAGTGAGAGACTTTATTTTCTTGGGCTCCAAAATCACTGCAGATGGTGACTGCAGCCATGAAATTAAAAAAAAAGCTTGCTCCTTGGAAGAAAAGCCATGACCAACCTAGACAGCATGTTAGAAAGCAGAGACATTACTTTGCTGACAAAGGTCTGTCTAGTCAAAACTTTGGTTTTCCCAGTAGTCATGTATGGATGTGAGAGTTGGACCATAAAGAAAGTTGAGTGCCAGAGAACTGATGCTTTTGAACTGTGGTGTTGGAGAAGACTCTTGAGAGTCCCATGGACTGCAAGGAGATTAGAGCAGTCATTCCTAAAGGAAATCAGTCCTGAATAGTCATTGGAAGGACTGATGCTGAAGCTGACGCTGCAATACTTTGGGCACCTGATGCGAAGAACTGACTCACTGGAAAAGACCATGATGCTGGGGAAGACTGAAGACAGGAGGAGAAGGGGATGACAGAGGATGAGATGGTTGGATGCATCACTGACTTGATGGACATGAGTTTGAGCAAGCTCCGGGAATTGGTGATGGACAAGGAAGCCTGGCACGCTGCAGTCCATGGGGGTCACAAAGAGTTGGACATGACTGAGCAACTGAACTGAACTGAAAGTGTTGTAGGCCGGGATTTTGAATTCTCAAGCAACTGTTCAAACCCAGATCATTGAGGGGATTCTGCTTCTTTTCCCATCATGGTCTGAATTTTTTCACAGAGCCTCCCGTTTAACTGACAGTGCAGCTTTTCAGGGTCTTATCTTGAGGGAGACATTGTGTTTCAACTCCTCTCCACAATGGCTAAGGCTTCATCTTCAGTCTCCACATAGCCTTTAAAACTCCAGCCCTGGATTGTCCCCAGGAGTGCTGTTACCAGTAAAATGGTGTCCACTTAAAAAAGATATGCTGAAACCCAAACACCAGCACCTCAAAAATCGGACTTTATTTGGAAGGAGGGTCTTTAAAGAGGAAATCAAGTTAAAATACATCATGAGGGGTGGCCCTGATCCAATATGACTGGTGTCCTTGTGAAATAGGGAAATTTGGACACAGAGATAGACATGCACAGAAGGAAGGCAGACCACAATGTGAAGGCAGAGGATGGAGTTGAGACAGGCTGTGACATGGTACCCTTTCTGCAGTGCTTGCAAACATCTCCTGGAAAAACAGAATACAGGGAGAGTATGAGGGAATAAAATTATAGTAAGCATGCACAATTGGGGCAAATTATGGACAACAAGAAACAAAAAGACCAAGAAAGAGAAACCCAGCTGCCACTTCTGAATAGCGGGGAGAAAAACATGGTGCTATGTTTCCCCTCTGCATTCAGCCAACACCTTCAAAGAGGTGGGCAAACCACCTAAACTACTCCTTTGTCCCAACCCCTGGACATACCCCTAATCTCACCCCATATAAGGAACCAGCTCCTGTTCCCCACTGGTCACTCCAGGGAGAAAGTAAGGGAACATATTGTTATCCCTACCATCTGCTGCAGGAGGGGACCTAGTAAAGCCTTGCATGAATTTCTTTTCTGGCCTCTGATCAATTTCTGTTTGTTAAAGAAGGCCAAGAACCCTGGTCAGTATCAGAGTGATACATCTACAAACCAAAGAACACTTGAGGCTTCTGAAAGCTAGGAGAGAGGTAGGGAAGAGTTCCTCCTCAATACCTTCAGAGGGATCATGACCCTGTTGACGCCTTGATTCCAGACTTCTGGCCTCCAGAACTGTGACACAAGAAATTTCTATTGTTTTGAACTACCCCGCTTGTGGTAGTTTATTATGCAATGCCAGGGAACCAGTCCAGAGAACTTTCCCCATCCTGCCCATACCCTCACTGCACTTAACCACTCTTGTGGTCAGTTCTCTCTTTACTTCTGACTCCTGCGGATTTCCTTTCTTGAAGCTCAGCTTTGTATTTTTAATATTTTGGTTATTAACTCATATCCAGCATTCCTCCTCATGTATAATAAGAGAGATGTCATGCCACCTCAATTCTCTATCTGACCCCCATTGTTGACCTTTTGGGCTTCTGGGAACCCAAGGGAAAATGACATTCCCAAACATTCCCAGGATGAATGCGTCCCCCTAGAGCCATCCTGAGCCTCCCCCAAGGAGGAGGGAGCATGTTGCATTATGCTTGGGAATGGCCTGGAACTGACTGTGAACACTAGGTTGACAGAGGCCAGGTGAGTAATGTAAATGAATAAAACTGGCTGGGTGTAAACCACACCAATTATTTTGAAACCTTCAGACTTCATGGCATAGCTTTGATTTTTCTACTTTGGTAGCAACCTGGGTATCACTTTCTTTTTAAATTCTACTCAAAGGAGAACCGTCCTGCAGACTTAATGCTAAGTGGCAACTGCCTCCAAGGCCCCAGGAGGCAGAGGCCCTGGTGAAACAGGATGCCTCCATCGAAAGAGACAGCTGCCACTCGGCGCCAGCTGAGTTTTGTGAAGAATTGTCAGATCTCTATATCTTTCAAAAGAAAAAGAAGGAGTTTGGATCTTTCCGTGAAATCTCCTGTTTTAAAATATTGGAATTAAGAAAGAATTCAAGAGTTTAAAAAATGTTTTCTAGTCACAAAAAGAGAGTCATGTTTCATTAGTTTGTTAAATATGGTTTGGTGATTATCTTTAAACATTACTAGTTTCATGACATTTCTGATACAGAAAACCATTCTATTAAACAATAATAGACATTTGAAGTTTTCTTGAAACCTCTTTGTTACAATTTCCACATTTCTCAGTGGCAAAAGCAAATTCTAAATGATGGCATTTTTCTTAGTATTTTTTTTTAATGCAGAGAAGCGCTTGACTCCAAAGACATGTTTTCCTTTAAAGAAAATGATAAAGGATAAAATTAATTAGAAACAGACGTTGCTTGACCCCCAAGTTCTGAAAACAGACGGAATACTCAAGGTCAACATTGAAACTCTCAAGTTTATTCTGTTGTTTTTCTTCGTTCTCCCTCCCTGGTACTTTCCACATTTTGTTAGTTTCTGTCAGAGAAATATAGCTTCATTTGATCTGCCTCTTTGGGAGGGATTGCTAGATAATTGTGATTCTGAGGAGGCCATTTCAGAGACACACCTGCTAGGTGCCTTGTAATGCACAGTCAGGGTGGCCCCAGGCAAGTTTTTATTTTATTTTGAGTGATAGGAGAGCTGAGTTGTCCTTGAATTAAAGGGGCCAGCAAGCCTTTAAGAAGACAGCTACTCGGACAAACGTTAACAATGCTTGGGGTCATCTGGTGTTTTGGATCCAAGTCCACTTTCCCCTGCTGCGGAGGCGAGGGGTGGGGCTAGTGACCACATGGAGAGATTGATGTTTTTGTGCCATTTGCCCTTCTTACAGGTCGAAAGAAGGCTGAGAGCCCTATATGGCTACCCTCTTCACCCATCCTTCCAAGATGTGATGTCAACACTGCTTGTCTTTCTCATTGTTTTGGGGACAGTGCCTCTGATATAATTTGTCTTTCTTAATACCAAGCGTGGGTTCATCACTCATAAACTTGTTATACTATTTTGGAGTTTCTCACAGTTTCAGCCTGAACGACCCCTCTAGTCTAAGGCTTTTGTAATTCCCTGCTTTAGAGTGAAAGCTTTTCGTCCTCAGTACTGAACATTTGAGGTCTCTCAGCATCTTTGCCCACAGTCTCCATGGCCTGTTGGCCTGCAGGATTTGCTACTCCACGAAGTGGCTGTGTGGATGCTAATTGTTAGTGCCTTCTTTTCTATTCATTAATCTTCTATATTAAACCTCTTCAGTAGCGATGGGCCCCTCTCTGGCTGTCAGTCCATCTAGTCTCTCACATCATCATTCTCATAATTCAGCAAGAGTGCTCTTTCTAAAATAAAAATTGAGCATATCACAACCATGGTGAAGCCCTTTGATGACTCCATTACATAGAGAACAAAAGCCAAGGTCTACAGCATGGCACTGAAAGGCCTTGATAGTCTCTTACCTAATTTACCAAACTTTTCTCTTGGCATGATTCTTCCACTAAGATTCCATAAAACTAGTCTCTGTCCCCCAGGTAAAAGTAGCTTGTCAGACAACAGACTTTAGTTCACTTATGTAAAAGATGCCTTTATACACCCAACACCACAGCTTTAAAAAACAAAAAGTAACAGAAAATAGGAAAAATGTTCTAAATCCTCACTTATACTGGAAGATATTTGCCTGACCTCTCTCAGAACTCAAAAAAATCAGGAACACAGAGGTTAAAAGAAAAATGAGTAAATTATAGAATATATATATATTTATATGTGTATACATATGCATATACTCTAAGCAAATAGAAAACTCACACTATTTTCAAACATACATAAAATATTTATAAAATTGACCATGCGTTAAGTCACATAGGAAATTTCTATAAATTATTCAAGTCAAAAATCATATGGATCATAAAGACAGATTACATTAAAAATCCAGACTACTAGAATAACCCTTCAGTTACAGAGGAGATTAAAATAAAATGATGAATTCATGATAATAATGAGTCACGTTTATATTTAAAAAAAAAAACAAACTAATGACAACCACAAGAGCCTTAAGTGTATAGACAAGGAAATGAAATGGTTGAAGTTAAATGAACTAAACATGCAAAAAATGATAATAATATAAACTCAGAAAATTAGGACAGAATTGTTGATAATGACAAATCCAAAATTAATGAAATAGGAAAAGCACAATTAACTTTAATATTTGGTTCTTCAAAAAGACAAAAATGTCTGGTGAACATGGTTAAAAAAATAATATATACAAAGATAGCTAGTATTAGCAATGAAGAAAATATAACTTTAGATACTGAGGGGATTAAAAAAACTAAACAAATATTATTGCATTCTAAAATGTAGCCAAAATGTGGCCATTTCTTTTATTTACAAGAAATGTTTCTTGTAAACAAAATCACCAAGATTGATTCATTAACAACTTTAAAACACTAGAATAAACATTTTAGAATAATAAAACATCTTTTCTATAAATGCTACTAGATCTAGGTCATTGGTAGATAAGTTGTTCTAAGCATTCAATAAAACAGAAAATTCTTATATTCCACAGAAACCTTCCCAACTCATTCTATTTGGCTTAGTTGCTCAGTCATGTCCAACTCTTTGTGACCCTTTGGACTGTAGCCTGTCACACTCCTCAGTCCATGGAATTTTCCAGGCTGGGAGTGGGTTGTTCTTTCCTCCTCCAGGGGATTTTCCCACCCTGGAGATTGAACCCACATCTCCTGTGTCTCCTGCATTGCAGACAGATTCTTTACCCACTGAGCCATCCCTGACAGTAAAAGAAGAAAAGAGCAGCAAATAAAAGCAAACTGAAATTTTCATGCATGAGCACAAATACAAAAACTGTAATCACAATACAATCATGTTGCTTGTTACTGAGTTGAATTAAAGAAATTAAGAATTAAAGAGTAGTTAAATCTTTTGAAATATATTGGTATAATTGGTGAAACTGACAGATTAAAATAGAACTGCAATATGGATAGGTATTAAAGAAAATTAACCTCTCACTTATGATTTAAAAGCCAAAGTAAGAAAGGAAGAAAACTTCTTATCACAATATAAAGGTTAAAAAATTCAAATTAATGATGTAAAATTAGAAATATTTGATTTGTTAAGAAATTAGATAAGACACCCATTGAAGTTTCAGCCATAAATACAGAAATAAAATTGAGTAAATAAAGTGTTCCAATAGAAGACATAAAAGTATCATTATGTATACCTAGTATATTTGCATACCTCACGCATCCAAAGTAAATTCCTTAGAATTATTATTTGAAGGTAGTTGGATACAAGATAAATATACAAAGATAGCATTTCTAGACAAAAACAAGTAGAAAGTACACCGTGAAAATATGCTGTTTGATAATAGCAAAACATATATAAGCTCTAGAGATAAAGCTAGTGTGCAGGAAATGTGCAGAACTTGTATAAATAAAACTATAAAAGTTTATAAACATATAACAGAAATCATACAACTGAAAAGTCTTCACAGATAGGAAGACTCAGTAACGTGAAATTTCCCCAAATAAACTGCCCACTCAAACTTTAATGCTCTCTTGTCTTGAGCTGGAGAAGTTTTCCCCAGGAAGCAAGTCCAAGACCAAGACTTGCCTGTAGAGGGAGTTATTTTACGAAATTATCCAGCAGTATCTGGAATAAAGAAGATTGCTGAGAGGTATGTTTAGGGTACAATGATGACTGACACATCTCCCAATCAAGTATCGGTAAGGGGTTTTAAAAGAAATGTGGCAAGCAGATTCTAAAATCACATGGGAGAGACACAGCAGAGGAATCATGCAGACAGTTTTGAAAAAAGAAAATTGATGTGAGAGGTCTAATTTCCCCACCAAGTTTCCACACTTAACCCAAGGGTATAGCATTGACAACTGTGTCGTCTTAGGAAAGTAAGAGAGCGATGGGATAAACTACAGAGGGAATAAATTGAACTGTAAAATTGAAAGTTGAATTATGACAAAGGCATCACTTTGATATGGAGGGGAAAGAATGGTTCAGTTAACCAATGATGAAGATAGTTGGCTATTTGTTTGGAAAATTAGACCTCTAGTTCACAATATACAAAATTTCAATGTGGATTAAAGAGTTTATAAAACTAATTAAAAGAAAACATAGAAAGTATTCCTCAATAAGATATGAAGTCCAGAGTCTCTAAACAAATAGGTTGACATATTTGACTACATTAAAACCAACAAAAGTCTTTCGAACAAAAGATAAATGATGTACTGGGAGAAATATGTATAACATATATAAAACTAACTAAAATCTGTAGTACACTTCTTAAAATCAAAAAGAAAAATAAAATTAACAATAGAAAATTAGAAAAAGGAAATGATTAAACTATTCAGAGAACAAGAGATACAAATATTCAATAAATATACCTTAAATCATTCAAACTTTCTAATAAACACTGAAATCTAAATGAAAACAAGATTATCTCTTTATGCCTTAGACTTTTAATATTTTCAATGTCTGATGTATCTGGATCAGGCCAAGATGTAAAAAGATACATCTGTCATGCCATCTATCATCAACTATTCCTTCTAAAAGAGAGATTTGGTGAAAGTGTCCAAATTTAAAATGTACATAATCTTCAAACAAGTAATTTTAATTCTAGAAATCTAGTTTACAGAAACATTTCTAAAATGTTCAAGGACTTGTGTGCAAGTTTGTACACCAGTTTTACATGTAGTAATGAAAAAAAAGAATCTTAAATATTTCATAGGAAATTATGGCATGCCAATACTGTGGAATACTAAACAACTGTTTAAAGGATTAATGTGCTTTAGTTTTGAAAGATCTTTTAAATGAATTAAATGGAAAACAGGGCAAGAATAATTTGTAAAATATATCTTCACTTATCGGAGAAGGCACTGGCAAGCCACTCCAGTACTCTTGCCTAGAAAATCCCATGGACGGAGAAGCCTGGTAGGCTGCAGTCCATGGGGTCGCTACGAGTCAGACATGACTGAGCGACTTCACTTTCACTTTTCACTTTCACACATTGGAGAAGGAAATGGCAACCCACTCCAGTGTTCTTGCCTGGAGAATCCCAGGGACGGGGGAGCCTGGTGGGCTGCCGTCTATGGGGTCACACAGAGTTGGACATGACTGACGTGCCTTAGCAGCAGCAGCAGCAGCAGCATCTTCACTTATGTGAAAATCCAATATATATATTATATATATATTTTATACACATGGAAATGGATTAAGAATGACTAGAAATATGTACATCTAATTGTTTCAAGGGCTTACATTTGGGGGAGTGGAGGTGGAGGTGGGTATATTTGAGGCTCACACATTCTTTTTATGTAATTCAGTGATATTTGAATTTTTTACAATTTTATGTTGGTATATCACTGAGATAAAATTTCAAAAATAAAAGTATGCTATTTAATTACTAAATATCACTTTTCTTCCCACTTTCACTAAATAAATACTAAACAAATATTTAAATATATCAAGGTATAAGGGGTCCTAATTATTGACTTGCTGAAGGCCCCTGTGTGTCTCCATACGTCCTGCTTCCATCCGAGTGCCTCCAGGTGGGTGGGAGAGATGTATGAGGGCAGACTTGAGCCCTGGGGAGCATCTGGGCTTCTGCAGCTGCAGGCAAACACATGGGAACACATATGCTCATGGGACACCCCCAAGATGATGTTTCATGCACTCAGCAACCCAGGGTGCCCCAGCTCCAGGCATTCTGGGGATGCAAGGAGACACAATAGTGGAAGACACCATTTTGTTGACTCAGACAAGTAGCATGTTTTAGGAGTCACGCGTGAAAGATGCCCCTCATAAGCCCCCATGGGATGGCTGTGCCAGCCTCCCCATAAAGGCAGTGTTGGTATAACCTTTGGAGCTATACACAGCATGCCTGGAGGCTAGCTGAGTGGAGAGATCAATGACAGCACTTGGACTGGTATTCTGAAGGAGCTCCTGCTGCATGTGGGCCCCAGCCTTAGCCCTGTGCTATCCTGGAGGCTCCAGTAGAGCAGGCTACTGCAGCTGAAAGCTGCTGGCTGTTCTTTCTACGCGTGTCACTAAAGGAACTGAGATGCCGCTGCTCTACAGAGCATGAAGGTGCAGGTTGCATTTTCTCAACGCTTTAAACACTGTCTTTTTCCAGGGCACCAGGCGTCCACGGCCATGCATTGATATTTGAGTACAAGATGGTTTCGGGGACCACAGATATATTTCCCTTGTATTTTCTCCAGCAGCCTGGCAATCCTAGTAGTCACACCTTATAATGAGTTTTGCCAATAGAATGAATAAAGCTGTATTTCTGACCTTAGCACCTATCTGAATCTTACTCAAGTTTTACTCTCCATTTATTGAGCTAAAATAAGTCTTTCTATTTGCTGTCAGTATAAATAGAAATAAACCTTGTTACACAGAAACTTCTTGCAGAAGCTCATGGATAAGGCATTTGTAAATTGAGGAGCTGCTGTGCTGGAATCTCTAGAATCTCCAGATGGTCTTAGATGCATGAATTCTGCCCTTTGCCAGACCTTGAACATTCACGGACACAGCGTGACGTCATGGCATTCGGGGGCCCTGAAGCCCTTGAGACTAGTGCCACATTCTGGCTTGGCCACTTGCACACTTTTGTGTCATGTAAATTATATACCCTTTCTGATCTTCTTATGAAAGTGGGGATAGTAATTCCCACTTTGGCTAGCTGGCATCCAGATAACAGAGAGCATTCAGAAGATGCCAGCAGCACTTGGCTCTTTGAAGACCAATAAATGCAACTTATATGGTATCATCCCCAGGGCTGCTACTTGCAGCATTGCTCCTCCCATGGTCCAGGTCAAGGCCCTAGGATGGAAGACCAAAACAATCTGGGAGAACATGTTTGTTCCTCTGAGAGTTGCTGACAGGGGCTTCTAAAATCTACAGAATGTTTCAGTCCAGTGGCCTTGCCCTACCGGAGGTTGCCAGACTCCAAGGCACCCTCAACAAACCAACTCACACACACGACAAAACTCTCTTTCATGATAGCTATACATTTTTATATTGCTTGCTTGCTCAGATGCTCAGTCATGTCTGACTCTTTGTGACCCAGTGGACTGTAACCCGCCAGGATCCTCTGTCCATGGGATTCTCTCATCAAGAATACTGGAGTGGGTTGCCATTTCCTCCTCCAAGGGATCTTCCCAACACAGGGATTGAACCCACATCTCTTATGTCTCCTGCATTGGCAGGCAGATTATTTACCACTAGTGCCACCTGCTGCTGCTAAGTCACTTCAGTCGTGTCCGACTCTGTGTGACCCCATAGATGGCAGCCCACCAGGCTCCCCCATCCCTGGGACTCTCCAGGCAAGAACACTGGAGTGGGTTGCCATTTCCTTCTCCAATGTGTGAAAGTGAAAATGAAAGTGAAGTTGCTCAGTCATGTCTGACTTGTAGCGACCCCATGGACTGCAGCCTACCAGGCTCCTCCGTCCATGGGATTTTCTAGGCAAGAGTACTGGAGTGGCTTGCCATTGCCTGGGAAGCCCAATTTTTCCTTTTATATTAATATCATTTGCATAATATTTTATTGAAAATGAGCATTTTGTTCCTAAAATGTGTTCCAGAGGAAAGGCAAAGTGATGTTGCTGTTGCTGCTGCTGCTGCTAAGTCACTTCAGTCGTGTCCGACTCTGTGCGACCCACAGACGGCAGCCCACCAGGCTCCCCTGTCCCTGGGATTCTCCAGGCACGAACACTGGAGTGGGTTGCCATTTCCTTCTCCAATGCGTGAAAGTGAAAAGTGAAAGTGAAGTTGCTCAGTCGTGTTGGACTCTTAGCGAACCCATGGACTGCAGCCTACCAGGCTCCTCTGTCCATGGGATTTTCCAGGCAAGAGTACTGGAGTGGATTGCCATTGCCTTCTCCGGAGTGATGTTGCATTTGAAGATAAAGTCTTTTACTGTCACACATCTCTAGCCTTTTATTGAGGGTCAAAGAGGATGTGAATTAGGTCAGAGGACTGCATCTTACAGGAACTTCTCCTGCCTTCATCTGGGTTAGGGGAAGTAGGAGACTTTTCTAGATCTCAGTGAAGAAGTTGAGATGCTCACTTCATTTCTTTGATTTTACAGGATTTTTACCATTTTTCCTACAGTATATTTTGAAGGCGGTAATGACATCACAGTTAAGTGAAATAACCCATTCTTTTCTTATTGAGTCTTTCCAACACTCAAATACTCTATGGCTCCTCCTACAACTGTTTTTTCCTACAACTGTTGCACTTTCCTCTGACTTAGAGGACATTTTCTGTACTTAAGGCCCATTTGGTAGGTGTGATCTTAGTAAGGGGGATTTGAGACAGAAAACACAACCCTCCCCAGGCTTGCTTAAACAAGAAGCGAGGGTTAGTTGGACAGTTATAGTGGTATTTCCCTAGTGTCATGGGCCCCTGGGCTGCAGGAGATACTGGAATCAGGAAACACGGCCGCCTGTTCTCTGAGACCACCTGGCCTTGTATTGTATTCATTTCAGCCTCACATTGCACATCTGTATTCTCTTTCTTTCTCATCTCAACATCTCATGCTCTTCTGTGTTCTTAAGGCCCAATCCAGCCCTGACCTTGCTCGTCCTTATAAGGAGTCGTAGAGACCTGACTTAGACAGTCTGTGTTCTAATTCTGAATTCCCAAGAAAAAGAATCTAAATAACTGAGCCTATTCTCAGAGTTGACCCTGACTGAGTCAAAGAGCTTCTCTAATCGACAGTTAAAAGTGGGGAAGATGCAATCCTACTTTCCCAACTACCTGAAGGTCGTGGAGGGTTGGTACTAGTCTTTCCACTTGGCCTGGCACCCAGTAGAACCGGGTAAAATTGATTGACTGATGGATTGATTGACGGACTAATTATATACTGCACATCAGGCTTAAAAATTCTTATGTGTGAACATAGCTTTCAAATTGTCACTTGTCCCATTTAAAGAATAAATGTCAGATGATCTAGGCTGAATGCAGTGTTGAATTCATTTATTTTACTTTCTGTAGACCTTCTGAGTGAAAATCAGGCTCATAAAACATGTGCATAAGCTGGAAAACTTGGGGTGCTTGCAAGGATGAATTGTAAAGTGTAAGTTAACAATAGTGCTTATATGCAGCTCTTGGTAGGATGTGGTGGGTACCAAGCTACTGTGGGTTTTGGTGCCTTGGAAGTTGTAGGTCATTTAAGAGACACTATTTATTCCCTAGCTAAGGTATTGAGACAGAGGAAGAAAATGAATGGTCGTTCATAGTCAGCAAAAGTGACCACATATTTCCCAACCTGACTACCTCTTTCTTCCCTGGCCCCTCTGTGAGCTTTATGGAGAAAGATGGAAAAGGCAAGAGGAGGGAAACAAGTGGCAGAGAGGAAGAGGGCTTGAGAAGTCTCTGCAAAGAGATGACTTTACATATTGACTTTTGTCCTGGTCCTGAGAGGCTCAGGACATTCAGGTCCCCGGATGAGCCACAGCCCTCATCCTCTTGGTCCCATCCCCTCATGTCATCTTCATGTCACCCCAACCTGAGATCTCATACCCATTCCACCCAAACATTGGCTCAGATAAATGCCACCAGGCCATGGTGGCATCTAATGGCTGGCTAGATTAATGATGGGCTTGCTCTCTGTTTGGAAATCCCAGAGGAAATATCTGCAGATTTAATTCTCAGTTAAAGGTGGAAGTGTGGGTTTGAATCTTGTATCAGGTATCACCTCCTTCCTGCTCAGCATTTCTTCGGAAAGGTCAACTCTGGGAAAGGTTGGAGTGTCGGAATCTTTTCCCTGGTGCTGTGTAAAGATTTCTGACCTTTCAGTGGTCTTAATTCCTTCCCTTCCTTTCCTCCTAATACTTCCCCTCCTCCCTTTCTTTCTAAGTGCTCTTATTTATTGACCTGTAAAGAATGTTACATTCACACACACACACAGATTCCCCATTTGAAAGCACAAATAACTTATTAAAAATAGAACATGCTAATATTCCTCAAAACTGTCAAGGTCATCAAGAACAAGGGAAGTCTGAGAAACCGAAGGAGACGTGACAACTACGTGTAATGTGACGTCTCGGATGAGATCCTGGAACAAAGGACTTTCAGGAAAAACTAGAAAATCTGAACAAAGTATGGATTTTAGTTAATGATAGTTTATTGATATTGGTTCATTAATTACAACAAATGTACCATACTGATTTGCAATGCTAATAATAGGGGAAACTGGGTACATGGTATATGAGAACTCTCTCTACTAGCTTCTCAATTTTTCTGTAAATCTTAAACTGTTTTACAATATAGTGTATTTTTAAAATTGGAAAAAAGAGAGTGCATGCTAAACCACAACTCAGCTGGCCTATCACAAAGCATCACCTAGACTACTGTGGCTGAACAGGGGCAGGTGGGGGTGGGAGCTTGATTAGATAGTCCTTCTCGGTAACCAGGAGGTAACTGAACAATGAGCTCATTAACAAATTCATTTTGGAGCTTGCTCGAAAAGCTAGACATTAACCATTGAAGATGACTCCATATGGTTGGTTTTGTTAACCTGTTAAGTTCCAGACAGAAAGCATCACAAAAACAATGCCCCAGAGGAAGAGAATCTAGGTTTTGCTGAAAAGGAGGGGCAGGCCCTACCAGAGGGGTGGCTGATTTCCCTGGAAATGAGCAGGGCGGCTGCAAATGCATCAGGCAGACAGCTCGGATGGGCTTGGGTGGCCCGAGGCATCTGAATCACCCAACCTGATTTTATGCACTTGGGCTATCCAAGGAGGTCGCAAGGGATATTGTTGTTGAATATTATACTTGAATACCTCACTGACCGCAGGAAACGAATGGACTTTGCTCTCAACTCCTTCCACCTCCTCCAAATCGGGGCCCTGTCCTGGCTCAGGCAGGCAACACCAGGGAGCCAGGCCGGTCGCCTCCTCAGAAGTCCGCTTCGGAGCACCTCCCCTTGGTGTCGTTTCTCTGTCACTGACATTCTAGCCCTTGAAACAAGGTCTTGGCTCCTTTCTCATTTCAGGATTTCGTTTTGGGGGAGCTGGAACACCTGTCCGCTGATCGCCTGCCACTCCGCATCTGGGCCCGGCTGACAGGCTCGTCTGCTTTGACTAATGATGTGATTGATGGACAAAATAAGGAAGAACATACAAAAAAACATTTCTGTCTGGTCTGGTGTGTCAGCAAGCCTTCATCAAGTGGCTGCTGAAGGTATATTTTGCTGCATGCCTCATTACACAGTAATGGCATTCCCAGGCAAAGCTGTTTCTTTTCATGACACAAGACAGCAGGCAGCTTTATGGGCGCTGGGCCCACCGAGCCCGGAGGAAGGAGCAGCACTAAAGAGCGGTCATTTCCAAAAGTGCCTCAAGTTGCTTTTTTGTTGTCATGAATTTAATATGAATCAACACAATATGAAATGGGCATGAGGGATTTTAGTGACTAGTGATTTTTTAAGACTGCTGTCTAAACAGCCATCAAGAAGAAAGGGGAGGGTAGCACTACCACATTTCCTTTCTCCAAACCTGTTGCAAAAAGGAGTCATCTGTCAATTTTATTGCATTAAAAAAGTACACAGAAGCATATAGTCCAAACAAATGTCTTCTTTCAGGCTAAACATGTGGAAAATGCCACAGAACTGATGCCAGAATCCTCTCACTCAGCAAACTGAGTGTCGGTCACCCCCATCCCAGTGGCCTGCTGTGGGTGGGTTGACTTTCAGGAGAACCGCGTCGGCTTGTGTGCAGATCATAATCCCTGAAAATCACTTCTGACTGGAACATGAGGGAAGCAACTCCTTTATTCCACTTGCAAGACACCTATGAGCTGGAATCCAGTGCTGGAAGATGCAAAGGAACCGTGATTAAAAATAAGAGAGAGATTAGGTACATTTTTGGCCTGATTTTATTTTTTCTCCTCTTTCTTCACTAAGATACACTTAGAAGCAGGCACATGAGTTGGGTCTCAGAGTCCCTACCTTTTTTTTTTTGCAAGTTATTTTGATTCTCCTTGGCATTATTTCTTTCTTTCTTTTTTTTCCTGGCAAATTTTCTTTGCCAAGGTATTTTATTATACACGTTCTGCTCTTTTCTTTAAGATGTTGGACTGTCTCCAAACAGAAATGCTTAAAATGAAGTTTCACTTTAAAAACACTTTTTTATTCTTTCCTGCTACCATGATGAGTCTTTAGCGGTGGGTTATTGTGAATAATATGTGATTTTAATGAGTTTTGATTAGACAAAACTCTCTCTTCCTACAATAAATACTAGATAATAAATTAGAAAAGGTATATGAGATCTTTATTCCTATTTAAAAAGAGAGAAAGACATAAATGCAAAATCTTGTTATGATAAATGTAGGTGATAATCTTTTAACATGCATTTAATTTACTGTGAGCATAGAGGCAGATCCTAAACTCCCGTGTCTATTTCGACACCACTTTGTACCAGTCAGTCTAGTGCTGGGGGCAGTGGCCACCTTCCCACCAAGGTAATGAACAGCCCAGGGGGTGGAGGCAGGAATGCTGGGCAGAAGAATGCAAGCTTAAAAATAAACAGGTTACCAAAACCAAACCATCAGACTATTTCCTAGATAGACACTAATGAGTATGAAAAAAGGAAATGAAGAAGGAAAGGCTGTTCCGGTTTTTGGCTGAACAAAGGCAAAAGTCATTGTCAACATCTTGTGTTAATTTCCCACATCTGTTCATATTGTTCATTGAATTTTGATATCAAAATATCCCACTCTAAAGCAAAGGGCCTACGGAATTCAGCCGACTCAAAAGCTGAAGCAGAGTGAAGCTTCCATCAGCAGCAGGGCAGGGTCGGTTGAATCAGCCACACACCTGCCCATGCCCACTAACTCAGCCACTTGGCATTTGGCAGCAGGTGGTTCTTGTAATGGCAGAGGCCATCTTATCAGGAGTGATTTTTCCAATGGCTATGCTCTGCTAGCCTTGAAGCGGAGGCCTGATGCCAGGGGTTGCTGTCTGCTCCTGCTTCCTGCCCTGCAAGCCTGAGAGCCATCAGCCAGTCCCAGGTTTCCTGTAAACCAGCACCCACTCTGTCCTCTTGGCCTGGCAGGCTGTTTCTCTGGCACCTTCTTGATTTACAGCTTCAAAGCGAAGCTTTATCCTAGACATGCCCTCCTCCAGCTAGGACCAAAATCAGGCCTCCTCTCCAAAGGAGCACCTCACACCCTTGGAACCTTTATTCTCACCCCAACTTTCCATTTTAGAGCCAGAACCTTTTCAAAATCCCAGGAGCAGACAGTGGGGTAGGGCACACAAGGGCCTCTTGAATGACAGTGCTGTGATCTATCCGTTCTCCAGTGAGGTTGTCTGTTTCAGAACTAGTGGTTGCAGGAGCCGTTGGGGAGCAAAATCATTTAGTAGCAAAAATATTCTTTCTCAGCAAAGTGCTTGGAGCTGGGCAGGAAGCTTCCAGGTGGGTGATGCTAAGCGCAGAGTGGAAGAAAAGGAAGTTCCAACATCCAGTGTTTTCTCTAATCTTGCAGGAACTAGCCACCCATTCATAGGCTGCTCCATATATTATAGCATACATTTTTTCTTTTCCTAATCAGGTTTGTATATCTTCCTTGATTGATTTTCTTTCACAAAACTCTTAATATTTTTCCAGATGCCTCTATCTTTCGTCCTTTCAACTGCCACTCACTCGAGAATGATTCTTTGGAAAATGTCAGACTAGAAGTATATGCATTTTCTATTTCAGTCTTTAGTTCCTTTGAACAATTTTAGCTTATTTTATCTTACTGTTACTTTTATTACTTTAATTGAAGTGGTGGCATTATCCAATTTGCAAAGAACTCCCCAAATCAAGTTGGCTCTTCTCTGTATAATATAAAATATGCTATTTGATGCTACGTGATTTAAAAAGTGAATGTTAGGATTTATCTGTTTAATTTGTGGGATTGATTTGGTAGATGCTTTCATATTGAAAGAAGGCTCATTGGTTGTGATTGTGAGATGGAATTTTCTCTTGCATTCTGCAAAAGTTGCCAGGTAGGCCAGGCAGGTTTCTGGACACTCTTTGCTGCATGCAAACCATAGGTGCTGTCTTGGCTGGCTGTTCCCTGAAGCTCAAGGCCTAGAGACTCTAAGCTGCTCCAGGTACTACACCCACAGTTCTTCTGATGTCCTCTGCCAGATAGCATGGCCTGAGGGCAAGAAGATCTCCAATGTGAATCCGCAGGAGGAATCTTCAAGGAGAAGCTGACATAGCCCCATAGACATTAAAATGAGTAGATGCAGAGAGAGTTCTCCGCGATGTGGGGGCCCGTTTCAGACATCTATCGTGCACCTCTCAGATCCCCTTAGCCCCACTGCCTTATTCTGGCTGCTGCTTCAGGAGGACCCTTTGGAGGCTTACCACTGTCATCAGCCAGGTACATCTGGCATCACCTCACAATTGCATTGGCCTCTAACCCACATGCCAAACGACTTCCTGTTTATGCCTTGGGGCCCCCTCACTGCCTGTGTTTGTGTAGCCCAGTAGGATGGGAGACTTAATATCCTGCGGAGCACAGCTTTGACCACTAGGTGGATAATTTCTTCCACTCTTGTCATCTCACCCCTGTATATGGTTTCTCTGATGACCATCCTCCAAGGCTATGTAATCAGTTGCACTCAGAGATTAGTAGCTAGACAGTGCAGTTCCTGTTGGCTTTGCCTCCCACTTCCCTCAGTTCCCTTGGCCATCACTTCTGCTTCCTGGGTTTGCATCTTCTAACAAGGGTAGGAGGCACCTGAGCTTTTGCTCCAAGTTTTGCCTGATGTGGAACCCAGGTTAAGGCCTAGGTACCATGGGGGAGGGAGTTGGTCAAATGGATGGATGCCCAACAGAATCAGGACAACTGGGTTTGGCAATTTCTCATTAGTTATCTTATTGGATCATCCAATGACTTCCGAGTGAATGACTATCCCCTGGGGAGCCTTGGGAAGGACTTGCAGATTTCAGAGAATGGGTCAGAGAAGGGGATGCAAAAAATACATTGTACCCATGCCAAGATGCTGCAGACCCTGGGGCTGCCTGGATCAAACACATGGCTTTGTCCCAGTGGTATGTCGGATGGCGGGTGGGCCAAGTCTGAAGAGGCCAAGACCCCCTCCTGCTCCAGTTCTACACATCTGCTTCCCACCTTGGAAGCACCATTCTCATGGCTGCAGTCTTTGAACTCTGATGAGGTGTGTGAAACACCCCATCGACACATCATATCAGATATCTTTTGAAATGAAAATCTCTTAGATCAGTTTCAACTCATTCCAAATGTCACATGTATCCTCCAGGCTGAACATCAATCTTCCCTCCACCCCTGGTATTGTTTGAAATGCAGTGTAGGTCTTTGGGCAGAAAAGCTGGCAAAATGGCCAGTTGGGGATTGAGTTGGGGCTTAGTTGTACTGCTGCTGTGTTTATCTGGGCATTGATCTTGCTTCATCTTATTTGGGGTCCTGCTAGCTTCTCCTGTATTAAGCATTGTCTTCAGCCCTCCTCTCCTCTTTAAATCACCCTTGTCCTTCCAAGACTGACTCAACACCTGCCTTTTGCTGCAGACCAAATCTGATTCTTGCATTTCATTCTGGTTCCCCAACACATGCAAAGATGAGCCACCTAGCCTAACCCTGCCTTGCAGTGTCCTGCGGCTGGTCCATATGTGTGAATTCATCTCTCTAATGAGCCTCTTCCTTCTATATGCCCCATCAATGTCTAGCTGACTGCCAGATACTAGAACTTTGATAAATTCTTATATATTGGTTTAGGGGCTTTGGAAAAAAGGAAAGCGGTATTCTCGATATTTGCTTCTCCTTCTCTGCCCCGTTTTGAATCCACTCCCTCCCTCTCCATTCCAGCCACTTGTTTGCTTATATGGATTTATGCAGACCCCCCCTGTGACCCTGGAGATGGCAGTATCAGACCCAATGTCAGGGGGTTTGCTTAATCACCTGATATTTCTCCAAAGGCACTTGGCATAAAACAAAAACAAATCAAGCACACAAATCGTGTCATATATAAAACAAAATGAACACCATAAAAACAGAAAAAAATGTAAGCTACAATGAATACTAACTCTAACCTATAAATAAGACCAGGACTTTCTTCTGATCCTATTTTGAACTGGGAGCCATTGTAAAATGAAGAAAGAAACTTAAAATAATAGCAATTTAAGGCAAAGTGTGTGTTATTAAAAGTTCGTGATGTTGAAGAGCCAAACTCCTATTCTAGTACTGAGATTTAATATGTACTTCACACAAAAATAAATCATGTAATATTTTCATGGCAGACATAGAATTTTATGGCTTTTATGACTATCATGGAATTGGGATTCATATTTTATAGACAGCTCTAATAACATCAAGAAATGTTCTGGGAAAAATGGAGGTTTAGAGACAGATGAGTGATCACTCAGCAGAAGCTGAAATCAGGTGTAATTAAAGCCCAAAGGTAAGGCTGTTTCCCACCCCATGGGCTCCAGCAGGGCCCTGACAGGTACAGATGAGGTGGTGGAGCCTGTGAAGAATTAGCTCCTAGAAAAGTATCTTGGTGAAACAGGGAAATAGGACTCCCTTAGTGCTGGCTTGTCTGATCCTGAAACTGTCCATCGCTGGTGCGGGAGGATGAGGACATTCAAGGAAAATACATTGAGAAGGATGTTCTCAGGTTCCATCTCCCTGAAAGGGGCACAGACTCTGGTTTTGCAAGAAGCAGATGCAACTTTGCAGGGTCCCTTAGGACTTCCTATCCCATCCACCTACCATCCCATCAAGTTCCTGTCCCTCTGTAGCTAGGCTTTTTAGAAGTTACAAAAGGGCTGAAAATAATCTAACAGCAACCAGCAGCTATAGGCACTTTGCTGGGCTTTACAAGGATTACTTGGTTGAATCTTCACAGCCACCCATCAGGTGGAAAGCTCTGTTTCCTTTTCCTGGGCGCAAGCTTCCTGAATGCTCTGCTGGTTGGTGAGTACAGTGGAGAGTCTGGATCCTTGATGAACTTTAGTTGAAGACATGATGCTAAAATTTTTTCCCCTCTGCGCCACAGATTGTGCTGTGCCCAGTTGCTTCAGTTGTGTCTGACTCTTTGTGACCCCACAGACTATAGCCCGCCAGGCTGCACGGTCCATGGGATTATCCAAGCAAGAATACTGGAGTGGGTTGCTATGCCCTCCTCCAGGGGATCTTCCTGATTCAGGGATAGAACCCATGACTCCTGTGTGCTCTGGGGACCCTCACCTGCTCTTTCAGCCTCCCCACACCTTTTAAATGTGACTCCTGTCTCCACTCAGAACTGACCTATGTCAAGGAATAGTATTTTGCAGCAGTTATTTCTTCTCTGCTCTCAGAAATATGGGAGCCTTTCCTTGGACAGCATCTGTAGAGGCACACGGAGGAAAGACCATGGACTCCAAAGGGCTGAGGACCAAACAGCCCGCTTCCCCAGGCCGGGCCCTGGTCTGTCTACTGGGTGGCCTTCTTGTGAGGCCTGACCTCTCTGTAACCCGAGCGAGCAAGCTGTGATGAATGGGAGGCCACGGTCTCAGCAGAGGCACTGTGCCCGAAGGAGAGCCATGTACCAGTTCCCTGAGTATGCAGATCCCATGTCCCTGTGAATCAGGTCCTGGGAGGGATGCGGTCCTGGCTTGGGGTTAAGGCTCAGGGGCACTACCACTGCCCAGAGTGCACCCGTCTTCATGCTGGTGCAGGCCTCTGCCTTACTCCAATCCTGACTCTTTTTAAATGGAGGAAAATACTTCCAGTGCGGCCAAGGAGGTGCAGCTCTCCAGGATACTTAAAAAATCTCTCTTTAAAGGTTGATGGTCATTTACATTCCTATTAAATTGCTTTGATAAAATATTCAGCCACAGCCCCCTCAATTTGACTCTTAACTTGGTAAGATATAATTTGCAATTGATTATTGCTCAAACATTCCTGGCACCACATTACGATCTGCTTATACATCTCACCCTCTCTCTGCCAATTTGGAGCAGAAGAAAAAAAGAATGGTTTCTTTGACCTTTGACCTGTTTGAGGTGGGACATGAGGTCATCAGGGCCACTGAGAATCAAACACCCGCATCTGCCGCCAACGGAGACAGAAATGGATGTGTGCAGCTCTGAATTGAGCTTGTATTTTTTTTTTTCCCCTCTTGGTAAGATACAGGTATTTTTCAGAGTTGGAAAATGTCTTGAATAAATGAGCTTCGTATATATATGTTTTTAATGTGATTTGCCTGTATTTATTTGGGTGATCACAATTTATGCCAAGTGAAAAGGTTAAGAGTCCTGGAAACTGAATTATCCCATTTATTTGCAGACATGATGCAGTGCAGGGACAACAGAAGGGTGCATCCTTATCTTACCCAGCCCCTGACCTCACCCCTGACCTGGACGTGGGCGTCACAGCTCTGAGCTGCTTCCCCCAGGCTGGGGTGGCCACGCTCGGGGGATGGTTCAGGAGCCCAGCAAGTTCCTCGGGTAGGTGGGGGTGTCCACTGTACAAGCACTTACTGAGTATGTTCTGTGCTCTTCTGTTCCCAGCTCCCTGGAGGCCACTCTCCCAGGCCTGAGCTTTCGAGATCTTGCTTAGAAAGGAGCAGCACCCGTACCTTCATCCCTTCCACACCTCAGTTTGCACACCTGTCTTCACATCGGTTATTTCCTCAGACCTCGTGAACAGCTGGGGGTGAAGGCAGGCAGGGACAGGCTCCCACTGCCTGCTTTGCTGGGAGCTATCAGGACCTGCTGGAGTGAGGCATCTGGCCTGCAGCGGAGGGGCTGGCACCCAGGTCTCCAAGGCCCTAGTGTGATGCTCTTTATTTCCTCTCTCCCTCCTCAGACAGGTCCATTTCCTGGAGGGCCCTGAACAGTTTCTGACTCCAAGGAAAGGCTCTCCTGGTGAAGGGCCAGCCTGGGAAGGAATCTGAAGTGGGGGCTCCCTGTGCCCCCCACCTGCTCTCTATCCTGTGCACACATCCAGTCTCATGGGCCTGAGCCAAGCCTCCGCTGCCTCTGCGTGCTCGGCGGTCCTGGGCCGTGGCCTCTTGGCTGGCTTCCCCATCACTTTCATATTACCCTGGAGTAATTGGATATTGGCAACCAATTACTGAATTTTTCACGTCAGCTTCATCAGTGACTCTTAGACAACCGCGCCAGAGTCTCTTTCGATGAAGAGAGGAATTATAATAATTCGCATGAATGTCCTGTGAATTGTGGAGAGCCAAGGTTCACGGCCTGCAGAGGGTGGGGAGGAAGGAGAGGAGGCAGGCCTGGGCCTTGTGCAGGGAGTGAGCCTCCCGTCCCCCTGCTCACAGCATGACCCCAGAGCCGCGTCCCTCTCGGCCCCTCCGGGGGGCTCGTGCATCTGTCTCTTCACTAGCAGTGAGGCATGGCCTGTGTCTGGTTGGAAGAGTTGGGAAAGGCTTCCTGAGGTGAATGAGGACCTGCAGACCTTGAAGGAGATGGTCTCAGTGGTGGTAGAGGATGTTGATGGGAGGGATAGGTGTGCCACGGAGGTAGAAAGGGCTGACCCTACTGGTGTGGCCATGCAATGACCAGGCCTACCTCAGACATCACTAGCAGACACTAACTCCTCATGCTGAGGCTTCCTGTATCTCTGGTGGAGGGTGTTATCTGGCCAAGGGAGCACAGCCCCATGACTAAGGCAGGCAAAATGCACAGGGCTGTTGAACAGCCCAGAAATAAAGTACGGGAAAGTGAAAGTGAAAGCCACTCAAACATGTCCAACTCTTTGTGACCCCATGAACTATACAGTCCATGGAATTCTCCAGGCCAGAATGCTGAAGTGGATAGCAGTTCCCTTCTTCAGGGGATCTTCCCAACCTTGTTAGGGCTTCCCTGATACTTCAGTTGGTAAAGAATCTGCCTGCAATGCAGGACACCCTGGTTTGATTTCTGGGTCAGGAAGATCTGCTGGGGATAGGCTACCCATTCCAATATTCCTAGGCTTCCTCTGTGGCTCAGCTGGTAAAGAATCCACCTGCAATGTGGGAGACCTGAGTTCCATCCCTGGGTTGAGAAGATCCCCTGGAGAAGAGAAAGGCTACCCACTTCAGAATTCTGGCCTGGAGAAGTCCATGGACTGTGTAGTCCATGGGGTTGCAAAGAATCAGACATGACTGAGCAATTTTCACATTCACTTTTCACTTTCTATAGGGGATCTTCCCAACCCAGGGATGGAACCCAGGTCTCCCGCATTGCAGGTGGATTCTTTACCAGCTGAGCCACCAGGGAAGCCCCAAAGCACAGGAAATAGTGGATAAATCCCCCAGGGCCTTGTTCCCCAGCAGGACAGTCTCAATGTACACCTCTCAGAGGATGCCTCCTGGGATCAACTCTGGATGTCCAGAGGTAAGCCTCCCCAGAACTCGCACTTTGTTGGATTTCTTCTCTTCCCCGGCTCTGTTTCCTACATCCCTATTTTTTGTGACCCCATGAACTATAGCCGATGAGGCTCCTCTGTCCATGGGATTCTCCAGGCAAGAACACTGGAGTGAATTGCCATTCCCTTCTCCAAGGGATATTCCTGACCCAGGGATCAAATCTGGGTCTTCTGCATTGCAGGCAGATTCTCTACCATCTGAGCCACCAGGAAAGACCATGGGATCATCTCCCAAATCAACACCTTGCCTCCTTTCCTTGTCTCAGAATTTACTTTTATAGAAACCGAAAGGATGGCAGCCAGTGTTGAGAATGGGGCAGTCATGACCAGAGAGCTGAGGGCACCAGCATCCTCATCCCCAGCCTCTACACTGCTGGCCGGTTGGTACCCTGATTGGCTGTCCTGACTTCCCATCCTCAGCTCTGCTCTGCCCTCAGTCCATGCGTGCTCTGTGCGGTGGGCAATCTGATTTATCTGGAGTGTCTGGGCTGAGGATGGAGATGAGCACTTCTCGCTGGGAGGGATTTTCAGCTCATTTCACAGATAAAATCAATCAGATCTAAACCGCACTCACTGCGGCCACAGAAGGGAAACCCAAACAGCAGGGGCCAAACTGGAGGCTTTTCCCTCCCTTCCCGTCTGGCTCTTCTTCGACCTGTGAGCAGCGGGAGCCACAGGCCCTCGAGTTGTGGAAGCTGCAGAGGCACGGGTCCTCTCTGAATAATTGGCGCAGGCCTGACTCAGAAGCTCAGACAGAGGACAGGCTCAGCTAGTGGAGGAGGAAGAGACCCCCAGATGCACTTCCTTTGTTTTCTGGATGGTGTTGGTGGAGGTGTGGGGATGGCGGGAGCATGATAATACCAATTATATATTTACCTGATCCTTTTGTTTTCCTCGATGATACTTAACAGAAGAAGTTGGAAGCAGAATGTGGATGGCTGAAGCCAGCTCTCCTGGGCTGCCTAAGGCCTCTGGCCCCAGCGTGGTGGAAATTCTCTGTATCTTCAAACTGTCCACATTGAGGAAAAGGGTCTAGGCATCCAGATCTTTCTGGGCTGACTTGGGCTGGGTCCTGCCACCCAGGAACTGGGACCTGTGTTGACACAGCATCTCCCAGCCTGAAATCTACTGGTACTGTCCACCCTTGGCATTCACACATCTGGAACATGGCCTTCCTCAGCCTGTGTTGGCTCTGTGATGTGGGAAGTGAAAGTGTCACTTGCTCAGTCGTATCTGACTCTTTGTGATCCCATGGACTGGAACCCACTGGGCTCCTCTGTTCATGGGACTGTCCAGCCAAGAATACTGGAGTGGGTAGCCATTCCCTTCTCCAGGGGGTCTTCCTGACCCAGGGATTGAACCCAGGTCTCCTGCATTGCAGGAGGATTCTTTCCTCTCTGAGCCACCATGGAAGCCCAAGAATACTGGAGTAGGTAGCCTGTCCCTTCTCCGGGGGAACTTCCCAACCCAGGAATTGAACCGGAGTCTCCTGAATTGCAGGCAGATTCTTTACCGGTTGAACTACCAGGATGTAATGCTGGACAGAGCCAAAACTCAGACCAAGAAGTTCAGAAGAAGTCTGAAGGAACAGGTACCTGATTTCCTATTCTGGCTTGAGAATGGTGGCGGTGGTCTCATCCTATCTTCCTATCTTCTTAAAGGTAGGGGGGAGACCACTGCTTCCTTATGATCAGCTGTTCTTCACAATCTCTTACAGACCCAGAGAAGCCACATTGAGAAGTTCTGTACCTTCTACAAATGTCTCCTATTCTCCAAGGTAGCTCCCATGCTTAGTGAATTGCTGAGAAACCAGGTTGTGCCCTTGTGAGCATCAGGCCAACTTCTGTAGGGAGAAAGCAGAAGTTGCCTATCCAGGATCCATGTCTTTCCTATTGGCACCAGTATCTCCTTTATGCTAGAGACCATTCCTCTTATTTTCAGTTCATGTGATTCCACTGGACTAGTCCAAATGATGGTCATGTGACCTAAGCCAGTCAGACTTCCTAAGTCTTTTTAGGAAGAAACATTTGAAAGAGAGAAATCATCTCTCCTCCAGTTACTGAAAGGAGTGGATGTAAGTCTGGAGCTTCTGGCAGCCATCTTGGCACCATGAGGAAAAGGACTACCTGAGAATGGAGCTAATGCAGAGGGAAACGAGAGGAGAGATGGAGAAAGACAGAGTTGGATAACATTATTTGATATCAGGGGCCCAGCAGGGCAGGAGGCCAGATCTAGTCCTGGACATATGAGCAAACAAATTTTCCTTTTTTGTTTAAACCAATTTGATTTTCAATATTCTTATCATTTGCAGCTGGCATGAGACAAATACCTATGGCTCAAAGGTGGACATCTTATTTCTCATCTATCGATTTCAATTAAATTTATTCAATTAAATCCATCAATTCAACAAACATTTACTCAGCTCTTTTCAAGCCTTGTTCTAGTTGTTAAGAAAATAAATCTAATTTTTGTCCTTAAGGAGTTTATAATCAAGAATGGAAAACAGATACCCTAGGAACTATTTTTAATTTAAGGAGGTAAATACTTAGAAATCCTTGTTAAAAGAATGCATACAAATTTACACATTAATACATGCTAACTAGAAGTTGAAAACCATATGATATGGGGACACAAGGCCATGAGAGATGAATTCTGAGAGAAGAAACCCAAGAAGACTCAGAGGAGGGGGTAGCATTTAATCTTGGCCTTGAAGAATAGATAGGACTATGGTAAGAAGAAAATAAATGAGTAAATGAATTAATAATTTTATGCAACACACATTTATATTGAGTGACCTACCACGTGCATGGGCACAGTGTAAGGCACAGGCAATTGAAGGCTGAGTCGTGTATAGGTCATCAGCCGGCAGGCTTCCTGTCCAGCAGAGAAGGCAATTCTTGCAGACAACCTATATTGGGAGGTGGATGCAGAGGAAGAATGGCTTGCAGCTCAGGCCTAGGGAATTCATCTAGAAGGAGAACAAGGAGTGATCAGATAGGCACGCAGAAAGGGAGTCACTCTAAGAATAGAAAATGGCCCAAGAAAAGATGCAGAATTGAAGAAACGAGGAAAGTACCTGGATAACTTGTGCCGGGAGCTAACTGTGGGGAGTGGTGGGTTAAGAAGGTCTTTAGAGAAGCTAGAATGTTGGACTAAGGATCTGTGACATGATGGATTGGGATAGGCAATGGGAAATCACTGGGGAATGGCCAGAAATGTGATGTCAGTCTCAGCCTTGGGAAGATTAATCTGACCAGTGGATAAGGAGGTACTGGAGCAGGCCCTTGGGCTCCTGGATGCAAGTAAGAGAAACCAGAGCCAGATTTGGTGCTCAGTGTTAGGAAAATAAGTGATGTTGTCGGAGACCCTGGAACTAGAGTCAGCCTTCCCCTTGATTACGGGCAACCAGCTTCTTCCACACAGGGCTGGGGGACGTGCCTTCAGTGTTTCCAGGCCCATGCTCTTGTTTTGAACAAGAGAGAGGATTCTTCCCTCAGTTTGAAACCATTCTGGAGGCAACACTGACTGGTCTATCTTAGATCGAGAGCCTTCTCTGAACAGTTATTAAGACTAGGATGGAGAACCATAATTAGCTCAGTTTGAATCAAGTGATTCTTTCTAGCCGAGACAGAGTGACCCAGGAAGAGGGGGAGGTCTTCCCAGAGTACAGAACCGCTCTCCCTAGAGTGGCGAGCGTCCCAGGGCTGGCCTCTGGGAGGTTCTCGTGGTCTGTGAATCCCAGGTGATTTGCTTCAGGAAGCAGGTGTACTCTAGGAGGGAGCAGTTGAGTGAGATTTGTGGGAGGCGGTCTGGAGATAGGGAAGGGACGTGAGAAGGGTAGAGAAAGGGCAACATGAGTGAGTGCTAAACCAGTGGAACCATGGCTCCTTACCTAACTGCCCACACAGACCATTCAAAAGTTCCTGGTTAAAGGTAGGCAGCCATCCCCACTGCAGACCCTCCCCAGGTGACGTGCTCAATGCTGGAGCAGGCCACAGCTTCTGCCCTTTGCTCATGAAATCTGCTCCAACAATTTTCATGTGGTCTGGATGTTAGGTATTTAACTGACAAACAGTAGTGGTGGGGTGGGGGGAATGAAATTTAGTGGGCTGCCTTTTCATGCCATATAAGGCTCGTCCTCGTGAAAAAATGAAACAGTTTTAAAAAGTAGGAGCCCCAGAGGAAATGTGTCCCCTCTTGGGTCTTAGGGCTAAAATGCTTACAACCCACCAGCTGGAATCCTACCCTCCGTGTGAGGTAACGGCAATTAGCCTGGCACCCTAGCTTGGGCCCCGGCAGCCTGGCCGACAGACACGTCAGATTAATACATCACCAGGTATGAAAGCACAGTTAGAATTTGACTGAGGTACTTCCAGCCTGAGAAAGGGAACGATTTATCAATGCAAACTTAATAACATCTATTTGAATCTAACTAAAAATCAATATTTCATTACCAAATTGTTAGTGAGAATGAAGAAAAATTGCGGAAGTCGGGCAGTTTGGTGCTAGGGAAGCGTCAGGAGTTCAATGTGAAGACGGGATGATTCATGAGGCCGTGTTGGAGTAAGGGTGGAGGAGGACGAGTGCAGAAAACTTGGAGGGGCCCCCTTGCTCATGACCTTGGCCGTGAGGCGGGGAAACACAAGAAAATGAGAGTGACTGTCAGTTCCCTTCAGGGCTGGAACCCTCCATAAATCACAGGGAGCAGAGCAGAGGAGCAGGGCTGGAGTGGAGAGGCTTGTGATTTAACTCTTAGGACCCTGACATCTGAGTTGTGCCTTCCAGAATGGCAACGGGTGACGAACGGATAAGATCTGGGGTGGGGTTGCCTGGTGGTTATATATGCAAATACAGAAGCCGGGTGGTGGACAGTGAAAGGTTGTCGTCCACTGAGTACAGCTCATCCCAGACCAGCACGCTTCCCACTCCCATCAGAAAATGGGAAATGACAGCGTATGTCTGGCCTGACACACACATACAGTTGGCTGGAGGTCTGCTCTAGGTGAGGTTTGGGGGAAGATGTTCAGTGTGAACATACAGATCTGAAAATGTGTTGCAGTGCTGTGACTGGAGTACAGTCTCCATGCCAATAAAATCTTTGAATTTATTTCAAAATCTGAGCTGGAAATGAAACCTGAGGGTCTGTCTTTGCCTTTATTGTTCATCCCCTTTCAATCTGTGTTTGGTTTCCTTGTGCTGGCCATGTTTTGGCTGCTGCTGCTGCAGCTGCTAAGTCACTTCAGTCATGTGCGACTCTGTGCGACCCCATAGATGGCAGCCCACTAGGCTCCTCTGTCCCTGGGACTCTCCAGGCAAGAATACTGGAATGGGTTGACATTTCCTTCTCCAATGCATGAAAGTGAAAAATGAAAGTGAAGTCGCTCAGTCGTGCCCGACTCTTCACGACCCCATGGACTGCAGCCTACCAGGCTCCTCCGTCCATGGGATTTTCCAGGCAAGAGTACTGGAGTGGGTTAGCAAGACATATAAAGAATATGCATTTGTCCTTTAGCAAAAAATAAGGTAGACTCACAAAAGATGTGGCTCATACAGATAACCCCATAAATTAAAATAGAGGCTTTGCTCTTTTCATCCACCAAAGAGCTATGTGCAGGGATCCCACAGCGCGTGGGATGGGGGTCACGCTTTGCACGTGTGTGCTGGTGTTTTGGAATCATGGGAAAGGAGATGCAGTTGGCATTACTGGCCTAAATTTCAGACCCTAAATTTCAGTATAATTTACTTTAACAAGTAAGGGTTAGCCTCTTACTCCCCAAAGAAAAATGTGATATATTTTGACAGAAGATGGAAATATGCTTATTTACATTCAAGACTTTTTCTAGAGCAGAGTTGTTCTGCTTGGGGACCCAGGATTTGAAGATGTAAGCTGGTAAGCTAGCATAGTCTTGGAAATACGATAGGCAAGGGCAGAAAATTCTTCTTATCATTTTTTTATGGGACTAAATAGTGCCAATTCCACTCCAAACTCCTCAGGCATATATAGCCACATACCCAGGCAGGGCATGCTCATCAACACTGGGGAGCACCGCTGTTGTGCCAGGCACCCCACTGGGATCTTTGGTGAATTTCCTTATTTACAGTTCTGTGAAGCAGGCACTTATACTGTTATCTATATTGTACAGAAAGGAAACAAGACTAGGGATGCCTAGTGACCTGCCACAGCTCAGACAGGAAGTGGCAGAGCAAGATCGAACCCAAGTTCACATTCTGAGCACATCCCTCTCCCATCCCCACATACAAGACTGCTATGAGGTCCAGGGAAGGTGGCTGCGGGCACGGTAAACCCTTGTTGCATCTGGGCCTCTTCAGTAGGATGCACTGCTGTCCTGAGTCAGCATCATCTAGCACCATGAGCCAACAGCCTGTGTGGTGCCCATGTCACTGATGTTGAGTGTCTGTGCTCATCTATTCTATGATTTGCAGTGAAGCCAGCCCAAGGATTGTTGCTGAAAACCTCAGGGCTCTGTTTGGATACAGCATCTTGGTGACAGGGATGGGTGTGCCAGAGAGAGCTGAAAAACATGTCTTGGCAAAGCCATCCCTGGGTACACCTTGGCAATGGAATGGCCTGCCCTCCTCTGAGGCATGAGCAAACCCTCTGTTTAGGCAGGGTGCCCAAGAGCACTCTACAGAAATCAATGTCTACCACCTTCTTCCCAGGATTCTTAAGCTGGGAGGGGTTCCCACGGCAGCATTTAGGGTGGATTACTCAGGTGCTGGCAGGACTAGTCACAGGGCCCACTAGAGTTTGAAAACATGAGCTGGAGCTGACTCTCATAATCAAGAGGTTTAAGTACCTCCCAGAATATTGTCTCTAAAAGTCTTCTCGTATACACACACACACACACACACAGTTTTTAATTGGAAGATAATTACAATATTATGATGGCCTCTGCCACATATAAACATGAAATGGCCATAGGTATACATATGCCTCCTCTCATACCCCCACCCCACCTCCCCTCCCCCTTCTGGGTTGTCACATTGTGCCAGAGCACCAGCTCTGGGTTCCCTGCACTGTACAGCAAACTCCCATTGGCTATCTATTTTACCTATGGTAATGTGTACGTTTCAATGCCATTCTCAAAAATCATCCCACACTCTCCTTCCCTCACTGGGTCCAAAAGTCTGTTCTTTATGTCCATGTCTCCTTCGCTGCCCTGCATATAGGATTATTCAGTGCAGTTCAGTTCAGTTTAGTCGCTCAGTCGTGTCCGACTCTTTGCGACCCCATGAATCACAGCACGCCAGGCCTCCCTGTCCATCACCAACTCCCGGAGTTCACCCAAACTCATGTCCATTGAGTCGGTGATGCCATCCAGCCATCTCACTCTCTGTCGTCCCCGTCTCCTCGCACCCCCAATCCCGCCCAGCATCAGACTCTTTTCCAGTGAGTCAACTCTTAGGATCATTAGTACCATCTTTATAGATTCCATATATATGCATTAATATACCGTAATTGTCTTTCTCTTTCTGACTGACTTCACACTAAAAGTAGAGTCGGACACGACTGAGCGACTGAACTGAACTGATGCATTTTTAAAGATAGCAGAAGTTGCCTGACTGGGAATGCCAGTGGGGCCCCTGCAGGGAGCCACTTTCATTCCCCCTTCTGGGATTGTCTGTGGGAGACTGTGGGGGGAAGCATGTTCATTATCCCCAGTGCCGGGGTACAGAATCCAGACACTTCTACCACAGGTATATCCATAGCTGAGAACTGGCTACAGAACTAACTCCCATACTCCCGTTTGTACTGGAACCATGACTTGCTGGCTGGAAATATGGCTATTTTGAAGTAGAAAAAAGCAAAAAACATGTCCATCGTAGTCAAGCAAATTCCCCTCAAGTCATCTCATGGGCATAGCTGGCCACACTCACAGGCAAAAACATTTAACAAACAGGGTGCATGGGAGTGGGGTCGACACCACACACCAGCATGGCTTGGGATCCCCCCACGGCTGCAAGCCTTCAACTCCTGTCTGAGCATACTGAAGGGTCTTGGTGAAACCTGACCTTGCCCAGGCTTATCAGCACCTGTTTGTTAGTGATACTCGAACTCTACTCGTCACTCACCAAAGGCCATTTTGAGTTAAGTGCCCTCAGTTGGGAATTTTTATGGTCCCTGGGTTTTTCCAAGGCTTCACAAGACATTTCAGAGGGGGCCTAAATTCCAGTGAAGTCCTGGCTTAGAGTGTACTAGATACATTTACAGGAATGTCTAGGAAAGTTTGGCTGTGTGGGGTATCACTGAAGAAAGGATCCCTTGAGGGTGGAACACGGATGCAGTGCCATGGGCTGCTGTATCCATGCGGAAGAAGGTGGGTTTCTTGTGGTTCATTTGTAAGTCACGAAACGCTGCAGGAAATCGAGCATATGAGGTGATAGATGAAAAGTACTTACCCCAGTTCCAGGCACAGAATAAGTGATTGAGACTTAGTAGTAGCAATAATTGCTTTATTATCTCTGTCACTACTGCCACGACTGCTATTAGTACCACTTCTACTATTGTTGCCTCAGTTCAAGTCGAGACTTATTTCAACGATCTTCATCTAAATATGCAACCACCACAGCTGGGCCTTGTATATACTTCAAGATTTGTAACTTCATTCTAGATGGATTTCTTGGTACTTAAGAATGAGGTGGATGTCAAGAAAAAGGATTTTATCACTGTAAAAAATGAGTGATATATCTTCACATACTGTGATGGATGATCTTCATGATTTATAATTTTGTAAAACAAAGCAAGAGAGAGAGAAAAAGATCATATGGCATGCTATTATTTAAGAAAAGGGGGATATTAATGTATCTTTTATATTAAATAATTGAAGTTACGAGCTGTAAGTATTGTTATAAGAGGAGGGAAGAAAAAGAGTGGAAGGGAAAGAGGTAGAAGCTAGACTTGTCTAAAAACATTGATTTTGGAGCCAGATAAATATTATACATAATTATCAAATACAACTTACTCCAAATTTAAAAAGCTGTTCCTACAAATGAAAAATGAAACAGATACAACTGAATGTATGTTGAGTTGGCTATGCAATCTACACAGAAAATTTACTTCAGTTGAACTTAAAATAGAGTTCTTAGTGGTTTATATTTTAAGGAAACACACACAAACCCTGAAAAATGGTTTTCTATATCATATTATTGGTAATAATATTTGTATTGCTATTTTGAAACCCTCACACACAGATTTGTATGTATTAGGAGAAGCAGTGAAGAAATTATATTCATGCAATTAGAAAATTATTTTTATAAGAAAAGATATAAAATCAAAATTAAAACTTACATTTAAATTTAAAGCACCAATTTCAATTTGTGATGTATTTTCTCTTGAAGAAGGAAAATTATTTCCTATCTGTTCACTGAAAAGCCCTGAATACAATGTACTGAGAATCGTGACCACCAGACTGTGGTCTCTAAATACCATTTTTCACCAAAATGATTGATTCAAGATTGATGTACAGGGCAAGAACTGTATAGGACAGACTTAGAAAATCTTGTTATACAAGAAAGCTGTCAAGGATGACTGGAGTCACGTGAAAGAACATGTGAGCCAATCTGAGGCTTCTGCTGGCCAGAGATGTGGCAATAGAGTGACCGTAGATGTGGCAGAGCTGTGGCCAGAGAGTGTTGAAACTGAAGCAAATTGTTCATTGTGATACTTAGAAAAATAAGATTGGCCACCTTCGGAGTCCAGAAAACCCACTCATTCTGAAAACTGATAACTAGAGAGAAAGAATCCAACATTAATCTGTCTTTCCTTTAAGAACAATACTTTAGGGTAACCAAATATTTGATAAAATAAAATTACCATTTATAGAAATAGTGCAACTGGTAAAGGAAGAAAGAATGATAGAATTTTAATCCCTGAAAAAAAAAAAAGATTCAGACAATGATTTTTCATGGCTCCTATTACTACAAGAGGACATGAGTTTGAGCAAACTCTGGGAGATAGTGAAGGACAGGAAAGTCTGGCCTGCTGTAGTTCATGGGGTCATCGTAGAGTTGGACACAACTTAGCGACTGAACAGCACCACTAGGTAAGGCACAACTGGTCCTAATATATTTCCTGATAGAAGTAGACAGGGCCACCTCTGCAATGGTCTTGCAAAAATGAAAAAAAGTAAGCCAGCTTCCAAATCTAAGGGTCAGTTTACAGAAAGTACAGGGAATAAAGAAACATGCTAAAGGACACACTGGAAATGCAATCTGCATAAAGCAAAATCCGGCATAAAAATAGTCTTTAGGGCAAATATCATGGTTTCTTCAACAATTAAAAATGCAGGGAGGAAAAATAGAGACAATTTAGAGATCAAAGAGCAAATAAACCAATGGTAAACAAATAAGTAAATAAAATATCCCCCATTGTCTAGCAGATGTTTTAAAACTGACTGGATGTTTGATGATGTTAAGAAATGACTCTCATTGTTTATGTGTGAGAATGTTGCTTTTAGAAATACACATGGAAGTATTCGATGAAACTGAGAATCAATATTTATTTATTGCTATTTTGGGGGGGATAAAAGTTGAAATATTCTCTGGGATTTATGTGTGTCACAATAGTTCACCTTGGTGATGGTAGCAAGAGGTGTGAGTAGGGGGGGGTAATAGATGAAACAAGACAGCCCATGATGATCATTGTCAGAGCTGGGTGGTTTGTAAATTATATCTCATTGTATTATACTCTTTACTGTGGGCATGTTGAATTGTTCTGTAAGGCAAGTGAAAAAGAAATGTGTATTAACATGATGAGCCTTGGTTCTCATGCATCTGTGGAGCGCATACATTTTGTCTGGTGCTGTGCTAAGCTAGAGGATGAAATAGCTCTGACAGGTCCTGTCCTCTGGCAACTTGTTGCAGATGGGGAGATAAGCTGAGGGTCAAGGAAGAATGGCGTGTGCAAGGGAAGATGCTGCTGCTCTGTTCTGCTGGCAGTGTGCCTTTCAGAGTAATCTGGCAGCACTGAAGCCACTTCTCTGCAGTCCTTTACCTCCCCATGACTCAGCAGAGTCATGGAATGAAGGCAGTTGAAAAGTCTCCTTTTAACACCCCTTAGTGTAAGGTAGGCCTTGGTAAGGTAGGCCTTTTCAGCCAGTGAAAATGTATGTTGTTGAATCAGTTTGTACCAGCACCCCTCCGCCTCCTGGTGCACTGAGAACACTGTACGTCATGGGTGGGCCGCTGAGTCTTGAGGAGGAAGGACACCTAGCATGGTGCCTTAGAGTAAGTAAAGATCGTGTACTTCTCAGGACATACTGCTGCTCTGAGTCAAATCCTTCAATCCATCTCAAAAGACTAGCGCAGCCTGATGTTACTGGGGGACCAGGTGAGCAGAGCAAAACCTGCCAATGTAATTTAACCCCTTCAGGGGTGTTCATGACAATTCTGGTTCAGAGAAATCTGTCTTGAAACAAGTGAAGAATCACCACATCAGGTGACTGGGAAGGTAACTGTTGAGCACCTCAGGGGACTCTGTTACAGGGGAGAAAGAATAATTTTCCCTGTATCCTTATAGGATCTCAGCCGGGACCCCCCTTCCCCCTTGGCAAAAGACAGATTAACAAGAGTAAAAGATATAAGTTTGTTAATGTATACTTCACGTGTACGTGGGAGATATCCAGGGAAAATGAGTAACTCTCAGATGTGGATTAGAACTCAGGCTTAAATATCATCTTCTGCTGAAGACAAAACAAAGAAAGGTGTGGGGAGGCCAGTTATGGGGAAGTGGCTAGGAAATGCAAAGATCCTATCTTCGTTGATAAGGGTCTAAGTTGTATCTGGGGATTAACCTTGGTCCTTCCTGGTAGAAATAAGATGAACACCTTTGTAAATTTATATTCTGCTCTTAGGCAAGAAGGAGCTCATACTAAAGTGGGATATTTTGAGGTGGCATACTCTGCCACCCTTCACTATAATCTAATCAGGACCCTTTTCATCCTTTGTTCTAATGTGTGCCTACACCTTCAGGATTCTATGGTTGTTCAGAATGTGCTATAGGTTTGCTGCCCTTTCTGACTAATCTTGATTCTTATGAGAAACCCATGACTTATAACCTGAATACGTGCATGCTCAGTCATGTCCAACTCTTTGTGACCCCATGGACTGTACCCACCAGGATCATCTATCATGGGATTTTACAGCAAGAATAGTGGAGTGGGATGCCATTTCCTCTGCCAGGGGATCTTCCCGACCCAGGAGTTGAACCCACATCTCCTGCATTGGTAGGCAGATTCTTAACCACTGAGCCACCTAGGAAGCCCCTTATAATAATTTGTCATCTAGATAACAAATTCATTGGTGGCGAAATGATGGGCAGCCAGGAAGAAGCCAGTGACAATACAGCCCTAGGCTCTGTGTTGTGAAGAGGACTGTGAGATTCCCAGCAGGTTCTTAGAATCAGTGCTGTGGTAGTTTTGTGCTAGCAACACATCTAGCATGGCCCCAGGCAATATCTGTTGTGTTCCAACTCATTGGCTTTGCCAATAACATTGCTCTGTGGCTTAGATTCAGGAAGTAGAAGGTGGCCATTTTTTTCACATCTGTTCTTGCTGTGAGTCTAGGCTAAAGATTTTGTCAGTTATTGATAAATAGCCATATGTTTGTGTTTGCTCCTTGATTCTGAAGGACATGCCTTGCCCTTAAATCTTGCTTTTTACTAGGGGAGGTCTGTGCAGGATAGGGGAACCAAAGTGCCCTGTAGACAGAAGCTTCTGCAGAAACCCATCAGGTTGCTTTGCCCACTGAGGACAAACTTCTGTTGTCTCCAGATGCTGCCTTTGACTAGAGTCTTTACTTCAAAAAAAGGAAGGGTGCATGGAGGGCTCCCTATCTCAGGGGCTCACCCCACACTCACAAAGGGCTTGGTGCAAAGAGCAGGTGTGCAGTGAATGCACCAGTGTGATCCCTCACACTCAAGGATGCACAGGGTTGACATGGCTGCTGCCCAGCACAGCCTGGGACTGTGGAGCAGGTCAGGGAGGTGGACTTTTGCAGAGGAAGGAGAGCGGGAGAAGAAGCAGACTTTCTACCAAGAACCTTGCAGAGGTGCTGTGGGGAGAATAGATTCATCTAAGGTATTTGGGTGCAGGTCTGAATCCTCCAGCTACACAGCCAGTTTCTGCTCTCACTCTGTGATAGCACCATGACAGTACTGATGCTTTAACACTAAAGCTAGCCTTGACTGTGATATCATGGGGGTGGGCTTTGACTTTATGTGATAAACGTTTAATAAGGAAAGTCAGTGGGAAACATTAGGAAGAGACTACAAGAGCCTAGTAGTCTAGTGGGCCCTCTTTGTCTCCTTCACCTTTGTTTTCTTTGACTAGTTAAAGTAAGAAGAAATTTACTGGACAGCATAAAAGTGGGGGCCCGTTCTTGATCAATAATGAAGAACCTCGTATTCATGTTCTATTTTTTCCCCATGTAAATGCCTTTCCACACACAAAGAGAAGATTTCTTGGGGATTCTATATGATGCATTTATCACTTCCACATGCAAGTTACAGGATTCTTCTGGCTTTTTCTTACTACCAGGTTCAAAGATGTCACAGGTCATTATCATCCACTTTTAATGTCCTCTAAGGACATAACTATTTCCAAAAATAGACCACCCCCCCAAAAAAAAAAAGTAGCTGGAGTGAACACTGTCCCTATAGTTGCTCTGTAGAACACGATGGATTATTTAGAACACAGAAAACTGTGTGCATTCGCACATGTATGTATACATGTGCATAGCAGACATATTTCAAGCTCAAGGCAGTCTCTGAGATATGAGATTTTTATGTGGGATTTCAACTCTTTCCTGTTTTTCCTTCAAAGCTATATAGTTTGATCATCTATGTATGTGATGCAGAATGTACCTAAAAACCCTTTGACTCCAAACTTCATGGTATAGCTGTCTTAATTTGGCTTTAAAATACAGAGACGCAGGAGCCCCTGTGATATCAAACTCCAGAATTATTTGCAAATTTTAGAATATGCTTCAATTTTGTCTTCTTAAAGATCTGTAGTTCAGAAACAATATGAAAAATCCAGTTAATCATGATGAGATTAAAGGATTTTTAAAAGCTGAATTGCAGCCACATTTACATTCCCCGATAATTTCTTAATTTTCTTTCAAATCACCTTTCATCTTCATAAAATGAACTGTAAAAATCCTTCTGAATTCCATAATGTGCCAAGAAAAATGGGGAAAAATTAAGGAGGCCCCTACCTTTTAATCATTCTGTTCAATAAAGTGCTTTCACTGCACGCCAGGAAAAAAATGGAGGCTCTGGTGTCTGAGGTATTCTGTGCCATAAACTCCCATAATAGAAACAGATGGTGAAACTGCCTTGGAAGTGAAGAAACTAGTGTACACGCAGCTCACCCTAACATATGAAGAGATTCAGGGCTGACACATGAAGGAATGCGTTTGGCGCAGCGCCAGCGGTACACTCTAATTCAGCCGCGAGTGCTCAAGCTTGAGATGGGAGACCCACAATTTCAGGATCTGGAACACTGGAGCTCCAGGATTTAGAACTCTGCACGAGGCTCCTAGGGTCTCTCTGTCCTGCCCAAGAAGGAGCACATTCTCAGTGTTTCATGTGGCCACAAACTCCAGTAGGGAGCTTACTCTGGCTTTTCTAAATGGTTCACAAAAACAATAGTGGAGAATTGCCAGCTTTGCTGGAGCTTCCTTTAACTAAGTTCGGGTTTGCTTTTTACCTAGAGCTGCCACCAGCGGCTGCTGAAAGAAGGAAAAAAATCTTCTACAGAGACATCAGTGAGAATTATCTTAGGATGGGAGTGAAGTGACACGTGATATCAGTCTTACATGTGGCCCCTCTTGACTGGATGACACGATACATGCAAAGGAAACTCTCTTGGGCATTATATTTTCCAAGGAAAGCCTAACACAATTTCCATCATCATATCCCAATGACATTAATATATACATTTTCTGACTTGCTGTATTAGGGCAGACTAAAATTCGGTTACAAACAGATCCCAAAATGTAGTGTCACCGACACAATAGATGCTTCTTTTTCATATACAGAGATGTCTAGGGAGTCTAGGTGTTAGGAAGCGTCCTCCACGTGGGGACCCAGGCTCCATCCACCTTGTAGTTTCACCATCGGATGAGGTCTTGTCACCTCCACTGTTGCCCTCAAAACTGTGCTTCAGACATTTCCTTTCATCTCGTGTTCCATTGGCCTAGATCACTTGGTGACCATGTGCCTAGAATGTGGAGAGAGGGACTGTGGAGCCAGCTGCAGTTTGGGGGGTGCCAATGTAAGAGCCACAGGTATCCCCAGGAGCATCTTGCATGGGATCCCATAGTCAGGCCTGTCTGCAACTGCTGCTCTGTCTTCCCTCCAAAGAAGGGCAGCATGCTCTGATCTTCCATTCCCACTGAGAACTGTGGTCCTTGCAGATCTGCCAAGCAAGGGGGTGCCTGGTCGTTCTGCATTTCCTTCAGCCAGAGTCACCTGGTTCTCATAAAACATGAGAAACATACCCATCCTTTCATGTGGCTCAGCCCTGGTGTCATCCTGGTGTCGGTGGAAGCCTGTTGTTGCCAATCTCTGACCCCAGGGACTGAGGTCCATAACGTTTTCTTCTTGGCCCCTTTACCTATGTGGAGACCACATGGGTAATTGCAGAGCCCTGTTGGGGTTTGAGGGAAGACTCAAGCTCTGCCAGCCAATCTCAGTTTAGGCTCAGCCTGGCCCACCCATGTCCATTTAAGGATTCTCTTTCCCAGCTCTGGCCAAGGCTTTTTGTTTCCCAAATCCGGGCCATGTGAGAGGAGCAGACAATAGTTCCACTCTGAACAGGGCCTTCTGGAAAGCAGGATTTACTTCCTGCCATTAGCATTCCTTGGTCCAGAAAGGAGGCAATTCTAGTTCCCACAAGGCCTGATCCTAGGATGCCTGCATGAGGATATGGGCGAGGAATGGACTGGACCACTCTGAGATGCTTCCTATGCCCTGCCTGTGCCATGACCAGGGGCACTGAATGGGAGGGAGGAACAAAGTAATGTGGGAATCAGGTCCCTGCTTATCCTGACTGGCTTAGAAGAAAACTCAGGTTTGGAGGACCTGAAGCTTAAACACTTTGGGGGCACTTCAGAAGAAGACTCCTGAAAGTCTCTTGGACAGCAATTAAATCAAACCAGTCAATCTTAAGAGAGATCAATCCTGAATATTCACTGGAAGGATTGATGCTGAAGCTGAAGCTCTAGTATTGTGAAAGGTCATCTGTTCTTTCCCAGTCCCTGATGCTGGGAAAGATCGAGGGCGGAAGGAGAAGAGGGTGTCAGAGGATGAGATCGCTGGATGGCATCACCAATGCAATGAAGGTAGACTTGGGCAAACTCTGGGAGATGGTGAGGGACAGGGAGGCCTGGAATGTTGCAGTCCATGGGGTTGCAAAGAGCCAGATATGACTGGGTGACTGAACAACACCAATAAGAAGAATATAACATTATGAATATGAAATTGCTGGTGTTGCCCCCAGACTTGCACCTGTGTGGGAAGCCAGGGCTGGGGAAATGCAGGCTGTGGGTCTCTGTAGTACACAACAGTCAGGTAGCCTGGCTGGAAACGAGGTAGTGGAGGGTACTGTGACTGAAGGCCTTTCTGAGAGCAGCCGATGGAGGTAAAGGAAGTCCTTCTGGAAGAGAGGCCCCTCCTACTTGTGATGGGGTGAAAGGCTGTCGGCATGGATGCTGAACCCCTGCAAAGCTAACTCAGCATTCCGTCCTGGATGAAGGGAAGGGGAGGATACCTCCTGTTCCTTCTGCTTCTCCTCCCAGGTTTCTCTGACCAACAATTTTCTACCCTGGCTCCCCTTGAGCTACAAGCTCCCCTTTCCATGAAATTTGTAATAGTTTTAACTGAGCTTACGGCTTTCACCATGGAGTCTCAAGAGTAAACACATGGACTTCCCTGGTGGTCCAGTGGCTAAGACTCTGTGCTCCCGTTGCAAGGGGTCCAGGTTCAATCCCTGCTCAGGGAACCAGATCCCACATGCTACAACTAAGAATTCAAAGATCCCGCATACCACAACTAAGACCCAGCTCAGCCAAATAAATAAAATAAATAAATAAATATTAAGACAAAGGAAGAAGGAAGCGGCAACCCACTCCAGTATTCTTGCCTGGAGAATTCCATGGACAGAGGAGCCTGGTGGGCTACCGTCCATAGGGTCACAAAGAGTCGACCATGACTGAGTGACTAACTTTCACTTTCTTTTCATTAAGACAAAAAGATATTCCTGGGGCTTCCCTGGCAGTCCATGGTTAAGACTCCACGTTTCCATGGTAGGGGGGCGGTGGGTACAGGCTCAATTCCTGGTCAGGAAACTAGGATCCTGCATGCTGCAGGGTCTGAGCTCCTCACTCCCCCCAAAAAACAGTAAACATAACGTTATCTTCCCAGGAAGTTCTCCCACTCCTCTACCTGGAATGGTGTGAAGAACAGCCAATACGCAGTAAATGTTGAGAAGAAGGCTGATTTGATGTGTAGAAGGATGAATAGGTGGACATCCTTAGAAGATTCTTATTTAGTGAGAAGATTGGACCTTGCCTTCCAGTTTCACCTGTGTTTGGCTTTTCCTCTTTGACTGGGATAGATTATGAGTAGGGTGTCTGCCTGACTCATTGTTGACACCTCAAGCCTGGCAGAGGGCGCAGCAGGAGCTGAGTGGGCTGCTGTAGACATGGCTGTGGCATTGAGAAGGTGGCAGCCTCCGTGCACGAGGAAAAGACAGGATTACCGAAGGCAGCTCTGATGGCCCAAGAGGTGGGCACACCCTGGCCACCTCTGTGGCCTGACGCAGGGACAGGTCTAGGAGCCTCCCCCACTACCTACTTCTGCTCCTCCCAGCCTCCATCCACATCCAGTTCCCATGAGAGGCTTATTCAGGCCCCAGAGGCTCCCTTTTCCCCATTTGGAAGCACTGAGTGTGAAGGGTGAGGGGCCAAGTGAGTGCCAAATGTTGGGGCTCAGGGACCCCAGTAAGATGTTTCCCAACTGATTCTCCAGGCCTGCAAACAGATGGGTTCCCTGAGGGCCCTGCTTCGTGTCTGGGGGGAGGCAGTGCCCAGGACTGGTTGAATTCCAGTGAGAATGTTGCCGGCGCTGATTTGCGGTTTGACAGTCAAAAATAATCCAAGCATTGCTTTGCATGTGATTTATACAAGTGTCTTAATTGGCATCTTGATTATATGATTGCGTGAAGTGCTGTTTTCAAGAAGGTGTATCTCTAAATAGAAGAAAGAAGAAATATACAGCTGCGACGTGAACATAAAGCTCCCTGTGAGCTATGCCTTCCCCTCGGTTTTTTTGCACCGACACCACATTTTCTGACTTCTCCCCCAGTGGTGGACCTTTAGCAGGAAACATTTCCCCCAACTTTATAAGTCTTCCCTGCAGACACAGAACTGGGTTTGCAGTTTCTCTCTGAATCTGCTGCATTTTTCTCTGCTGCACCATCTCAGAACTGTGGCCTCTCCTAGCCTGATTACAGCTAATTATTTTAGAAATACATTTTAAAGGCAAGTTATCTTAACTTTATGACTAATCCGATGGAGAAGACCTAAGGAAAACCTGAAAATCATAAAACGTTCCAGAACATTATATTTTATGCAGTCCAGAATGTGACACATGGGGTCTTTAATAATTCACTGCTTGTTAACATTAAACAACTGTTAACATGCTCAAATAATTAGTTATGCTTGCTTGACATGTTTGCATCTTTAATAATTGATGCATTTATCTTAATTACTAACAGTATTATGATCGTAATATGCATCTTTTTTCTATCTTAAAATTTTAACAAAAACTGACTTTTTGCCAAAAATGATTATGCTCTAAGTTTTAATTACTCATTGTAATTAAATTGCAAGCTGCAGTATTTTACTAAAATATCTTTCACAAAAATATTTAATGGAAAAAAGGTGATTTGTTGTTTATGCAGCCAAGTTAGTAAATATTTCATAAGTTTGATATTACCCTTTCAGCGTGGATATAAAATAACATAGCTTTCAAGATATGAGTCAATTTAAAAGTCCTCCAGAGCTGAAAATTTTTCTACCATTTCTACCCAAAATGTTATTCCCCCTCCCTCTAGCCTCATACCACTCTGTGTGTGAGATTAAGATTTTGTTAGCCAGCCAGGCATAGCTGAATCTCAACATCTGTTACAGGAGGTGGTGTTGATTGGAAATCAATGGAAGGGTGAAGTCCACACTTTTACTGCATCTCCTCCCCCCAGCCCAGTTTGACTGTGCAAGTGAGCCCTGAAAACACCATTGGGGTGACATTTTTATTAAAGGATTCATGTGTGGGGAGGCAGACAGGCTTCCCACTGGCCAGGTTTTGTTAAGCTGCCACACACCCTGATGGAAGGTTATTAACTGACTCAGAAATACTTATGACTGTAGAAAACATTAGCCACAGGAAAGTTCTGGAAGGTGATGAGAAATAACTGCCTCATTTACCAATGAGAAAATTGAGACTTATAAGCCTTTGGTCCAAGCGTACATAAAGTGATCAAGGTAGGAAGGAACACAGATCTTCAGATGGTAAGACCAGAGTTCTGTCTGTCAAATCTGGGGACTTTTCCTTTGACCTGTGGGGTGTCCTGTGGAGTTCATCAGGGCTTCTGTCCTCAGCAAAGCACTATTATTACAACTGTCCAGTTACGTGGTAGGCAGGGTCATGGGCCATGACAGATCATTCCTAGACTTTCTGGGTCCATACTAGGATCCCATTCATTTGGACTCATCCTATACTTTCCTTGCCCTGCGGTTCATCTAGACTGGTTGCTGTTGTCCAATCACTCAGTCGTGTCCAACTGTTTGCAACCCTATGAACCATAGAACACCAGGCTCCCCTGTCCTTCACCATCTCCCAGAGCTTGCTCAAACTCATGTTCATTGAGTTGGTGATGCCGCCCAACCACCTCATCTTCTGTCACCCCCTTCTCTTCCTGCCCTCAATCTTTCCCAGCATCAGGGTCTTTTCCAGTGGTTCAACTCTTTGCATCAGGTGGCCAAAGTATCAGAACTTCAGCTTCAGTATCAGTCCTTCCAATGAATATTCAGGGTTGATTTCCTTTAGAATTGACTGGTTTGATCTCCTTGCAGTCCAAGGGACTCTTGAGAGTCTTCTCCAGTATCTAGGGTGGAGGTATCAGCAAGTAGAATAGTTGGGGTTTGGGAGAAACCCTAAATTCCCTTGGTGGTTTCGTTTTCTGCTGTGAGTCATCAGAGGTTTTCAGGATGCTAATCAAGAAGTTAATGGGTCTCCTTGAAAATGACAAGCAGATCCTGAGAAAATCTGAATTTGGGCAGAGAGGCCTGGCCAGCTGAGGACCCATACTCACCCCACACATCTCAGCATCCTGACCACATAAATTATTTTCTTTGTCAGTAAAGCTGTCTGACTTCTTAGAGACCTGAGAAAGGGCCAGGGATTTCCACAATGCCAGCTAATATGAGGAGATAGTGCCTCACCATTAAATTCATCAGTTAAGATGTACCGAGCTTCAGGTAGCAGGAAATTTTGACTCACACCGGCTTTAAAATGCAGAAAGTCATTATTTTATGAAACAGAGTCCAGAGCTGCTGGTGGTGGGATTGGACCCCCCCATTCATAGTATAATAATGTCTTTGAGTCAAGAACACTGGTTCTTTCCATCTCTACACTCTGCCATCCCCAGGAGTCACTTGATTACAAGCCTAGGGCCCTTGGGTCACAGAATGGCTATAGCGGTCACATCAGACACAACGGGAAGAGGAAGAAGGACAGGCCCATCTCTCCCTGTGCCTTCTTCGTAGGAGTGAGAACACCTTACTAGAGGGCTCTGCAGGTTTCCATTCAGATCTCACTGACAGGGGTGGGGTCTGATGCTGCCTCCTGAACCCGTCACTGGTAAGCAGGATGAAATGACCAGGATTGACTCAGACTTGTCACCAGAGGTGGACTTGGCATTGGAAAGTCAATCATTGTATTCAACACACTCCCCCAAGTCAAGCCTCCCATATTCAGCAGTCATGTGCTAAGAATAGTCTCCCTGCTTGTCATTCAAAGCCAGAGAAAATAAATAGACACAGACTCTGTCCTAAGAGGGTTTCAGATAATAGAGAAATGAGACATGTTCATGGGGAAAAAAAAAAAAAAACAAAACTAAACTAAATGGAAGCCAACTTCAATTGTTTAGAAGAATAACTAACAAATGCTTGGCTCAGCACAATTCACCAGGAATTTTCTAAACATCTTCTCCGTGTATAGGATATAGTTTAGGTGTTATTGAGGAGACAAAAGAACATAAAAAGTGCAATCTTCCTGTTAAGGGGCTTAGTTAAGGAGACAGGATATGCAGAGAAGGGGGCTGTCTTTGTCTTTACCTGACTCTGGACAGAGGTAGGGAGGGCTCTTGGCCAGTTTAAAGGAGTATTTATGGGGAGTGATTTCAAAGCTTCTTCTGGGCCTTTGCATGGCTAAGAGAGAGGCCGTTAAGAGGTGTCTATCAGTTGAGAAAGCTTTTCACTCTAAGTAACAGAGAACCAGATTAACTGTGCTTGAACATCAAGGACATTTATTGTTAAGAAGTCTGGAGGTTGGCAGTCAGCTCAGCAATGTAATCAAGGTTTCAGGATTTTTCCATCTTTCCATTCTCTCACCTTTAACTTGTGGGATTTTCATAAGTGCTTTTGCTTCATGATGACACAATGGCCATTACAGCCCTAGGCATCAAGTCTGTGTTCAAAGCGGGAAGAAGGAGCAAGGACCCACTGGCACACTCTCCTTTTGTACCTGTCCTTTTTATCGGGAGCACAGTGTCATTCTCAGACGTTCACCAGGAGACCTCCCTCATATCTCACTGGTCAGAACTGGGCCTCCCAGGCACCCCCTGTGCAAGGAGCCTGGAAATTCATAGTGAGAGAAGAAAAGAAAGAGGGCGCTGGAGAGACTGGAGTTCTGCTGCCCAGTAATGCCTGCCATAGGGAGTGTGGCTCAGCAATGTATCTTCGTCTTATTTCTGGCAGGAAGGCCAGCAGGGCCCAGAATGGAAACAGAAAAATGAAGGAAGGGACCAGAAGTACCACTCAAGGTGTTGTGAGTTGCTAACTTCACTGTAAGAAAGTTTCTGTGTAAATAAATGATGGAGCGGTTGGGAAATTTTTTCTTCTTTATAGTTTAGATGGCACTGCCCTGAGAATGAATATTGGCTTTGGTTAAGAGTTTGTGTGTGTGTGTGTGTTTGACTCAATCTATTGGACAACTGGAAGGATCAAAATGAAAACAGAACAAAACACAAAACATAACAACAAATACCTTTAATTCCTGGCTCCAGATGTGTTTACCTGGATAGCTTTGGGAAACCTGGTGCTGTACCCGCTTTCCATCAGCATCCCTCTACTTGTTGCATGTATAGGGAAAAGTATGTGATTCCACAGTAAAGAATCCGACTGCAATGCGGGAGACCTGGCTTCAGTCCCTGGGTTGGGAAGATCCCCTGGAGGAGGGCAGGGCAACCCACTCCAATATTCTTGCCTGGAGAATCCCCATGGACAGAGGAGCCTGGTGGGCTACAGAACATGGGGTTGCAAAGAGTCAGACATGACTAAACGACTAAGCACAGCACAGCACAGATGTGATTCCACAAAACATCTGGGGGATGGGTAAAGTGGAGTGGGGGCTTAATCTAGAGCCCTCTCTTTGAGTGGAACATCATAGAAAAAGCTGACCCTTGACCTAAAGTAAGGCTGGTGCTCAGCCCACACAAGTGACATGGCATTTACAACATCTCTGGTCAGTGGTTTTGGAAAATTATTCTAATCAGTGCAAACTTTAAGGAAGGATTCCACAGGCAATCCCATAAGGTAAGATGGATTTTGGCAGAGCTGCTCTGGTTGAGGCGGGGGGAGCATATCTTGCACTCCCACCCCACCCCAGCCTCTCTTTTCACTGCTTCCTTGGAGAACTGCTTAGGAACGGTTTTCAGAAGCAGGTCCTGAGCCCAAGGTTTGTGTGCATGGATTTGGTAAGGCAGTGCTTCCAGGGGAACTGGGAAGGCAGGAGGAGAAACAAGGCAGGGAGGAGGAAGAGGCTGGGCACAGGTGGACTGCCCTGCAAAGTCTCACTGAGGGTGGGGCATGCCTGATCCCAGAGGCCACCCTGGAGGGTTAGTAAAGAGTAAGATCTTTCAATCCTAGCAAAGGGGTTGTGCCTTTCCCACCTGTCAGCTTTGGGTTAAGGGTGATGCGCTCCCTCACCCTGTCTTACACAGTGAGAAAATTCCTGGGTGTTTCATACTCAAAGGGAACAGGGCAAGGCTCTAGTCTCCCAGGGCAGACCTCCCCAAATGACAGCTGCAGGGCTCTGGGCAGAGCAGTGAAACCCTGCCTTTGTGGGAAATGAGACTGAACCTGGCGGGAGGAGAACCCAGGGCAGGGAGAACTCCCGGAGCCAAGTGCATGGGGTACCTCTTCAGGGAGACTACCAGCCTCTTTCCGTGAACCTCATCTCAGGGACCTGCAGAGAAAACAGAAGCTCCTGGTGAGGGAGGGGGAGGGAAGGGAAAACAGAGTCTATGGCCCCGAAGAGCACTTTTCCATGGATGTGTTTTTCTTTCCGACTTTATAGTTAATTTATTTATCTGACCACTCGGGAAGGGAAGAAAAGTACCATTTTATGAGTCCAGGATAGAATCAAAACAATAGCACATTTAGGTGCCTTAATTTTTCGGTTCCCAGAGATTTATTTCAGTTTATTGTATTTGACAGCGGTCAACAAACAACAAATAGCCGACTGAGCGCAGCTCTCTCAAGCACATAATAGTCTGTATTCTTTGCACAGAGGGCAGAGATTTTTTTTTTTTTTTTAAAACCACACACAGCACTTGGAACTTGCCGCATTGATCCTGAAAAGTAACCTACAGAACTTCATCCTCCTGGCAGGAGCCGGCAAAACAGATGCAGCAGATGGATGCACGCGGGGCCACGTGAGAGTGAGGAGGAGGGTGCCTATAGTGAGGGCGTGGGGCCTAGTTTCAGGGCTGGGGTGGGTGCAGAGCGTGGCAAGCGTGCAGGAGCCTGTGGCACGATTGTGATCGAGCGCCTGCGCTGGGGCGGCGGGAAGTGGCGTGTGGCGTGCAGGTAGCCGTTCTGGGAAGCTCCTGAGCATGTGCAAGCATTGGAGGGAGGGTCTTTATCTTTGGGGCAGGCCCGGCACCCTGAATCTGTTAAAGCTTAGGTCGGTGTTGAAGGAGGGTTCTGGCCTCGCAGGTGTGGCCACCGGGGCCACCATCGGTAATCATTATGCCCTGGCAGTTTCACCCGGAAGTCTCTTGGAGGAGGTATCTACCTCCGGGTTTTGTTTGTTTGTGTTCCAAGCCCACCCAAGTTTACACTGGATTGCAGTCCCCATCTCACATCTCCCTTGTTTGTCTTAGCGAGCTCCCAGGGTGCCAGCGTCTCTGGTGGGTTGCTGTACCCCCTCCCCGCAGTGCTCACTGCTGTTGTCACTTGGCCCCCCCCAGGCTGATGTCTACTCTGCCCACTGAATCCACTGGAAGCTCAGAGACCACCTCCCCACCAGGGCTGATGCTAAGGGCCCCGTACAGCGTGCAGCTCCCTGCTAGCGAGCCTCCATGTGCAAGGGGCTGACCTATCCTTGGAAAGACAGGGTCCACACACATGCCTCCATTGCCCGGGACCCAGTCCAGCCTGGGAAGAGCCCTGGAGAAGGAAACAGTCCCTGGCCTGAGGCCAGTCTTGTTAGTTACTCTTCCTTGATTCCCTCTGCTCTGATGATTGACAGTTGATGAGTCCAATTATTTCAGGAGAAAGGGTCCCACCTCCACCCGCCTTGATTATAGTCCCTGGGAGACCAGTTGGAGGAGGCATCATCCCACACTGAGACATCAGTAGCACAGAGCAGGATGATCTGCACTCCCTCGGACGGGTCACAGGGAGTCTCTGTGGCTATCTCCTTCCTGCAAGTGGATGGTGCTCAATTATGACCCAGAGTGACTGCTTACCTCAACACACCACCATTTGTAGGTACCCTGCTCTCTAAATCCAGAAATATAAACGCTACCCCCACCTCCCACCCCCCCAGAGTACAACTCCATGTGAGATCCAGTGCTTGATCAATCTCAAATATCAATTTACTTCCCCCATCCAAACCCTGGTTCCTGCATTCAGGGCACATTGGGAGAGTAAGTGCTTTTCATTCACACCCTGTGGGGCTGTTCAGGTGGATTCACCAAAGAGAAGGAACAGTCTTCTCTAAAGACATTTTTAAGTTTTCACCTCCTTTGAGAGATAAAACTTGAAGAAATATTGACAGAGCATTTATTTCAAGGTTTGTTCTTCCCATGGAAGTGAAAACAAACCTTATACATCTCATCCTGGGAACCAAGTGACGTTTGAACTGATTTAGACAGCAATTCAGTTAGACAAAGGGTGTTGAGCACCTGTAGTGGGCAGAGCGCTTGTGGTGACATAAAAGGTTTGGGCAGGGTCCTGGCCCTCTGGGGGATTCACGGTATCCGGGAGGACACAGGAGCATCCTCAGAGGCCCCATGGTGAGGAGCCCAAGACAGATGCCAGAACCGGGGTCCTCAGGAGTAGTAGTGATGGAGGGGTCAGACCAGCTCCCGTCGGGGAAAGGAGCTTCTCCAAAGGCTCTGATCCTCATCATTCTCACTTACTGCTCAATACTTTGGGGGAAAGGAGTGGGAAACACGTTGGTTGGGGCGAATCTGAGAAGTTAAAGAGGATCTCTGAGTCTAGTTGGGACCAATACACCACTAGTGTACTGGAGCCGGTAGACCTGATTTATCTGTGGGGATATCCATGGGAGTGAAAAAGGGTCTGAACATTGATTCCACTTTTTCATCTTAAAGCAAATACATAGAAAAGGCCTGAACCTGGGGAACATGGCGGGACTCCTTTACTTTCTGAATTTAAAAGTGGGAACAGCCCCTCAGACACAGACACGGGGGCTTTACAGAGCAGCTCAGCCTTCCTGGGAACAGCGAGGATGCAGAGGGACCCCTCAAACCTGCACCTGCTCTGTGATTTGTGCAGGGTCCCATGTGCTGGGGCTTCACACTCTGTGCTTTCCACACCTACCAAGGTCTCATGACCTTCCGAATGACAATCCAGCTCCTGCAGGAGGGTCAAACAACTGGGACAGGTCTCTGCACAGGCCCTCTATCTTTGGGCATTGCCCTGTGCCAGGACAGGACAGTATGATGAGCAGGTCAGCAGAAAGAAATGGGCCCTGCCACAGCTGGTCCTGGAAACCACACAAGCCTCACTGATATGGCTTCAGGAAACTAGTGGTCCACCAGTGTGCTGGAGCCTGTGGACCTGATTTAGCCATGAAGAACACATGGAAACACTATTATGCTTACTGTTGTTAGTTGCTCAGTTGTGTCTGACTCTGTGACATGGACTGTACCCTACCAGGATCCTCTGTCCATGGGATTCTCCAGGCAAGAATACTGGAGTAGGTTGCCATTCCCTTCTCCAGGGGAACTTCCTGACCCAGGGATTGAACCCACGTCTCCTGCATTGCAGGAAGATTCTTTACCATCTGAATCACCAGGGAAGCCCATTATGTTTACTAGAGCAGGGAAATAAAGTCATGGCTTTCCTTTTGCTAAGTGTCAAAACCCCAGCAAACAGAGTCTCTCCCCTCTTGGGCTCCCCTCCCCGTATTTCATCAGGAAAGGCCCTGAGAGCTGGGCTGTGACTAATGCTTGCAGAGGGGCTGGAAGGAGAATGGGGCTTAACTAAGGCTGACCACCACCACCACCTCCCCCAGCCCCTCTACACACACCAGGGACTATAGTCAGAAAGAGAAAGAACCATGGATTGGGGTCTCAGAGCACTGGCTAGTCAAGTTTCAGAACAATGCCACTGGCCTCTGTGTTCCTACAGAGAAGTCAGAGTGCATGAGACCTTTACATCCAAGTCTCTCTGTCCCAAACAGGCCAGGCTGAATGGTGCAGGTGAGTTACGGAGCTGGAAAACAATACTCCATCCTAGCTTCTTCAGGGATCCTGTGGACCAGAGATAGTCCCAGACTCAGAAGCCTTAGGGTAATGGGACACAGGGTGGAAGCATTGCATGAGGTGGGCACATGAGGTGGTCTCCACCCAGTCACCTTGGGGAACCCAGGAAACTCATGGAGTCACACACTGAGGCAGGTGACTCTGATCGTATGCCAGGCTGCCCTGCATTCCTCTCTGACGCGCAGACCCTGGAGGGAAAGTGGACAGAGAACAGCCAGTTTCTTCCACTGTCTGAGTGCCCGTAGCCTGATACCTCTGGGACCCAACGGTGTCTCCTTGCAGACTGGCTATCACAATGTGGGCGACCTGGAAGACACGCTGGGCTTCCAGCCCATCTCAAGGAGGGGAATCTGAACCCCAAAGTCAGAGACTGCCAGGAAGAAAACATTTATCTGTCATTTCAATAGGGAGGCTGAAGGCTACACCCTGGAGGCACTCGGCGGACAGGCTTGCACGACTGCGCTGGGTCTGGCAATCATGGAGCCTGAGACACTAAGATGCAACTTTAATGGTCTCCCCTAATTCATGGGCTGCCTTCATGCACTTAGAAAGAGAACCTTCCTTCTCATGACACATCCATTTATTCAGAATTAGCATGTAAAACCTTAAATTAGGTATCCTGCACTCGGGTTCTGACAGAGCCATTACTTTTAATGCTGAAAGAGTTGAGTTAATTTTAAATTACTGAGGCCCAGCACCTGAGTGGAGCTAGCATCCTCTAACAGACTGGGCATCCATGGGCTCCGCTAATGCAGGAACACAAACTGGATTAAAATCCATTTCTCCTCTGACCAGATGCATATACATGATGGTGTTGAGAGAGACCTGGTGCTATCATGAATTCTGCCAGAACTGGTTTCCGGCAGAAACAGGCCAGGCAACCAGAAGGATGGATTTCAGGTGAAATCTCTCCACACGACCCAGGGAGGACTCATAGGACCTCAGTCTTTGTTTGCCAATCACGGTACTAGGCACAGATGCCACATCCTCAAGGAGCTCTGAGTGGCAGATGAGCAAGACAAATGAAGATCACGTAACAGGAAAGCAGGAGTAGGAGCCAGTCCCTTTGCTTGTGTTCTCAAGGCCTCCTGCCCGGGTTTCCACCTGTCCATGAGCAGGACGTCAGAAAGTTGTTCATGGACAACAGAGTGGCTTCCGGCATCTGCTGAGGTGACCTCAATGTTGTCTGTGTGCAGTGCCTCTAAAGGGTGGTCACTGGTATGCTTCTTCCTGTGACCTGAAGTGTCTACCACCTCAGCATCCTAGGTGCCCGCTGTCTCTTCTGCTAGATTGCTTTAAGATCAAACTTGCAGCCATTGGATAGAAATTGGCGGAAATTGACAGAATCGGCCAAACAGAACAGGTGAGCTGGCTCTACCTGCCAGGGCTCTAGTGCCAGCAGAGTCCCAACCCTCCTGTCTTCATGTGTGGGGCCCATTCCCCCGGACAGCGATGCTCCCAGGAGTCCCCTCACCTCTCCCAGGACCCCCTATCTCTGCTGCTCCCCCACCTTGGCCAGGGCAGCAACACTCCTAAGTTACCTGGCCATGCTGTCCCCAGTGTCATTTAAGGTGACATGTATGACCACTCTGACCAAGTGCTAAACAGTTCTGAACTTGCAGATAATCAGATCATTGACGTGAATTGCTAATGATCTTGTGTGCAGACATTTGAGCTTCTTTCTGAGCAAATCTCACAAACATGTTGATGAGATCAATGGGGCTGCCAAAGTATCATTGGCAGTTTGATTTCCAGCCATTTTCATGCTTTTTGGAGACCTTACACTCTCCTAACTAGAGCTTCTCTGACCAGAGTGGAGAGGACAGAGTTTGAAAACTGTGCCATGGGTAGGAGCAGTGTTTGCCTCTGAGAACTGGGGACCTCTGGGTGAGAGCCCTGGGTTTGCCATATACCCTGGAATCTAGGTTCTTACAACTCGGGGCTTCTGGTAATCGCGGAGATGTGTGCTGGGATCAGCATTCAGCAGACTGCCTGGAGCAGCGCTGAGCCTTCTAGGATCTTAACTTGATCAACTTTCAGCCTGAGCTTGAACTAAATCCAATAGAGATTGGGTTGGTGCAAGAGACAGCTGGCTGCCTGGGGCCTCTGGGCTGCAGCTGCTGGGGGTGGCAAACCAGGAGCACTTGAGAGGCAAAGCCCAGTCTCACCCCCTCACCCTGGTGTGAAATGCAAAACTGACAGCACGCAGCAAAGACTCCTGTGAGTCTCTGCTCCTGACCTTGGTGACGGGAAAAAGCCAAGTTTCCCACTGTGCCTGTCCCAAGAAGACCGCAGCCCAGCTCAGCGTGGACTCCAAAGGCCGCCTGGCCGCCCCGTGCCTGCAAAGGACTCCCATTCATCTGCCGGGAAACAGGCGGCGGCACCGAGGAGTGTCGTGTTCAGTTTTAAAATGCCACAAATAACAGATTTATAGATTTTTCTAAATACATTATTTTAGCTTGACAGCATTAATCATTCATGCTTCCTTCTTTCATTTTTCTACCTGCAATGGATTATTGAAACAGAAAATAACAACGAGAAAGGCTAGCAGCAGTATCAAAATGTCAAGTTTGTACTTACAGTTGTATGGGCCCAGACAGGGTCAAGAGCCCCAATTATTTGTGTATGTACACAGTGCTACGACACGAAAGGTTATGTCACCTGCAGCTATTTTCCTGCAGATTTAAATAGGACTGATATTCAACTGTACAGTGAGCTGCTGACATGGAACAGAGAATTGTAAAAGACTGCAAACCCTGGTGTCAGAACCTAAAATATGAATGGGGTGATTGCAAGGTGTAGCTGTGGGCAACACCACACGTCATGGTGCGAATCCGCTCAATTACTTTGGGTTCTTCTAACCTGCCTTTTTCATTTTCACATCAAGCAAAGAGTGAAATCACAGGGCCAGGCTGAGGGGAAAACAGCCGGGCCTGCCTACTTGCCAAGGTGCCTTCTAGAAACCAAGACAGCTCACACTAATGAAGCTGGCTCACCAAGGAGTGTAGATGGATACGTCTGTGAGTCTTCAAGGGTCATGGGTGCTCGGTGACTGATGAAGGGGGGTGGATGGGATGAGGAAGGCCTATATGCATCATTAATGATTTCTCCCTTTTCGAATATAGTCCATTACATGGATAGACTTGTAGAAACAATTTGCTATTTGGTCAATAAATGCAGAGTTGAATTTTTTTATTTTTTAGTCAATGAATTACAACTCTCCCTTGCTTGTAGGTTTTCAATGGATATTTGTGGTCAATAGATGAATGGAATTGTACATAGAAAAAATATAGTAGATTCTGCCAATCCTTTCACAGACAACTCACATCTCCTTTGATCCCCTCCACCACCCAACAAGATACGTTCTAGCCACAAATAAACAACAACAAAAACAGGTCAAGGCTTGGAGGTCAAGCAAGTTTTGAGTGGTTGTTGTTCAGTCACTAAGTTGTGTCTGACTCTGTGATCCTATGGGTGGCAGCATGCCAGACTCTTCTGTCCTTCACATCTCCTGGAGTTTGCGCGATTCATGTCCATTGAGTGGGTACTGTTATCTAGCCATCTCATCCTCTGCCACCCCCTTCTTCTTTTACCTTCAATCTTTCTCAGCAGTAAGGACTTTTCCAATGAGCTGACTCTTTGCATCAGGTAGCTAAGGTATTAGAGCTTCAGCTACATCATCAGGCCTTCCAATGAACATTCAGGGTTTATTTCCTTTAGGACTGACTGGTTTGATCCCCTTGTAGTCCAAGGGACTCTCAAGAGTCTTCTCCAGCACCACAATTCAAAAGCATCAATTCTTTGGTGCTCAGCCTTCTTTATGGTACATGACTACCGGAAAAACCATAGATTTGACTATATGGAACTTTGCTGGCAAAGTGATGTCTTTGCTTATTAATGTGCTGTCATAGCTTTCCTTCCAAGGAGCAAGCATTTTTTAAATTTCATTGCTGCAGTCATGGTCCTCAGTGATTTCAGAGCCCAAGAAAATAAAATCTGTCACTACTTCCCCCTTTTCCCCTTTCTCTGTGCCATGAAATGATGGAAGCGAATGCCACGATTTTAGTATTTTTAATATTGAAGTTCAAGCCAGTTTTTTAACTCACTTTCACCCTCATCAAGATGCTTTTTAGTTTCTCTTCATTTTCCATCATTAGAGTGGCATCATATGCATATCTGGGGTTATTTTAAGGATTATTTTTTAAGAGCCACTCAGTTTTTAATTATGGAGAGGCCTCAACCCCTTGTTCAGAGTTTCTTTGTCTTATGTGCTGTGGGTCAACTGTGAGGATGCCTCACTGGCCCCATCTCAAGAAGTGTGGAAATTGATAGCATAACTAGAAGTGGAATTGGCCTATATTCTGTCCCCAGTTCGAGGTCTTTGAGAAGCAACTGGCTGGATGGAGTTTATGGATGGAGAGGAGACTTTGAAGGCAGTTATTCTCAAAGCCAATACATTTTGTGTTGCCACAAAAATGCCACCTCCAGACAGACAGGGATACAGAGAAGTATCTGTTAAACCTTAGTCGGTCCAGTAATTCCTTACTGGGGCACCATCCTATCTCTGCACATTTATTGCATATCCTCAGACTTCTTACACTCTAGCCATGCTGCTCTGCATCCATGTTTGGGGACATGTCCCATATTTTTGCTAGTTCTGTCCCTACTGCTTTAGGTAGCTTTCCTCTCCACTTTCAACCCTGTTTGTTCCTGCTATCAAATCTTTGCTCTCCTTCCTGGCCCTGCTCAAGGCTCCACCTCTTTCAGGAATCATTATCAGGCAATTTGTCCTGTATTAGGACTAATGGAAGAAACCAGGTTTGATTTCTGTGGACTTGAGCGGAAAGTAAAACTCACACAGGATTAGAAGGAAATGTAGGTATTGCTAGGAAACAAGGGGAAAAGGTATTTTCAGCCCTCACAATGTGATCTACTGAATAGGAAACTTGAAGGGTACACTATATCATATCCACACAAGGAAGGAAGGACTGATGACGCTACAACAGGGATGGACCTTGAAATCAGGGTGTTAAGTGAAAGGAGCCAGTCACGAAATACTTCACATTATATGACTCCATTTATGTGAAATGTCCAGAGTAGGCAAAGCTATGGAGACACAAAGTATGAGTAATTGCTTAGGTCTGGACTAAGAAGAGGGGATGGAGGGTGGGTGATTGCTGACGGGTGTGAATTTGCTTTTTGGGATGACGGAGGTATTCTGAAATTAGTGGTGATTGTTAATTTTAAATGTATTAATACTAAGAATCACTGAACTGCACACTTTAAAAGGGTATATTTTTATGATATGTGAACTATAGATTAAAAAAGGAATGACGGGAACTGGGACAAGATGCTCTCAGGAGTATCTCCTCATTCCCCTTATCCCTCATCTGTTTCCTTCTCTCTTGGTGAACAGCTTGCTTGCTTTTTTTGCTCCCCAATCCACATGGGAGAAAATAGCCTCCCACAGCTCCTGAATTTATATTTTCTTTGCACAAGAGGCCAATCAGAAGGAGGCAAGGATCTCTTGGTCCCAATTCCAAATTTTCAGGAAAGGAGCTAATTGGCCTGGATTGGGAAGGAAGGTTAGGTAGTCTGTCTTCTCATATGGAGTGAGAAGAGAAGGAGCCTCCAGGAAAGGGAGCGGGGAGAGCAGGCCATCCAATACGGACCACCCACCACCACCTTGATCCTCTAATAAACTGCTAAGGTATCCAGATCTGCCATGCAGATATGGACATATATGTGTACATGGACATATATGTAGACATGGACATATATGTGTTTCTCTTAATGCCCCTGTGTTATTTAGCTACACTTTTCTACCTGACACTTCTTAACTCTATCTTTCCCTGTTTTTTGTTTGTTTTTCTTTTTCTCTGTAAGTCGTATCTTCTCAAGTATATTAAAATTTTATGAGGTCCACAGGCCATTGTCTCCTTTCACTCCTCCCTTTATCTTTTATCTCTCATCTATGACTTTAGATATAGCCCTTGAAGTTGACACTAGAATTCAAGATGGGGAGTGGTGTTCGATTGGCTATGGTTCCAGATTTTATACAAGATTATACTATTTTAAAAGCTCTCTTTAAGAATACACTTTGCCTACAAAAATTGGGTTAGAAGTAACTATTTACAGAGAAGAAAATAAATCATAAAAATCAATTTTGAAAAGCTGACAAATATCACAAATATTTCAGAAAAATAGTGTATTTTATTAATTAACATTCTGACACAATCTTCTAGTTCATTTTTCCCACCATTTTTTTTTGTCTATATTCTCTTTGATCAACATTTTTATAATGTCACTTTTTCTAGTGGAAATAGAAAGATCCTTCTAACCTGCATAAAGCATGTATATTCACACTCAGATGGATTTGCTGAATGACATGATCCTGCAGATTCATGCCTTACAAACATAAGGATTCTCATACATTTTGTTTTTCTTATGCTTCGTCAAAAAGGCAATGGAAGTATGGTGTGTTTATAATAGTATACTTTCTGTTAAATATATCCCTGACAGGAGAAGACTTTTTGACTAGGCATCAATAATAATTGATCCTACAATAACAGTTTTACATGTCTGATGATTGGAAGAATTTCCAGAGAAGAGCTCCATAGACCCCAAACCTTGTTAATCCTCCACAGTCCACATGTTTCTTGTGTAGGTACCATGGGAACGTGCACATCTCAACAGAGATCTGGTCCTGCAGTTTCATGGCTGACATGGGATAGATTGGGGTAGAGGACAGAAGATGTATTTCTTGGGTCACTCCTATTAGTCATCAGTATGACAGGAACACAGCCATTTACAAAAATGACTATACATCCATGAAAGTGAAAGTGTTAATCGTTCAGTCGTGTCTAACTCTTCATGACTCCATGAACTGTAGCCTGCCACAATCTGCTGTGCATGGGATTCTCCAGGCAAGAATACTGGAGTAGAGTCCCCTGGAGTGGACAAGAATACTGCCGTTCCCTTCTCTAAGGGATTTTCCCAACCCAGGGGTTGAACCCAGATCTCTTGCATTGCAGGCAGATTCTTTACTGTCTGAGCCATCAGGGAAGTCATCCATCCATCCAAATTCCAGAAGAATGTAACTACACTCAATTTCCCCTTAGCCAGATCCCAAAATGCCCATGGCCACGCCAGCTCTAACCTACCCAAGCAGATTTATGGTGGAGGAGATGTTAAGGTAGAAAGAGACAGTGTTCTCATCCAATTGTAGTTAAAACCTCTAAAGTCTTCAAAAACACAGGACAATATATGATCACATTCAGGGCATGGCAGGACCCTGTGCAGGGAAGGAGCCCTGAATTCAAGCTGCATCAGCTTCAAGGTAGAATTGCTTCGGTTCACAGTGTGTTTTTGGATAGAGAAAGGAGCGATGGGTGTACTTGTTGGATGGATTGTAACAGTGCACTTCTACTTTCCTTTTCAAATGAAGTTAAACGTTGTGAACTAGAATCTAAGCCATTGATTTTAGCCCAATCTCTTGAAGCAGTGTCCTTAAAAAATGGAATAGGGGATCCATCTCTCTTGGATCTCAGCACAACTTTGTGTCTAAACCTAGACCTACTGCTTAGTAGGCCCCAGTGACTATCTGCTCAGAGAACTGGTACTTCTGATAAACTGATGGATAGTTTAATGGATGAATGCCGTGGCTCTTGATGTGAGGATCAAACAAGATAATGGATCTAAAAGCCTTATGGATCTGAAAGCCTTTTGTAAATAGCAAGTTGCTGTACCAAAAATAGGTCTAAGAAAAGAGTTCAGTTTGCTTAAGATACTCTCTACACCATTGAAGATATTCTGTGATATTTTGGGGAAACATCCTTCTTACCCACAAAACCAATTAGAAAGAGGCACTTATTTTCAAGGTGAATAGGGGAGGTCTAAAGACTATTGCTGACTCATGTTGTCCTTTGTCATCAGGAATATGTGAAGAATGGGAAGGAGGGGCCCCAAACCACAGGCCGGATTTTAAATAATGTCAGTATTTTCAGAAGGGTTTTTGCCGTGAGCTGACAATGTATTTTGAACACTTAAAGAAAGCAGATATTGACCCCTAGATGTTTCATTCTAAAGTGAGACTCATCTTCTTCTCTCCCTTCCCCCCCAACTCCCCAGCCATCACCCTTCTGTCACCCTTAGCTCCTTAGGCTGGCCAAAACTTTTGTTTGTTTGAGGCGACTTAGCAAAATAACCAATGAAATGATGTCAGCCAAGCATGGGAATTGGTTTATAAGGTACATGTACACGTGACCAAAGAGCCACAGAAAGGCTTACATAAAATAGAGAATTTTCTGATTGGATTATATAAGGGGAAGCTCCAGAATGAGATGCTTCAGGCACATCTGGATTTCAGGAATACATGACGTCACCAGGACTGGGTCTTTCTCCAGTTCAGCCCTGCCGGGCACAGTGGTTAACAAAAACTCTAGATCTCCATCCCACTGGGTTTGAGTCCTTTGGAAACCAAGAGAACTTCAGTCTCAAAAGTCACAGCACAGTTACTGTGGGTCTTAAGTTCTCATAAGCTCAAAAGCCTATGTCCAAACCAGTTGCTGTGGCCAGCAAAGCACAGTAATGTGACTGATCAGGACTGAGACCTGGGCCCAGCCTGGTGGGGAGAGGAGTTTCAGCCCTACACTGACAAGATGGATTGAGAGCGGGGAAACAGTAGTCCTTCAAAAAACCGATGCAGGGTGGAGGGCACAACCAGCCAACCATCAACCACAGCCGTTCCCGCCAACCTCACTTTGAAACAATTGCTCTGAGGCTTGAAAGCAGAAGGACCAGGCTCCAGCACCCACTATAAAGATATCTAAGCTGTTCTCCAGTGCAACTGGCTTGGGAGAATGAGAAATCACTCTGCTTCAAGTTTGTCTTGACCAATCCGCCTGAGCAGAGATGACAGCCTCACACCCCCAATCCATGGTGTGCGTGTGTGAGAGTGTATGTGTGTGTGTGTGTGTGTGTACATAAAGCGTAGTTATCAAAGACAGCTGTTAATTGTGATTCTTCACAAAGGTGGTATAAACAGATCACTGCCAATTGAAAGTTTTAATTAGATTAATTCTGGAATGCAATTGAAATGTGGTGAATATTGATTGTAATGGCCTCTGTTTTAAATATAATTAATTCATGATCTACATAATTGCTCATTACCTGTACCTTAATTATGGGGCATAAAACATTGTTTATCACTACCATAGTACAAACGGGGAGACAGGCTCTCCCTGATGTCACAGGGTCCTTGGTATTTTTGTTGCAGAGAGCAATGGACATTTCATTTTCTCTAGCAGGAGAGAGAGAGAAAGAAAAAAAGCAAGCTGTGTCTCCAGTGACAACCAGTATGCACAGACAGCCTGATAAACACAGGGCATTTATGATTCTTTTATGACTACATTTTCTGACAAGATAAAGTAAATACTCTTTTGTGGGACTTTACAACTGCACAAGGCTCAAGCTACTGTCCAAAGACACTGAAAAATTTGCGTATAAATACTGTGTTTGAGGCTGGTTCACGGGCAAGGAGGATAGCCCAGCAGTTTGACAATTTTCATATAATACCATGAAAAATTTCACGGTTTTTCTTCATCTTACTGCTAGTACCAGCACAATATATCTTTTCTTGGAAAAAAAATACAAATCTATGATATTTTCTGTTTTTTTTCCCCTATATACCATAAAATTTAAAGATAGTTCATGTGCCTATTACTGTTAGCCGTTTCTTTTTTAAGTCCAAGCAACAGAACCTGAAAACCATTACATATGCAAAAAATATCACGTTGCTAGAAAATCTGAGTTAGGTTAAATGTTAGTGATTTTTAATTCTGGAGGATTTTTCCTGGGTCCTTTTACAAAGAATAGATGAGAGAAGGGTGAGAGGAGGGTTAGGGTCTGTGGTCTTTGCAGGAGCTCAGGACTTGCCCCTGGAAGAGTCTGGTGCCCCAGTTTGAGGCGCTTTAAGATGACCCAGTGGCCTCACTGGCTCATAGAAGCAGAACAAGATGAAGAGAAGAACAGTCAGGCCACCACCAGGCCACCTCTTATTAATGCTGTTCAACCTCTGTGGGGATATTTCTGGAAGGAATCTAGATACCCCAGGCCACAACTCTTTATCTGTGTGGCCAAATAGAGGTCTGTCCCACTCATGCCTGAGGAAATCCTTAAAACAGAGTGTCTTGCAAGGCCTGTCATTGTAAGGCATCCTAGTTTGTGCTTTTATGATGCATGCACAGAATCCCCCATCCTCAATTCTCAGACCAGGTCACCTGAAGTGAGTGGGATAGCCACTGAGATAATCAACTAAGCAAGACATGGCAGCCTCTATTTACCAAAGACAAGTGTTTTTTGTTTTTTCACTTAAATTTACAAACTTGTATTAGACCCCCAGGCTTCCCTGGGGGTTCAGACAGTAAAGAATCTGCCTGCAGTGCAGGAGACCTGGGTTCAATCCCTGGGTCAGAAAGATCCCCTGGAGAAGGGAATGGCTACCTGCTCCAGTATTTTTGCCTGGGAATTCCATGGACAGAAGAGCTTGGCGGGCTACAGTCCATGGGGTCGCAAAGAGTTGGACACGACTTAGCGTGCATGCAAGTTTCCTTTATCTTCAGTAGTGTGAGAGAACGGCTAATAAAATTCAGGTTTATGACCAATAAAAAACATAAAACAAAACAGAAAACAGAAAACGAAATAAGAGACAATTCCAAATAAATGAAAATGCTACGTTCAGAGCTGGTATTGCTTCCTTTGTATTGATCATGGAGAGAAGCCTACAGTTTCTCTCAGTAGAAAATCCTATGTGGCTTATTAAATACAGGTTGACAAATCTTCAGAGGCTATTTGGTAGGAGCCTGGAATGCCATGTTTCCTGTATGGACTCCCACCCTGGGGACAGCTCAGTGCCTCTGGGCAAGGCTTTCTTTACTCCCTCTGAGATGGGAACTCTGCCTTGCCAGACTCATGGAAGAGTGTTATTAGTTGGCTCCAGCTGCCGTGACAATGTACCATAAACTGGGTAGCCTCCACAAGAGGCATTCATTGTCTCACAGCTCTGGAGGCTGGAAGTCTGAGATCAGGGTGTCAGCAGGGCTGGTTTCCCCTGAGGCCTTGCCTTGGCCTGCGCCTTGTCTTCCCCTGGTTTTCCCCTCTTTGTGCATCTGTGCCCTAATTGCTTTGTCTTATAAGAACACCACTCATATTGAATCAGGGTTCACCCTAAAGGCCTCGCTGTAGCTTAATTACCTCTTTTTTGTTTGCTTATTTTTTAAATTTTTGGCTGCACTGGGTCTTCGTTGCTGTGTGGGCTTTCTCAAATTGTGGTGAATGGGGACTACACTTTAGTTGTGGTGCATGGATTTCTTATTGCAGTGGCTGCTCTTATTGTAGAGGGCAGCTCTAGGGCTCGTGGGCTCAGTAGCTGTGGCTCCCAGGCTTAATTGCTCCCCGGCATGTGGGATCTTCCCAGACCAGGGATGGAACCCATGTTCCCCGCACTGGCAGGTGGATTCCCAACCACTAGACCACCAGGGCAATCCCAATTACCTCTTTAAAGACCCACATATAATCACATTCTGAGGTACTAGGAGTTAAGTATGAATTTATGTGCTTAGTTGCTTCAGTCATGTTCAACTCTTTTGTGACCCCATGGACCATAGTCTGCCAGGCTCCTCTGTCCATGGGATTTTCCTGGCAAGAATACTGGAGTGGGTTGCCATGCCCTCCTTCAGGGAATCTTCCCCACCCAGGGATCGAACCCAGATCTCCTGCATCTCCTGTATTGCAGGCAGATTTCTTTTCCGATGAGCTACCGGGGAAGCCCCATATGAATTTGAGGGACATGATCAGATCATAATACTGGTCATGCGGAAAAGGTGAGCAGAGTTAAGGGGAAACTACTCCATAGAATATAAATTATTGGATAAAAACAAAAGACCCTTCTCTTACCCCCGCCCAGTGTGACACGTTTAGACCACTAGTTCTTTGTGGGGGGAGGATGGGATTTTGTCCTCCAGAGACATTTGGCAACATCTGGAGAAATTTTTGGTTGTCGTAGCTGGTGGGGAGTTGCCACTAGTGTCTGGTGGGTAGATTGTTAAAGATCTCAAAGGTAAACTTTGCCAAGGTCAAACAGCTAATCCAGAGGGATCCACCCCTTTTTCTCTTTTATTACACAACTTGTTTACCGAGAGGAGGAAGAACGTGGGGGATGGAAAGAGGCAGAAAGGCTTCCACGTGCAGGGTCCTTGCTACCAGCTGCTGTGCTGCTAGTTGAGTGCCTGTCTGAAGTCAAATCTTTCGGCAGAGCCCCGGCTCTGTGTTTCTCTGAGATCATTTTCTGCAGATCGTCTTCCCCGTTGGAGTTACGATTACTTCCCTCTTCAGTTTTCTAGAAAGCTCCTCGAGTGTCCAAAGGGCTGAGAACAAAGTGGATAATTTAAGTGGAGGCTGCCTCCACAAAGGTCCCTGGGAGACACCTCACTCCGCATCCTGCAGTCCAGCCTTAGGACCACCTCTGGTTTCCCTCCCCTTCCATGTGTCCCTGCCACCTCTAGGTTTAGCCCTCTCCCCAGGGACCTGTTTCTAGTTTTTCACTGTCTATTTGCCATGAAGTGATGCGACCGGATGCCATGATCTTCCTTTTTTAAACGTTGAGTGTTAAGCCAGCTTTTTCACTTTCATCAAAAGGCTCTTTAGTTTTTCTTTGCTTTCTGCCATAAGGGTGGTGTCATCTGCATATCTAAGGTTATTGATATTTCTTCTGGCAATCTTGAGTACAGCTTGTGCTTTATCGAGCCCCAAATTTTGCATGATGAACTCTGCATATAAGTTAAATAAGCAGGGTGACAATATACAGCCTTGACATACTCCTTTCCCAGTTTGGAAATGGCAAAGATTGAGGGCAAGAGGAGAAGGGGATGATAGAGGATGAGATGGTTAGATGGCATCACTGACTCAATGGACGTGAGTTTGAGCAAGCTCTGGGAGAAGGTGAAGGACGGGTCGCAAAGAGTCGGACACGACTGAGACTAAACAAGAGCCACCAGGGACCCAAGAGAGATCGAAGCACAGAGTAGGATTACATCCTGGCAGTAAACGGGGACTGGAAGGGAGGGTGGGGTGGTGCGTACGCGGGAATCTGCAGAGGTTGGAAGACCCCAGAGACCTTGCCCAAGGCCCTGGGGAGGTGGAACAGGTCCTGTCCCTCCAGGTTCCAGGTCTCTGGGGGAGTCAGGAACGAATGCCTCCTCCTAGCAGGTGGGGTACAATTCAGCCCCTGCCCCTGCCTGCCCCACAGGCACCATGCCAGGCCCTGGGCCCTGGCCCTCTGCTGCTTGGTCCTTTGACGTGTTCAGCAGCCTCTGGCGTTTTCCTTCTGCTGAGGTGCTAGTCCTGGGTTGAGAAGCCCTTTGTCCTCCAGCTAGCATTCTGGAAAAGCACCGAGAGGAAAGTCTTCACAGATGAGCCTCTCTGGGGAGGGCTGAGTCCCTGGGGAGGGGCAGGTGGAGAGCTGCAGGCAGAAGGTTTATTGGGGGGGACCCCTGTACAGGGCAGGAGTGGGCAGCAGGGAGGCTGACCTCAATGCCTCGCCACTGAGAGCTCAGGTGGTCCCACAGGGCACTTGCTCTGCAGTTAGGAGGGACCAAAGAGCTTTTCCAAATTGAGGATGGGGCTGGACCTTTGCATCCTCACATGGACTGGTCACTGCTGTGGGCCCTCATCTGGGAAGGGAACTTCAGAGGGAACCTATGCCAGTGAGAGGTGGACTGTGAGCCTTGGCGAGGGAGACCCCTGGGTGGCGAAGGAGCAAGACTGCCGTGGTCACTGGACCACCCAGCACATTACTAAATTCACTGTTTCAGGAGTTCACTGGTTTAAATGCATGATTTTATGGAAGTCATCGTGACGTGGACTCAAGCTGGTGGTAACTAGGGCTGAAATGTGATTCGTGCTTGCTATATGCCAAGCCCCATTTCGAGCACTCTACGCGTGTGGTAACCATCCACTCCCTCTGCGCCCAGAAGGCAACAACTACTGTTAACTTCTCGGTACCTTAATGTTCTCACTTATAAAATGGGGCCAAGCAACCTAAGTCACTTGGCTAGTACCCAGTGGAGCTGGGTGTCAGCCAGCTCTCCCTCCCCCACCCCTACTACACTGCCTGCAAGTTCAGCCCCTGTGCTGCCTGCAAAGAATAGGGATCACCTGGAATGTGGCTGAGACAAGGTGGAGGGGGCTTTTGATGACCCTCAGACGTTCAGGTTCAGCACATCCACAAGGAGGGATGGTTGGGTTTTAAGTGTAAACCAGAAACCACCATTCCCACTTTGTAAGCCAAAAACAGGCTTAATTTAGGGAGTATCCCCCTACTAGTGGAGGTGGAGAGGGCAGATGATGGGACCTTTTAGAGGGATATAAGCTGGCCTAATGGCTCAGCAGGTAAAGAATTCATCTGCAGCGCAGGAGCCATGGGAGACATGGCTTCCATCCCTGGGTTGGGAAGATCCCTTTGAGAAGAAATGGCAACCTGCTCCAAGATTCTTGTCTGAAAAAATCCCATGGACAGAGAAGCCTGGTGGGCTACAGTCCAGTGTGTTTCACAGAGTCGGACATGACTGAGCAACTAAGCACAGCACATGCTGGCCTATGTTGAGCCTTGATATTTGTCTATCTCTTGGAAATGAATAATGAAAGTCCCACTTCCTATTGCTGCAAAAAATATTGTCCAGTAAAATAATATCATGCATTCCCAGAGCTTTCCAGAGTGGGGAGTGGCTTTGAGAATCCTTGATCCTTCTCTACTCCTTGCAGACTGTGGACCCGATGTGCAGAGAGGGGAAGTCACTTGTCTGAGGATGCACAGCTGGCTAATTATGTCCCCATGTTTCCGCCACCAAGTAACCATCTTATTCATGAAGCAAACTGTTTTGGAGGGTGGGGGGAGCGGAGAGGATTGCTTGATTATCAGAGAAATCGATCAACAGAGTCACCATTTAATTAAAAAATATATCAAAACCTTTCTTGATAATGATCGACCTGTTACACTGGAGCAATTAAAATGGTGATTTTATTTACTGAGTTACTGCCAACTCCTATGATTTTTTTTTTGTAATACCCTTGTGATAACTCAATTGGAAATGTGTGGTAAGATGCATAATGATAATGCCTTTTCTTAAGATAACTTGTGCCACAGCCAGCTGGGGAGTTTATCTGATGGGTCCGTTGCAAACTGAGATCCCCTCTGTGCCATTCTGTCTCCAATGGCTCTGGAGGGACCAGTTATTAGACTTAGAAGGTGCCTTTCTTTGAACTGGTGAGACACACACCCATGTGTTCAACAGCTCTTTGGCTGCTGCACATTAGAGGTAATTAGAAATGGATGCTGTTTGAGATTTAAATATTAACTTTTTAAAATTAAATTTTCACTTAAAATTTCACAAAACAGAAAACAACCCCCACACATACACTCCCTAATCCCACTCTCCAGACACTCTCAAGGAATGAAAGCCTAAAACTCTCGCCAAGCTGATAAGGCCAGCTGCTTCCTGGTGGTGCTGGCTTCTTGTGTCCCGGCGTGCAGAGGCTTACAGCCACGCAGTGTTGGGCTTTCAAAGGGGAAATGAGGAGCCTTCATTCACGGAAATGTCAATTGGCCCCCACTTCCCTAGTTATGTGCCCCAGGACACTTGTGTCTCAAGATATTTTGCGTGAGAATAGATGAGAAAGAATTCCATAATCAATTAAATTTCGGAAATGCTACACACAATACTACCCTCATGGATTAACACACTAAAAGCTCTGAAATGTTCTGAATCAATAAATCAACTTAATTTTTGGTTCATCATTTTTCCCATTTATCTGACCACAGTACCACAGTCGTCATGTCATACCTACGAAAAACTTGAAGAATCTGTTTTGAAAAACTCTTAATTGGGCAGAACTAGTCTGAAACTGATTATTAATCAAAGGAGGCATGGCAAGAGAACGAACAATCTGCCAGGGGTCAGGAGACCTGGATTCTGGTCTAGACTCTTCCATTAATTAGTTCGGTGACTTTGGGGAAATCGCATTCCTCTGGTGTATAGTTTATCTGCCTATAAAATAAAGGGCTGAAGTTAGAGAATGCCTAAGGCCCTTTCTGGGTCCGAGAGACAGTGATTTTTCTGATTTGCTGAGGCTCAGTGGGCTGTCTGCCCTTTCATCACTTCTAACAGCTCATGTTAGCAGTTGTGGGCTCGCCCTGGGACCTCCCAGACCAGGTGAAGTGAGTCATGGTCTTGGAAGGCACTGGGATAAAATTGCTACCTGGGTGTGCCCGGCTTACCTTAGGGTGATGGCAGCATGGTCAGGGCCTCTCTCGGGACTCCACCCTTCATGTAGATCTCTGCAGTAAGTGCTTCAGGTGAGAAGAAGCACTCTGGTCCCTCTGTTCCTGGAGCATAAGGTCTAGATAGGGAAAGAAGGCAGACCCACATGTACACAAGTGACCACACCCAGCAGTCTCATGACAGCCTGAGACCTGGGATTCTTTGCTGCAGAGCTTGTACCTAGACGGATGTGTCCTGGAGCAACAAAACTCAAAGAAACTATAAGGGACAAAAAATAAAGGAGTGCATGTGGAGTTGGGGCAAATTAGGGAAAACAAGATACAAAAAGACCAAAAACTCAACTGCCGCTTCTGAAGAGCAAGGAGCAAAAGCAGCGTACTGCGCATGTGCCCTGCACACAACCCCACCAAAGCGGTAGGCAAACCACCTAAGCCACCCCTCCAGCCCTACTGCTGGACCTGCCCCTCACCTCACATCATGTAAGGAACCAGCTTGCCCTCAGCCTACTTCTGAAGCAAGCAGGGGAACCTGTTACTGATTCTTGTTCCCCTTTGCTAACAGCAGGGGCCCCAGTAAAGCCTTGCCTGAATTTCTTGTCTGGCCTTTTATCAATTTCCACTGATTAAGGAGGTCAAGAACCCTGGTGGGGAACACTAACAGTTGGCAGGTGCTTGGGGAATCCTAGAGGGAGACTCAGGGGGTGCCAGATGGTCATGGAGATGCCATGCAGGACGCAGGACTCCCGCCAGGTTGATTGGATAGCAGTGAGGAGGCCTGAGAAAGGCATTGGGGCAGAATTGCCCAAGGCCTCCTTGGGGGAGCTGGTGCATTTCTGCACTGATGTGAGTTGTAATCAGAAGGAGTGGGGAACGATGTGGAACCAGGGGCTGCAGAAAGACAGTGAAAGCCTCTAAATGTCATGTGATCAGACTCCAGCGTCATTCAGGCAGCTGGGAGCTATTGAAATTTCATAAGGAAAATGATATTTTAGTAAACGAAACCTGGGATAAGATTGGAGCTTAATGATAGAGCAGGTGCCCCCTATAACCTTCTAAAATGGCCCCAGATACGAGCCCTAGACTAGTATTAGCCCAGCTACCCAGCCTGGGGCTTTGCCGGGCTCAGCACTCCACGGCGAGAGCACCCTAGGACAGAAAGCTCAGTGCCAGCTCACACTCCAACGACAGTGAGCAGAAGGAGGAAACCCAGCCCCTCCGGGCTCAGGAGCGGTGAATTTGAGGCAAGAATATCCCAAGAGCAGAAGATTTGGGGGAGTGGGAAGGAGCCCTGCCAATTCCACCTTAAACAAGTGAGCTCTATCTGCCACTTCTTCACAATCCACCCGTGCCTCGGGTTCCGATGGAGGAGATGCGTTGTCATGTACGATTTTAACTTCTGTGATAATGCAGAGGAACAGAGTCTAATGGCTGATGCCCTGGGGCTTAGGAAATTGAGTGAGATGCTTGGATAAGAGAGGGAGATACCATCTCGGTCCCAGAAAGATACAGGGTGTAGCTGGCCCCCCGGGGAAGCTTTTATTTCATTCTCAGGAAAATAAATAGCCGTTGTTAACTGTTTAAACAATGATTGAAAGGCCAAGTTTTCTGACCCCTTGTCTTAGTAGGGATGCTGTTCGGACCCAAGAATCAGAAGGCTTGGACGGTTTCTTAGGGGAGAGGGGTATCTGCTCCCTTCTCTGTTTCGGTCACTTGCAAGTCTGGACAGACACGTCCACAAGGCCCAGAAAGGCTGTTCTGAGGGGCTGTCCAAAGGTCAGTGGATTGAGCAAATACCCGCCGAGTCTGGAAAGATTTTCTTAGACCCTCTTGTGCTGGTTCTTCGCCTCTTCTTCACCATGTGCCACGTTATCCTCTCCAGTATGTACCAACCTCCACATGCCCCACCTCCAATATGTACCAGCCTCCACATGCACCACCAGTGCTCTCTCCTCCAGCTTTGAATGAAGGCTGCTGAAACCCAGCAGCTGCTGGTCCTCTCACCAGTGAGGGCTGGACACATCTGGCTCTGGTCTCTGGGAGCAAATCCCGAAATGCCTGCCTTGGGGTTTCTGTTAGAAAGCGGGGCAGATAGATGTATGTGTACCAGCTACAATGCCTTTGTTTCCAAGTAATAGGCACTCTAGCTCAAACTGGTAAGAACCATAAAAGGGATTTATTGGTTCAGGTAACAGGGAATTCTAAATGTAGGAAGGAGTACATGCAATGCTTTCCTTTCTCCCTCTCTATTCTGCTGCTTATGTCCCCTGCTTCATCATGCGGCTACCACCTCCCTATGTGAGAAAGGTGGCTGCCCGCAAATCCCAGGTTTTGATTGTTTTCTTGACCAAACCCAGGGAAAAAGAGAGAGGCAAGAAGGACTTTTGCTTTAGAGCAATGAGAAACTTCCTTTTATGGGAGTTCTAAGAAAACCTCTTTTCATATCTCATTGGCCTGAAATAGAACCCAAGATCATTTTTGAACCAACATGATGGCTAGGGGGCTGGGCTTTATGGCTTGTCCTACCAGTCAGTGCCTCTCACTAGGACCGCCTCCCATCAGGAGATTGGTCATTTCCCAGCTACACACGGGACACAGAATGAGGGAGAGGACATCCTCATGGGGAAAGGAGGGAACTTTCAGTTACAAAGAAGCAGTTCAACCGGGAAGCCGGGGAGGCAATCAGAAGCTGCCCCTTGGCTGCAGTTGACCCCATGTGGACTGCTGTCCAGTCAACCACCCTTTCTGCAGTCCTGCTTGAACACCTGCGCCGTAACTGCTCCCTTGTGTGTATCCCTTGATCAGTGAGAATGCTTCTGGCTGCAAGTAACAGAAAATCCTGACTCCGGCTGTCTTAATAAAGTAATATATTATGTTATGTTCAGAGCGAGGGTGTGCCCAGGAGATGGCCTCAATCATTCCCAGTGGCCTGAGTTGCTCCCACCTCTCTTTTCTCCTATCCTCAGAGCTGCTTCAACCTAAGGCTGCTTCCCTTATACTTACAAGGTGTTTGCTGCACCTACACGTGTGATAACCAGAGAAACAAGGAGAAACCACGTCTTGTGGTTCTCCCTTGGGAGGGAGGACATTGTCCCCAAAGTAGCACCCTCCTTGAGAGACTCCTACTTATGTTTCCTTGGCAAGAATTTGGAGATACATGGGATTGACTTACAGTGAAAATGGTGTGGCTGAAATGGATGTTGGCCACTATCGCACCTAGTTAGATAAAGTAATGAAACGTGTTCCTGCTGAGTAGGACAAATGAGGTGTGGCTTCTCTACACTGGGGTGAGTCTGGGGAAAACCATGTACTTCCTGATATGGAAGTGCTCCCAGTCTAGCAAACCTAGACTCAAATCCCAACTCCATTGCTCAGTAGCAGGTGGCCTGTGGTGGCATGTCTTAACCTCTCTGGGTCTCCATTTTGTCATCTGTAATCAAGGGGATATTATTAATAACAGATCTTGGATTATAAAAGCTTGTGCATACCAGTGGCAAGATCCCCTTGAAACACTACCCAACTTGGCATATAGATGTTCTCAGAAACAAGTAGTGGGACTTTCCTGGCATCTCCGGCAGGTCCAACTGTCTGCTCCGACATGGATTGCCTCTGCTTACCCAGTGTTGAGTGTGAATAATTTAGATGTCTACAGCTGAAGTGAGAGACACAACATGGAAGACTGGGGGCTTTTCTCTGCTTGGTTAAGCCTTTTGATCCATTGCAGCCTCAACAGTTTCTTTACTAGGACGATCACTTTGCTCTAACCATTGTTTTTGCAAAAAGGCCCTATTATATATTCTCCTTCCTGCAAAAAACACACAAAAAAATCTAAAAGCAAATGTGTCAGAGCCTATTTTTAGTGCTTTACAAGTCAGATCTTTCCTCCTTGCCTTCTATAGTCCCTCAGGACTTTTAGATTTACTATTTAAATATTTATAAACTGTTACAATTATTTATTAAAGGTTTATGTTGTTATTATATTTAGTATGGAATATGCATTTCTTTCTCCAAAAATAACAGGACTTTCCATTAAACGACATGTGTTAATGATGCAGTAAATTGTCTCTTAAGGCAACAGAGAAAGTTTCCTTCTCTTCTGACAACCCTAAGTACCCTTATTTAAAAGTAGGGGTCCTACCTCACTGGAAAATACATTGCTCCTGACTCCCCAAATGTTATTCTATTCAGATTGAGGACATTTTTAATGCTTCCATACAGAAATTTTGCCATCTGAAACCAGTGTGTAGTCAAAAACAAAAGCTGCATTTACTGGTGGCAGCCCTTGTTTTTCTGCATGACTGCCATTGGTGAACGGGTATGCACACATAGCATGCTTGTGGACACATGGGTGTGCATATGTGAGTGCACGTGTATCTTGGTCTCATGTTAGATTCATTCATTCATACGTTGAATGTAATCTACTCTGTACTAACACTGTTCTATATCAAAGACAAAAAAATGGATAAGAAACACTCTACTCTTGAGATTCAGAAGTCTAGAAAAGGAGGGAAACAATAAGTAAAAAAGTAACAGTGGTATCACCAAGTAATTGTCCAGCAGCGCACAAGTGTGGGTGCAATGCTGTGGGACAGGCAGGAAGTTAATTTTGTAGAGGGGTGCTATGTGCTGTGCTTAGTCCTTCAGTCATGTCTGACTCTTTATGACCCCATGGGCTGTAGCCTGCCAGGTTCCTCTGTCCATGGGGATTCTCCAGGGAAGAATACTGGAGTGGGTTGTTATGCCCTCCTCCAGTGTGAGGGATGACTTGTTGGTATATATGTAGATCTACATGAAGAAGAAAGTCAAAAAAGCAAACTGGTTGTCTTAGCCTTACAAACAGCTGAGAAAGAAGAGAATCTAAAGGCAAAGGAGAAAAGATGTATCCATCTGAATGCAGCGTTCCAAAGAACAGCAATGAGAGATTTAAAAAAAGGTCTTCCTAAGTGATCAATGCAAAGAAACAGAGGAAAACAATAGAATGGGAAAGACTAGAGATCTCTTCAAGAAAATTACAGATACCAAGGGAACATTTCTTTCAAAGATGGGCACAATTAAGGACAGAAATGGTATAGACCTAACAGAAGCAGACAATATTAAGAAGAGGTGGCAAGAATACACAGAAGAACTGTACAAAAAAGATCTTAATGACCCAGATAACCATGATGGTGTGATCACTCAACTAGAGCCAGCTATCCTGGAGTGTGAAGTCATGTAGACCTTAGAAAACATCACTATGAACAAAGCTAGTGGAGGTGATAGAATTCCATCTGAGCTTTTTCAAATCCTAAAAGATGATGCTGTGAAAGTGCTGCACTCAATAGGCCAGCAAATTTGGAAAACGCAGCAGGGGCTGCAGGACTGGAGAAGGTCAATTTTCATTCCAATCCCAAAGAAAGGCAATGCCAAAGGATGGTCAAACCACTGCACAATTGCACTCATCTCACACACAAGCAAAGTAATGCTTGAAATTTTCCAAGCTAGGTTTTAATAGTATGTGAACCCAGAACTTCCAGTTGTTCAAGTTGGATTTAGAAAAAGCAGAGGAACCAGAGATCAAATTTCCAACATCTGTTGGATCATAGAAAAAGCAAGAGACTTCCAGAAAAACATCTACTTCAGGTTCATTGGCTATGCTAAAGCCTTTGACTGTGTGGATCAAAACTATAGGAAATTTTTAAAGAGATGGGAATACCAGACCACCTTACCTGCCTCCTGAGAAATTTGTATGCAGGTCAACAACAGTTAGAACTGGACATGGAACAAGGTACTGGTTCCAAATTGGAAAAAGAGTAGGTCAAGGGTGTATATTGTCATCCTATTTATTTAACTTATTTGCAGTGTACATCATGGGAAATGCTGGGCTGAATGAAGCACAAGCTGGAATCAAGATTTCCGGGAGAAATATCAATAACCTGCAGATGACACCACCCTTATGGCAGAAAGTGAAGAGGAACTAAAGAGTCTTTTGATGAAAGTGAAAGAGGAGAGTGAAAAAGCTGGCTTAAAGCTCAAAATTCAGAAAACTAAGATCATGGCTCTGGTCCCATCACTTAATGGCAAATAGATGGGGAAACAATGGAAACAGTGACAGACTTTATTTTCTTGGGCTCAAAAATCACTGCAGATGGTGAGTGGAGCCATGAAATTAAAAGATGCTTGCTCCTTGGAAGAAAAGATATGACCAACCTAGACAGCATATTAAAAAACAGAGATATTGCTTTGCTGACAAAGATTCATCTAGTCAAAGCTACGGTTTTTCCAGTAGTCATGTATGGATTTGAGAGTTAGACCTTAAAGAAAGCTGAGCACCAAAGAGTTGATGCTTTTGAACTGTGGTGTTGGAGAAGACTCTTGAGATTCCGTTGGACTGCAAGGAGATCCAATGAGTCATTCTTAAAAGAAATCAGTCCTGAATATTCATTGGAAGGACTGATGTTGAAGCTGAAGTTACAATACTTTGGCCACTTGATATGAAGAACTGACTCATTGGAAAAGACCCTGATGCTGGGAAAGATTGAAGGCAGGAGGAGAAGGGGACAACAGAGGATGAGATGTTTGGATGGCATCACCGACTCAATGGACATGAATTTGAGCAAACTCTGGGAATTGGTGATGGACAGGGAGCCTGGCGTGCTACAGTCCATGGGGTGGCAAAGAGTTGATACTTCTGAGCAATTGAACTGAACTGAACTGAACGTGTAATACACAGGGCTTTATTTGGGAAGAATTAGTCATAGCTCAGGTGGTAAAGAATCTGCCTGAAGTGAAGGAGACCTGGGTTTGATCCCTGGGTCAGGGAGATCCCCTGGGAAGGGAATGGTGACTCACTCCAGTATTCTTGCCTGGAGAATTCCATGCACAGAGGAGCCTGGCGGGCTACAGTCCATGAGGTTGAGGAGTTGGACACGACTGAGAAACTAACACTTTAACTTTCTTGGAATTGGATTTTTCTTCCCTCACTCAGTTGCTAACCCATCCATCTGGTTGTGTTGCCAGACCAAGGTGTAGCTCAGCAGTTCTCACCCAAGGGAAGTTCTGCCCTCCGGAGACCTTTGATAATTTCTGGAAGCATTTTCCATTGCCATGAATGAGAGGGTGCTACCGGCATCTACTGGGTGGAGGCCAGGGATGCTTCTAAACACCTTGCAGTGGCCAGGACACCCCCCATGACAAAGAATCCCATGGCCCTGAGTCTCAGTAGTGCTAGGGTTGAGGTTGGGAACCCCTGGTGTGGCTCAAAAGAGTCCTGAGTCGGGACTGGTTCCCTCTAAAAGAGGCTGAGGAGACAGGCTTGAGTTTCTTGGAGAAGAACCTGGTGTAGGCCCATGAAGGTAGCTCAGGGAAGTGAGGTGAGCAAGTAATTTCCCATCTAGAATTTTGCTCCGAAGATAATGGTCAGAATGACTGATACAGGAATATCCACAGAGACACTCAGAATGTAATGACAACAGTAACAAACAAGGGGCTTCCTTGGTGGCTGAGAGGGTAAAGCAACTGCCTGCAGTGCGCGAGATCTGAGTTCCATCCCTGGGTTGGCAAGACTCCCTGGAGAAGGAAACAGCAAGTCACTCCAGTACTCTTGCCTAGAAAATCCCATGGACAGAGGAACCTGGTAGGCTACAGTCCATGGGGTCACAAAGAGTCAGACGTGACTGAGAGACTTCACTTTCTTTCTTTCTTTTAGTAACAACAAAATTAAAATCCCAAATAGTCAATGCTAATAGATTGGCTAAATAGATTATGATATATTCTGGATTTTAAAACTACCTGCGAGTAACTTTATTATCACACAATATATGTAATTTTTAACTCAGCGAAAAAGAATGCCCCCCCCAACAAATCCTTTCACACACACACACACACACACACATACACAGTTAGACACAGAAAAAAGACCGAGAGCAAGAGACCTATACATTACTGCCAGTTGGTAGGTGGTAGAATTAGAAGCAGTGTCTTTTTTAAATTTAATTTTCTGTATCATCCAAGTTAGCAAAAATAAACATTGACAGGAAAAGTTTTTCTTTAATTTGTTTTCATTTAAAAATATTTTTAATATCAGTTACTTTTTAAAGAAGGCCCATAAAACTTGGAACCAAGAGATCAGGATACTAGGCCTGGTCTGTCCACCAGTAGATGCCATGACTTGGGCCGACCAGTATCCCTTTTTGGGTTATAAAGGGACCATGGTAATCTCTTCTTATCTCCCAGAGTGGTTCTAAAAGGTCAATAGAACACTGCATGGGGATTGAAAAGCTGGAGAGATGAAACATTTTGAGATCAGCCTTCTGGCAGGAAGACTTTGATCAATGCCTAATGGACCTGGGTCTAGTCTGGCTATCCTCTTATTCCTGGCAGGTCCCAGGACACTCAGGAGGCACCCTGGGACACTGCACTTTATAGACAGGTGTCCTTACCTTTGTGGGAAGGAAGAAGAGGCCCCTCTGGAAGCTTCGACTGGATCCCACAGGCTGTTTCTGTCTGTGGTTGGAATCTGAGGGATACACTTCCTGGGGCATTAGCCGGGTTATCAGGGCATGTTCGCTGATAAAATCGTCCAGGAAAAAACTGGTTAGAATTTCCAACAAGAGGCTATTTTTGTCATTCTGCCTGCCTCCAGACGGGGATTCCCAGGCTCCTGCCTGGGATGCCTCCCTGCTACCTGTGCCCAGGGCCCTGCCCTCACACTGCTCCGGTATGTATGTCTCTGGCTTCCTGGAGGCTGGGGGATCTTACTTTACAGGCACAAGGAAACTAACTCAGAAAACCAGTCTCCCCTACATCCCTGGTGCCACTGTCTGCAGGCAGGTGTCTACTTGCTTTTTTTTGAAAGGGCTTGCCAGTAGAGAGTCTGCCGGAGGCACATATAAATCTAGAAATTTCTGAAGTTTGGCTTGGCGGACCCAGAAGGGCCTGGAAGGCAGTGATTCCAGCTCCATGTGGCGTTTGAGTCAGTGTGGCTGCCAGTCCATTTTTCCCACTCAGAGAGTCGGGGCACCTACTGAATAATTGAAGTATTAGTAACAGTTTCTTTCCCCTTCTGAAGGCAATCCCAAAGGTCTGCCGTTTTCTTTGCAGGAACCGTTGGCATTAAATACGCTGGGTGTCAGTGCAGCAGTGAGGTGGTTAATTTTGACTGAATATTATGCTATATAACCACTTGGCATTTAACTTGAAAAATGGCTTTCTGCTTCACCTGTCAGCATACCCAGTTCTCATCAAATAAGTGAGTGAGAAAAATTTTTAAATTTCAATTTCCTGATGCTATTAGACACTACTTCTTCCATACTTAAACAGTTTAGCAGTGCATGTACAGGTTTTGGTATTCAGACCATGCCTCAGACTACATGCCATTACAATAGCTTTTTTGTTTAAAGGGTAAAGAGATGCATGGATCTTTATCTTGAGGTTAGGAAAATGTATTGCAGGAACATGGCCAATCAGGTTTTGAATAACTTTGAAACATGGTACCATCACCCCAATGTAGTACAAGGAACCCAGAGCCTGCTGCAGAGGATTCGAGACTGTCAGGAGGAAGCCATAGAAATGAAGTGAATGTGCGAAGTAATCCTGTGTAGTACTTCAGGGGGAAATTGATCACTCATGTTAGCATTAATCTATTTTTACTGTTTCTTTTGTCAATTATAATCCGGTAAACCATGCCAGAGACTTACATTCATGAACTCTCCATGTTTAAGATGAAAACCCTAGGCTCATTCACTATGTGAATTAGAGATCTTCAGACTTCAGACATTTTTGATTAGTGTCACCTTATTTTGTTCATTCATCCTTAAAATAAAAAGGGAGAAGAATGGAGATGATAGTATTTGGTTTCTACATCTCAGAACCACCTTTGATGACTCTTTCACCTTATAGTAGATGTGCCCTGGACACAATGGGAGAAGATACTTTGCAGATTTGTTCAGAATTTGGCAAACTATGGCCTGGGGGCCAAATCCAGCCTGACCTGTTTCTGGTACAGCAGAAATTAACACAACATTGAAAATTTAAAAAAAAAATCCTATGATAAACCCTAATGGAAAGATATTTTTAAAAGAATACACACACACATATATATACATATATGTATGTGTAACTGAATCACTTTGTTGTGTAACAAGAATTAACATTGTAAAGCAGCTGTATTTCCATAAAAATAAAAACATAAAGTGTTATGGGGACATAGTCATTGCTTCACATACTGTCTCTGGATGCTCTCAGTCTGCAGACTTGAAGGGTTGCTACAGAGACCCACAAAGCCTAAAATATTTACTTTATGGCCTAGATGAAAAAAAAATTTAGAATCCCAAATTTTCATTCTCTTCCATCTTCATTCCCGGGACTAATTTTTCCAGATCCTTAGTGGAGAAATTTCTGGAAAGAATGAATGTCCTGAGAAGTTTTACACATATAAGGAAGTTTTCTTTCTTTACTTAGGCCAAATGGAGGGCTGTGCAATTATCTCTGTTTCATAGCTGCAACAGTTGAAGCTTAGACGGGTCCCGTGGCCTGCAGGTTAATTCAGATCTGGGATGAGAAACACAGGCTGTTTTGCATAGGAGCTGTGGGGGTTAAAGAAGTTAGCAAATGTGAGTTGAAAGAGTCCCCACCATGTAGCATATCGTCAGTCCTTGTTAAATAGGATTATTCCCTTTATTTTCATCAGTCTGTGACCCTCACCCAGGTGTCCCAGGTGGTTAGGAAAGGGCTGCCCCCTGCTATTGGCCTTTCTAGTGACACAGAGACCCAGCCCATGAGTGGGAGCGGGGTTATTTGTCTCCATTGGAAACATGAACCATGTTTCCCTGTAATGGGCTCCATATTTTGGCTGAGCAGCTTCAGATGTCTGGCCAGTAGGAAACCATGTCCTTCCTGCACAATTTCAGCCCTAAGAATCTGTGCCTCTCTCTCCCTAGAGGCCCGCAGAACGAGAGGGAGGAACAGCTAGAAATCAATAAATGGATTACACACCTCCGAGGCTCTGCCATTTGTCATCTCTGACCTACACGGATGTTCTGGGGCTTACAGGAACCCGAGCTACGTGTGTTTCCATGGCCTTCCTTATCCTCCACTTTGACCTGTCAGTATATTGTTCCCAGTTCTGAGCAGGGTGGTAGAGAGAGAAAGAGGAAAGAAGGGAGAGAGGCAGTAGAATTCAAAGAGAAGAGAGAGACAGATTGAGAAAGATTGCCCCAAAGCGCTGGTTCCAGCTGGCCTGTATTGGAGACCAGGTGCCAATATCATCCTAGCCCCTCTGAGGTCAGCTCGCTAATGGGTACCCTTCATTGGCTGCCCAAGACGTCAGGCTGCTGCTCCCAGAGGGAGAAGAGCCCTCACAGGCAGCCCTGATCTACTTCTCTAAAGACCAGTGAGAAGGAAGGGGAGTGAATTAGCCAAGACATTCAACATATGGTCTCCAGGGTGATGTGCAAACTCCACAGACTGTCCTTTAAGGCCATTCAACCATCCGCTCACAATATACCCATGAGTGCCCACTCTGTGCTGGGCACTGGGCTGGGAGGAGATGGAGAGGGGAACTGACAGCTCCTGCCCCCAGGAGCTCGGCACCACACATGTTATCAGCAAAAGGTCTAGTTTAATCTTGGAGATGAGTTACAAGGGTGTCGGAAAGTACGCTGGCAATGGTGATGGAGAGCACTCTGATACCGGCAATTTCAGGCTTCTTTGACTGGAGACCTGGAGAAGGAAATGGCATCCCACTCCAGTACTCATGCCTGGAAAATTCCACGGATGGAGGAGCCTGGTGGGCTACAGTCCATGGGGTCGCAGAGTCGGACACGGCTGAGCGACTTCCCTGGCACTGACTGGAAAGGAGACGAGACGAGGTCACTGCTCAGGGCTGGGGCTGCTCCTGTAACCTGGAGATGACGTCAGCCACTGGCTGATCCACCACTCCCCTACGAACCCAAGGCTCTTAGGGGTCCTTGCAGAAGGATTTGCTATCTGAAGCTCTTGCCTGCCAAGCAGCAGACCAGAGAGGCTTAGGACAGTTGGGTGGTGAGTTGCAGTGGGGAAGAAAGTCCAGCTGGGGCGAAAGTGCCCTGCAGCCTGGCTAGAGCTCTAGAGATGACGGCTGATTTCCTGAATGTGATGGAGGTGAGGAATCAGGAGGGTGGGCTTTCCTTCCAGCGCTGGTCTCTGTGCCAGACTGGACCTCAGCTTCCATGGGGCCGCTGGGTGTTACCCTGAGACGTCATTGTAGGGAACAGGGTCAAAGATCACCATTTAGAAGATGGAGATTTAGGAAAAGGAAGCTGCTCAAGCCAACTCAGAAGAGTCATACACAAGGCCTGAGAGAACTGACCCAGGAGTTGGAAAGAAGGGCCAGAATCTGGGATGTGTGGTATGGGCTTCTGGGAATAAGGTAATTGTGAGGCAGGAAAGCTTATGTTCTAGGCAGTCCTGAAGCACTGCTTCTGTAGAAAGGTGAAATGACAATTGAACCTACTGAGACCTGTCATTTCAGGGATTTCAGGCCACCAGGGGCTCCCTTCACCAGAAGTTTCGAGGTGATTTTCCATGAACCTAGGTGTAAGGCACGTCGTGTACCTCCTGGCCCAGGCCCTTACCCATCCCGGCCAAATCCATACAGAGCATCTTAGAGCCCTGAGCTGATTTGCAAATGAGCCTCAAGGTCCTCCCACCCGCTCTGTGATTTATGGCTCAGGCCACACCTCGAACTTTCTGCTGGGTGCTGATGTCCTGTCCTTCATCTTTTTCTTTAATCATGAGAGAGTAATTGCAGATATTTAAACACTCGAGTTTCCTGCAGGAATTTCTATACTGGGTTTTATAGGCCTTTTATAACAGAACAAATCACAGTTTGGATGAAATTCTGGGAATTCTCTTGCAGGATAATCATGCTCAGATTGCCTCCCCACTGCTAGCTTAATGTGGCTGTCCAAGTCTGGGATTTACTGGGGAGCCAATTTGTTTTAAGAAATTAACAAAACCAATACCTAAGTACCGCACTGAACATAAAGTTTTTATTCATTTTGGTGAAAGCGGAAAAAAAAAAAAAAAAGAAAGAAAGAAAAAGATACCCAGCATTCTACTACTCACAAAACAGCTCTTGGAAATCATTTTTATGAAATTGAATCTTTCTCCCCAAATGATTCCCTCATGCTAAGTGGGAGGTAGTGTGGCCTGTAATAATCACTCCCTTGTATTTGTCTGGTAACCGGCTCAAGCTCCTCAGGCTTTGCCTGACCCAGAGGTCTCATTGCACCATCTTTATACTTTTTTACTTTATTTATTTATGTTTTTTTGTGGACGTGCAGGGAACCATGTTGATGAGAGAGAATTCTCATATGGGAAAGGCCATTTGAGGACTGTGAGAATTTAGACATACAAGAAGCGATCTGTATCCTCACACCCGACACATACACAAAGTATCATTGTTTTTTTTCAGAATGTGTCCTAGAAATGAGAAGAGGAAGAAGGATGTGCTTTCTCAGAGTTGCATGTTTGAAAACTTCTCTAAAAGCAACAGTGTTTCTTCCTGGGGGGCTTGTCTCCCTCTTAATTGCTCTTACCTGCTGAGCCCTGGATTCTGCTCTCTCCCCACTGTTAAAGAGAGTGATCGATGTATTCCAGTGAACAAGCACTCAGTACTTCTGCTGTGGCGGCAGGAGCTCTGAACTCTGGGGACAGCTAAGAATGACCCCAGTGCCCTGCCATTGAAACCTGGGAGACCATTTTCACTGTCCCAAGACCTACATGGGTTGACCTGTCTTCTCTAGACAAGGACGTTCCCTGAGGTTGCTGTCACCACCTAACCAAGCCTCCTGAGCACCAGGGGACAAAACTGCCACATTTCTTGAGTTCCAGGCCAGGGCATTTACTGGGCAGTACAGGCCCTGCATTTACGTCTCCTCACCCTTGGCAAGCACACATGCCCCACTGCACTCTCTGCTGTCCAGAGCTTGCCCACGAGCCAGGCCCGAGGGCCTCATCTGAGGGTCCTGGTAGGACGCATGCAGATCCTAGCCACCAACAACGGGACACTCTTGAAGCTGTGTGGGCCCTTCAGACCTGACCCTGCTCCTACATATCCCAAATGTGTAGTCTGCTTCCGCATCCCTTACTCTCCCGCTGGTCCCGGGGTCTGGTGCCTGGAGAGTCATCCTCAGCCCTGAGGTCTGGGTTGGGGTTCCCTGAGCCACTCGGATATGACAGCTGGATCTGAGTGAGTTTGGCTTTCTGGAACCTCAGTCACACTGTTGACTTGGGACCTGCCTTGGTGTGAGGGCCAGGACTTCCCCAGGTGGTCCGAGCTTACTGCTGGTGAAGGTTACCGGGCAGCCTTCGCTGGAGTTCCAGCCTACGATGGAGAACACTGCAGGCATCAATCCACACACTCACTTTGTGGAGAGCTTTGACACCCGGGAAGCGACTTTTGCTCCATTGGGCACATGCGTGCCTCCTCAGTGCCCCCTGCTGGCCGATTTGCACACTTCCTGTGGCTTTGAGCTACATCGGCCTCATTTAACAGGCGGGCAGGTTCCCCATGAGAGTACAAGGCTGCTCCCGTTCAGGGAAAAAGTTTCACCTGGTCTGGCCCTGCCTCCCTGGAAAGTCTTTCTGGTATCGTCTGTCTCTCAACAAGGATGACTTGAATACTGACTGTGTACCTTTGTGAGGCTCGGCACTGAGGATATAGTAAAGGCGAAGTCTCTCCTCTCTTGGGCCATACAGCTCAGTGAGAGTGACAGGCCACCCAGAAAAATGCAAATGATGATAATTTTCAGTAGTGAGAAGGGCCATGGATGAAATAAAATGGGTGCTGGGGACTGGATATAAAGGTATAGGAGTCAACATTAGATATAGTCCCAGGGAGTCTCGTAAAGTGCCAACTAGACTTCCTTGGTCGGAGAAGGCAATGGCAACCCACCGACTCCAGTAGCTTGCCTGGGAAATCCCATGGGAGGAGCCTGGTAGGCTGCTGTCCATGGGGTTGTGAAGAGTCAGACACGACTGAGCGACTTCACTTTCACTTTTCACTTTCATGCATTGGAGAAGGAAATGGCAACCCACTCCAGTGTTCTTGCCTGGAGAATCCCAGGGACGGGGGAGCCTGGTGGGCTGCCGTCTATGGGGTTGCACAGAGTCGGACATGACTGAAGCGACTTTGCAGCAGCAGCAGCAGACTTCCTTGGTGGTACAGTGGATAAGAATCTGCCTGCCAATGCCAGGGTCATGGGTTTGATCCCTGGTCTGGGAAGATTTCACATGCTATGGAGCAACTAAGCCCCTGAACCTCAACTACTGAGCCCATGTGCCTAGAGCCTGTTCTCTGCAACAAGAGAAGCCACTGCAATGAGAAGCTAGAGGACAGCAACTAGAGAGTAGCCCCCACTTGCCACAACTAGAGAAAGCCTGCACGCAGCAAAAAAACCCCGCACCACCGAAAAAACCAACGGTGACTAAGTGATGGAGGAGCCACGGAGCCCACACGGGAGGGCATTTCAGGCAGAGGAAGAGCAAGGACAGGGGCCAGAAGTGGCCTGAGCGTGGCCAGTGCGCTGGGCACAGGGTGGGGAGGAGCATCAGAAGCGAGGTCTGAAGGCCAGCAGGGCCCAGATCACAGAGCAGACCAGGAACCCGGATTCAGCTGAGCACGTGGGATGAGCCCTGGGAGGGCTCAGCAGTTGTGACCGGCTCTCAGCTGAAGTCAACCTTGTCCCAATGCAGAAAACATGCACTTGGCATAGGCCTGTGCCCAGGAATCTAGGAATCTAGGATCTAGGAAACATTGTTTTCTTGAAAGAATAAATTTTAAATAAACAGGCTTTATTTCTCACAGCTGAGTTCTCTCTTGCTCATGCAGTCTCATTGAAGAGAATTTTATTTTATTTATTTATTTATTTATTTGGCTTGCAGGATCTTAGTTCCCCGACCAGGTATGGACCTGCACTTTCTGCCGCCCGAGGGAGTGGGGACAGGAACCGGCAGCCAGACCTGCAGTTGGGACCCCAGGTCTCTGGGAGACAGAGTCTGAGCCCAGGCTCCCCTTGATGGCCACACACCATCTTCTCACTGCCCTCTCTTGCTGCAGACCCCAGGGCAGGAGCTGGCCCCCTTTTGGGATGTGGTTTTGCCAAAGCAGTGTCTGAGTTAAATCTTGCTGGGTGTGTCTGGTTTGGCAGCTCACTGGGTGGACAGGAAATGTTGTGGGCTTCTGCGACCTCACTAATTCCATTGTGTGGCTTTCAATGTCACTCTATTTAAATCCCTGTCAGAAAGCCCTTCAGGACAGCTGGTTTTATTTACTGTCAATATAACCGCTCCCTGGTTAATACTGGCCTGAACACCATCAGGGAGGGAAGCATGCGTCTTATAAACTGGACATCCACCTGCTAAAGGAACCAGCCCCCACCTCTCCCTGGCATATGTGCAGATGAGAAAATTTATTGAGCCCATTTTCATATCTTTCTACTAATGGGAGGATTTTTTAAGACCTTTCTAAGTATAGAAGCAGTAAATCCTAGTTCGCATTTTACCCAAAAACAGAAAATAAAAATACTTTTTGAAGGAGAGCAGAGAGTCACCCGGCCCACGCCTGCAGTTTGGATAGCTCAGTTCCCGACAACATCAACAAAAACAAAAAAAAAAAACCTGCATTGTAGCAATCAGCCCTCTAATGAGCCTCTAACTTGGTTTCTACTTTATCCCAAAGGTATAGGGAATAGCACTGCTTTTTTTAAAATATCAAGAAAACATCATTTGCTCTAAAATGTCCCTAAAAGCAGGTCTAAATTGCCAATAAAGGCTAGGTAATTGTATCAGCATGGATCAGAAAGCATTTCTCAGGCCCGATGAAAGAGTTTGCAGGGCTGAGGAGTGGGGAGCGGTGGCTGCACCCTCAGTCCTTGGGAAGAAGCTCGCCTGGTGGGGGCAAGGGGGCAGAGGGAGAGAGATGTTGAGAACACAATGCAATTTCCCTTTTAAAGCCAAATGCTTTCTCTCCCCCTCATTTTGTTCTAATTAGTTAAACTTAATTTCTTCTGAGAAGTTGTCTGTAAACTCAGGTTAAATCAGAGAAACTTTCTGGCTCTTTGGTTTTGAGAAGCAGCTCTTGTTTCCTCTCTTCAGCCCCCGGTTCTGAATTACTTAATTATTTCTCTCCCCGTCCAGGTTAATGACATACAGAAAAGTAGAACGCATGGGCAGCTTGTCTTCTTAATAACATGACCAGCCTTGCCCTCCACCTTAGAGTTCTATAATCACTTGACTAGCAAACACATATACAGTATAAATATTTAAGAAAAAGTAAATTCCATTAAGCTGCTGTGTGATAGATGCAGCGGTAGGTACTTATCTTTGAAATATTAAACTCTAGACATTTATATCCATACAAAAAAGAGTTTCCTGCCATTTGATGAGAATTATGTGCCTGGCACTAATAAAATATTAAACTCCAATTTAAAAGATAAGTATCTTATCCAATTTTTTCATAATAAAACACTTTACGATGCTCAGGAAAGCCAATATGCATCAGAATTTCCATACAATACTGTATTTACAAACTTTCATAAAAGTTTTGTGTCTGCATTTATCAGTGGCTGGCTTCACACTAGTATCCTGATTATTTTCCCTAATGACATGGTGCATTTCAATAATGCATGATGGAAGGTGTACAAACAGCCTTTGTTTTTGTGTATGGTAATTCCATAGTTTTGGTTAGTGGCGCTCACTGTCAGTTAATTAAATGGAGGTGGTCACTAAGATTGCATTATCCTTTTCGGTCCCCATTATATAAATTAATGTCAAACTGATGCAATGTTTCATGTTTAAAATAACAGATACAAGTGTTAAAAATTATAGCCTGCAGTTTTCCTATTTGACAATGCATTATTTTCAGCTGCAAATGTCAGTTTCTAACCTCTGCCAAGAATATGTGGAGAGGGCAATGAGTAATAAGTGTTAGTTATCAAATTTAGTGTCTTTTGAAATTTGCCCAGTGTTGCCAGGGTGGGGGTGGGGAAGCAGGCAATGTGTACGTGTGAATTTATGGAAGCTCTGCTTCCAAAGCCCGGCGGGATAAGAAGCAGTCAGCCTTTCCCCAGCAAGAGCTGCCTCAGAGTACAATGTCAAGTCCTGGCAGAGGCCAGGGAGGGCCAGCCTTGGGTGGTGTCCCAGCTGTCTCTTCCAGTAGGGATATTTCAGACACTGGGACAGCTAGAACTTATGTGGTCTTCTTGAAGGGTAAGACATTGTCAAACGGCCTAACCTAATTTGACCTGGACTTCATAAGCCCCAGTCTTTTCATTCTGACATAAATCTCACCTTTGCATTAGATGTTGCTGAGCTGGCCTCAGCCATTGACGGAATGTTCTTGACAACCCGAGATCATTCAGTTTCTGACAGCCGAAGTCACATGCAGGAGCCTCCCTGTCCCTGTAGAGATTGGCTTTGACAAAAGGATTTCTATTAGCGGCCTTCTCCCCCTTTGTTTTGATAGATGTCAAAAGACAGCTCTGCCTTAAGAAATGTAATTACTCAAGAGGATGATTGGAGGTAAAAAGCTAAGAGAGGTAAATAGCATGATGTTGTAAACAAACAAAAATCACCGCAGGGGCCAAACCCCTCTGCTGTCACCTGCAGGTTTGGGATTGAGAAGTGAAAGGTACCTCCCAAGGCTGTGTCCCTGGGCTCATGAGCAAACAAACGATGCGAGCTGGGGTGATATGTAGAGTGTAGGACTAGCTAAACAGTTCTAATATCATGCCATTGAAAGGCATCAGTGCGATACCAGATGCCCTGAAGTTGTGGCTGGCCAGAAGAGACCTTTGCTCATTGTGAGATCTAGGTCCTCAGCGGGAAGTATTGCTCGTCAGAGGAGGGGGGTGGGGATGCCTGATGCCTCTGCAGCCCAGCTGATGCTTGGCCAGTGGCGACCAAATTGTTCCTAGAGCATCATCAGTTTAACACATCAGAGAAAGGCACTTCCTAGTTCTTTTTTTTTTTTAATTTTTATTGGAGGCTAATTATTTTACAATATTATATTGGTTGGTTTTGCCATACATTGACATGAATCCGCCCCGGGTGTACATGAGTTCCCCCTCCTGAACTCCCCTCCCACCTCGCTCTTCCCTTTATCCTCCCTCTGGGTCATCCCCGCACACCAGCCCTGAGCATCCTGTAACATGCAACGACCCTGAACTGGTGATTCGTTTCACATATGAAAACATACATGTTTCAATGCCATTCTCCCAAATTATCCCGCCCTCACCCTCTCCCACAGAGTCCCAAAGACTGTTCTAAACATCTGTGTCTCTTTTGCTGTCTTGTATACAGGGTTATCATTTGCATCTTTCTAAATTCCATATATATGCGTTAGTATGCTGTATTGGTGTTTTTCTTTCTGGCTTACTTCACTCTGTATAATAGGTTCCAGTTTCATCCACCTCATTAGAACTGATTCAAATGCATTCTTTTTAATGGCTGAGTAATACTTCATTGTGTATATGTACCAAAGTTTTCTTATCCATTCGTCTGCAGATGGACATCTAGGTTGCTTCCATGTCCTGGCTATTATAAACAGTGCTGCAATGAACATTGGAGTACATGTGTCTCTTTCAATTCTGGTTTCCTCGGTGTGTATGCCCAGGAGTGCGATTGCTGGATCATATGGCAGTTCTATTTCCAGTTTTTTGAGGAATCTCCACACTGTTCTCCATAGTGGCTGTACTAGTTTGCATTCCCACCAACAGTGTAAGAGGGTTCCCTTTTGGAGATCAGAGGTGGCTACCTGCAGAGATTTTAAAATAATAAACATCTGGTAGCCAAAATGACAGCAGGTACGCTAGTCTTCTTTCCCTTGATTTTGAGTCCCAACCAAATAGGCAAATCATATTTTATCTTGAGAATATTAGTGTAAGTGGTCATGTCTGCAGGTGTGAAGGTCCGTTGGTAACCATGACCAGTGACTGTTTCATTATTTGGCCACAAACATCAGTTGATTCTTGAGCAGGAGCTCTCTCCCTTCTCTTCCAGGAATGAGCAGCAGTAGAGTTTCCTTATTTCTGTAAATTACTGTAGAAACAATGGACTGCAATTATCATCACATTTGAAAAGCATCTGCTAATTACACTCAGGATAAACTGCACTTAATACCTATGATATCTATTATGAGCAAATCAGTGTGATGCCCTAGCATGCACTGATCCCTTTATCATCCAATATTTCCAAGAAACAGTTGCTCTGTAAAGGGTTCTTAAAAGCCTGGCCTGCTGGGGTTCTCCTAGGCAGTTGTTTCATAGGCTGTAGTCTGAGGGGGACAGCATGGCTTGGATTCATTTATCTTGGAAGGTGCAGCTCAGCAGAGTCCTGCCTTAGGCCACTCACTTGCTGTGTAATCTCAGATGAGTTTACTCTAAGTTCTCTGATCCACTGTTTCCTTTTCTATAAAATAGGAGCAGGAATAAGACTTTCGGTGTAGGATTATCATAGTGATCAAACGTGCCAATATGTTTAAAGCTTTGAAATTGTTCTGGTGTGTGATTTAGAGCTTCTGGAAAGTTGGTCCTGGAAGGTTTCTCCAAACAACCTCTTGCAAAGAGTGACAGTGTTGAACTCAAGCAGCATTGCCCAGGGGTGATGGCAGAGATCTGGGTCTGCTCAGACCCCTCAGAGTGGAGGTCATTCCATCCCTGGCTCATGTGGCCTGCTCTGGCTGAATTCGGCTGCTGGCTACTTCATGCATATGAGCAGTGGAACAGGAGTTAGAATGCTACTCTCCTAGCTTTACCAGGAAACTCAAGAGCAGCAAATCATGTAAAAAGGGGTTTTGAAAAGTAAACTGCATGGAAAATGGGCTGTTGATAATCATAACACTATATTATTAAAAGCATGGCTCTAATTTGTTCACTGTTTAGCACCCACTCTGTTTCCTCTGCCCCCGCCTCTGCCGTAGATGAGACCCTGCCCAGGCTCCGAGCTGACCCTCGGAGATGCCACGCATCTCACAGCCGGAACAATCCTCCTACAATAAGCAGCCTTGCACCACCTTGGGTGAAGCCCTTGCTTCCTCACTGCCCCAGCTCGAGTTTAGGCTCTTGCCACGGCTCCTTTCCTCAACCTCACCCGGCTCTCTAGCTTTACGTCTGCTCACTCATCTCTTCACGTCTGGCCAGTGGGAAACTTGTTTTTCTTAGAAAACGCCATGTCTTCTCTCCACTCCTGTCTGCAGGCCATTCAGTTCTTCAGGCAAAGACTCTAGAGCTAGAATCTTCAGATTCAAGTCCCTGCCCGTCATTGAGAGGCTGGGTGGCCTTGGACATATTCCTTCTCTGAGCATTACTTTCCCCACCAATACTGTGGAGTGTCTACTTCACAGGGTTATAATGAGGATTCATTAGTCAAGATTGAAAATAAACTAGAGGTCTTGGGTTACTTTATTCTTGTGAGATGTGTCTTAGGAAACGGTGACTCAACTCCTGGGCAAGATAAGATTTGTCTTCTGAGACGGCAGAGGCCTCTCACCTTCTGTTTTATCTGTAGATTCTTGAAGGCTGAAGTTCAAACATCCTCCTTCCCAGGAAACCCTTAATTCTGCATCCCACATGGCTCTCTTCCACCCACATGCTTTAGCTCTGTATTAGTCACTATCCAGTCTCCCGAGTGATCCTAGTAGGGCCTTAAAACAGCAGAGAAACCCAAAGCCAAATGGAAACTTGGAGTTTCCGGACCTGGCCTTTGACATGACTGATGCACCATCATTGTTTTTATTGCTTTTACCTGCTATGTGATGGTTTTTATCTGGCATGTGATTGTAGATTCACATTGAGGGCGATTTTAGTCTTGCTTTAATGCTCTTTGCTTGTCTGGAAAAAAACACAGAGAGGAGTGTAGTTCTCTATGATATGACTCTGAATTAAGAAGAGTTACCTGGGAGAAGAAAATGAAGAAGAAGGAGGAGGAGAAGATGAAAGTAAGGAGGAGGAGGTGGAGGTGGAGGGGCAAAAGGAAGGAAAGAAGGGAGGGAGGGAGGCCAGGGGGAGCTGAGGTCCCTTGTCTGGCCTTCCTGGACCTGGCTCACTTTCCTCCATCTAACTTGACGCGGATCTCATGGTATATTTGAGGCCTCAAATCTGATCCATTCTGTGTGACAAGGACAGGGAGGGTGGCTTCTGTCTGCAATTTAAGGTAAAATTAACGCATATGCTTCTTCGGTATTTTCACAGTATAAGACTTCCAGCCAAATGTGAGTGTTTCCACACACTTCCTTCTCGAGAAGACGGATTTGCATATGCATTAAGGCCATTTTATCAGAACGCACACACAGAGGAATGACACATCTCATTGACAGCGCCCGGGTGACAGATAACGCCACACAAAACATACATTTGCAAGGAAAATAGGAGGAGGAATAGAATTAAGGGCCGGTGTGCAAATGGCAGCGTGCTTTGTGCGAGGAACCACAGATTGCACTGCCTGACTCACTTCCCTGCGCTGGCACTGGGTGAGTGGTGAGTCAGGTGGCGACAGGTGCTCCCAGATCGGATCTACCTGCTCTCCCGCTTGGGCGGGGCTGCTGGGCACCTGCATCTTTGGTGCTTCACACCTGAGACACAGCAAGCACCACCTGCCCTGTGATTCGCACTGTCTGGCCCCTGATCACGGTTTTACTTCCTCTGCAGCTCCTCCCCACGTGCGTCCCAGAGTTCATATTGCCCTTCCTGCAGTCTGTCATGTGGGGCATCCAGGGGAGAAGTTCCTGGCAGCTCATGCTCCTTAAACTTGGCCACCTCTCATTCTCAGGGTCCATGAACACCAGGAGAGGTGGAGGTGGTGGGGAAGGGAGGTCAGGCAGGAATTAGGAGTCATTTCAGGGAGCACTTAAAATGCCTTTGTGAGTGCTAATTTGCTTCACTGGTGTCTAACTCTTTGCAACCCTGTGGACTGTAGCCCTCCAGGCTCTTCTGACCATGGGATTCTCCAGGCAGGAATACTGGAGTGGGTAGCCCATTCCCTTCTCCAGGGAATCTTCCTGACCCAGGGATCAAATCCATGTCTCTTAAAGTCTCCTGTATTGACAGATTCTTTGCTACTAGTGCCACCTGGGAAGCCCCAAAAGTCCTTAGAAGGGCCCCAATCTCCAAGTCCCCGGTGATGTACTATGATTTCTCATTCTCAGGAATCACTTTCATATGAATGTTTTTCTTACGGAGGTAAAAGTCCAAACTGTGGATCAGTCTTCTTCCTTTCCGTCAACTCAGCTCTCAGCACAAATTTCGCCTGCTTGGAGGATCTTGTGTATTACTGCCGCCAAGTCCGGCTACTCTATACTTTACCCTGGTTTGTAGGATTTAACGACACTCAAAATCTGCCCCGTTCATTTACTCATCCATGTCTTGTGTGTCTGTCTGCTCCGCATCTCGACTGCCCCTGAGCACAGGGCCCTGGTCTGGTCACTCATCCTCCTATCGCTCCAGCTACAGTCTCTTTCAGCAGATGTGCTGTACATGTGCCCTGTCGGCCCATGACTTTCTCTGCTCTCTGAAAATGTCATCTATTTCTCTGGAATGACAAGCTTCCTTGTGAATGAAGCAATTGGCAAAGTTTTAGAAATTTTCGATTCTTGCTTTTTGAACCCTGGGGAAATATGCCAAGTTCAAGGTCTAGCTGCTGCTGCTGCTGCATCACTTCAGTCGTGTCCGACTCTGTGTGACCCCATAGACGGAAGCCCACCAGGCTCCCCTGTCCCTGGGATTCTCCAGGCAAGAACACAGGAGTGGGTTGCCATTTCCTTCTCCAATGTGTGAAAGTGAAAAGTGAAAGTGAAGTCGCTCAGTCGTGTCCAACCCTTAGCGACCCCACGGACTGCAGCCTACCAGGCTCCTCCATCCATGGGATTTTCTAGGCAAGAGTACTGGAGTGGCTTGCCTAGCAGAGACTAGGAGTATTCCCTTTTTTCTGGGAGTGCAGTTTGTGGAAGACACAGACATTTCATGGGAAATCACGCAATGATTTAATGAGAGTTGTAACGGGTAACTGAAGGCTCTTGTGAAGAGCATGCGTCCTGGTCCTGTCAAGCTGGGCCCTGCCTCAGTACCTTGGAGAGCGACATACACAGCGGGCATCGTGCCCTTTGGCCCCCCTGACGACCTCAGCTTCTCTCAGCCTCTGTTCCTAGGAGCAGTCACGGGGAGAAGGAACGCCCTGACAAGCGCTCGCCTCCTCCCACCACCCCTACGTATCTCCAAGTTCAAGGCTCCCTGGAGTTCTCCTCAGACAGCCATGTCACCTCTTAGAGTGGCACCTTCTCCCACCTCCCAGATGACTCCGGGGACTGGGCTTTCGAAGGAGAATTGGCGGCTTATGGCCCAACGTGGCTAGCATGGCTAACCATACCAACTCAGATGGGATCTTCCCATTTTAACCACCTGAGAAATGCAAGTCAAAAAATTAAACAAGGGTAAAACCCAAATCTCCCCTTTTTATTAAATGTCTATATAATATATGTCAGAGAAGGCAATGGCAAGCCACTCCAGTACTCTTGCCTAGAAAATCGCATGGACAGAGGAGCTTGGTGGGCTGCAGTCCATGGGGTCGCTACTAGTCGGACACAACTGAGCAACTTCACTTTCACTTTTCACTTTCACACATTGGAGAAGGAAATGACAACCCACTCCAGTGTTCTTGCCTGGTGAATCCCAGGGATGGCGGAGCCTGGTCGGCTGCCGTCTATGGGGTCACACAGAGTCAGACACGACTGAAGTGACTTAGCAGCAGCAGCAGCAGTAGCAGCATATAATATATGTAGATAACAAATGTATATATATATATTTTAAATGAAGTAAAATTGATTTACAATGTTGCATTAGTTTCAGGTATACAGCAAAGTGATTCAGTTCAGTTCAGTTCAGTCGCTCAGTTGTGTCCGACACTTTGTGACTGTATGAACCTCAGCACGTCAGGCCTCCCTGTCCATCACCAACTCCTGGAGTCTACCCAAACCCATGTCTATTGAGTCGGTGATGCCATCCAACCCTCTCATCCTCTGTCGTCCCCTTCTCCTCCTGCCCTCAATCTTTCCCAGCATCAGGGTCTTTTCCAATGAGTCAGCTTTTCGCATCAGGCGGCCAAAGTACTGGAATTTCAGCTTCGACATCAGTCCTTCCAATGAACACCCAGGACTGATCTCCTTTAGGATGGACTGGTTGGACCTCCTTGCAGTCCGAGGGACTCTCAAGAGTCTTCTCCAACACCACAGTTCAAAAGCATCAATTCTTCAGCGATCAGCTTTCTTTATAGTCCAACTCTTACATCCATACATGACCACTGGAAAAACCATAGCCTTGACTAGATGGACCTTTGTTGACAAAGTAATGTCTTTGCTTTTTATATGCTGTCTAGGTTGGTCATAACTTTCCTTCCAAGGAGTAAGCATCTTTTAATTTTATGGCTGCAATCACTATCTGCAGTGATTTTGGAGCCCAGAAAAATAAAGTCAGCCACTGTTTCCACTGTTTTCCCATCTATTTGCCATTCAGTTAAATATATATATTTGAATATATGTGAACATATATATTCTTTTCAGGTTCTTTTTCATTATAGGTTATTATAAGATATTGTGTATAATTCTCTGTGCTATATAGTAGGTCCTTGTTGGTTATCTATTTTATATATAGCAATTTGTATCTGTTAATTTTAAAACTCCTAATTTATCCTCTGCTCTTCCTTTTTGGTAACCATAAGTTTGTTTTCCACATCTGTGAGTCTATTTCTGTTTCATAAATAAGTTCATTTGTATCATTTTTTTGATTGCACATGTAAGTTATATCATATGACATTTGTCTTTCTCTGTCTGACTTAATGTGTATTTGGTTTTTTTTTTTTTTGGAAGGGTGGAGTGACTGTGTTGTCTGCCTTCCGTTTTGTGACTCTCTGGTCCTAGCTTCCTTGGAAACCTCATGCATAGATTCACCTCTCTGACTCCCTCAGGGCCACTGGCGACCTGAAGAGTGGCAACTGGATTACATGCTCATGAACATGAAGGCTGAAAGCTTATGTCCAGAATGGACACAGTCAACCTTTGTTGGATGTTGAAATGCCGCTGGAGGTATACTCAAGTACTGTTTCTAGGTCTCCCTCTGTGGGAGGAAACAGTGCAATTTCAGTGGGGAGTACTTTAGCAACTTGTATACAACTGACCCAATTGGCCTTCTATTTAAACATATCAGTCTACATTACTGATACATATGATCAAAACCTGCCAATCCATTTAGCTGATTTTTGCAATGGAGATACAGCCAGAATCAGAGGCATAGACCAGGTCCCTAGACTTTTTTAAGCCCCTTCCCCATTCCGTACTGCCAGCCAGCACTCAGCTGAAGCATGTGACACAGTGGGAGGACCAGAGCCACTGCAGTTTGCCAAGGATAATTTGTGAAAGGTAAAATAGCTTAATCTAATTAACCTTATTGTCAGTGGTGATGATTGTTGCAACGACAGGGGTATCAGAAGCGGAAGATATCAGAACTGTTTGTCGTTAAATTCCCAACCTAGAACTTCATTATTTTTTGCTAAGAAATTGTAGAAAATTCAAAATTTTTCTATCAAGTGCCTCACTGAGTGCCGAGCCTATCTTGTTGCTATGCGTTAATTTTATTTTTCCATTGGAGACTTTGATGATCGTTCACATCTTCACTCTCTCTAACCTGGTAGCTTCTCTATGTCTTTGGGAGAGGGATTTGTAATTGCTGGAATATTCTTGGCCATCCTTCATTTGGAATTTATGTGGTAATTTCAGCAAAACCGAGACCTTGTGCAGCAGTTTTCATCTTTTTCAAGGCTGCCTCTATTTCTTGAGATGCTGGAGGGTTTCCAATTATTCCTTCTGGTCTCTTTGGATGTGAATCGTAACAGATCAGCTGAGAGTCGCAGTTCAACATTGTTAAGCTTATCAATATAAATATAATGTTAAACCCCTTTTAGATAATTGGAGTTATGTGTGAAAATGTGACCAATTTGTGCATAAATTGGTCCTACACTTCTTCCTGGCAAAGACAGAGAGAGAGGGAAAGAGAGACCAACCATATGTGAGGCTGGTTCGCTTCTTCTCAAGGACTTTTCTGCACCTTGAATCCTTGATCTGGTTTTGTGGCTGTTGGCAGTTGGAAACCTGCAGGGGTTATGTAAAACCATAAGGTCTTTTGCCCCCTTGAACTGAATTCTTTTGTCCTAGAGGCTATCAAGTAAATATCAACAAGACACTTAAACATCACACCAACGGCGAAGATGCAGACAGTCTTGAGAATTAAACGTCTCTGCTTGGACCACTACCAAATTCAAACAACCAAATGGAGAGACTGACGCCCATGGAGAAGGGAAGAGAGGGTGCTGAGGGAAATCCTGGAACTGACTCTTCCTGCTTGGAAACCTCGCTGCCACTTCAAGATCCTGGAAAGCTCACACTTCTGCTGCGTGAGTGTTCGTGTGTGTGCGCGCGTGTATGTGTGTGTTGACGGGTAGGGAGTGGGAACTAGTCCATTTCTCCAGTTGTGGGTCCTCCGGAGCGGGTTAAGAGGCAAGAGATGATTATTATACAACTGCCTGAAGCATTTTACAGCTTAAGAGTGTTTAACAAAATCAATCTTTTCTACAATATCAAGCTGAGTGTTACTATTCAAACTTTATAGATAGGGAAATTGAGGTTCTCAGAAGATCAAGACAAAAACAAAACAAAAACAGAAGTTTGAGGATACTCACAGCAATGTTCAAAGTCCACTATGCGTGGTTTTTAAATTTTTAAAAAGGATGTTTCTTTTCCTGCAACAAAGCTGCAATGGAGGTACATTTAAGGGAAAAAAAAAACAACAAAAACCCGAGGCTCATGTAATCTGTGGGGCCATCTGACAGGTTTCTGACAGGCCTGGTGGTGAAGGCTATACCTTGTTTCCATGAGCCTGTGTGTCATTGGGACTGGAGACCTTCCAACGGAGGCAGGGCTCTACCTCTCTGGGCCTATCTCAGGGCTCAGAACAACAGACCTGCCCTGGTCTCAGGGAAATGCAGAGCGAAGTCCAGTGTCAACTTGGGAGGTCCACTCTGCCATGGCCACTGGGCAGAACATGAGCCAGAGCTATTCCCTCCATTCCAGCTCACTGAGAAAACACAGTGGCTACCATCAAGCCCCACAGGTTTAACCTGACTTTAGGGGTGCTCAAGGTGGGAGGCTATAGAACAATTCCCCCCAAATGAAAAGGGCCCCAGAGACACTCTGCCCTGGAAAGAGCTGTTTCCTGGGAAAACCTGAGGTGACCGTTTCAATTTGTGATTACAATTCCAAAAGAACTCCAGGATTTCATGGTCATTGGAATTTCCTCAATTCCTCATCCTTTCTCATCAGTCTGCAGGAAAGGGTGCATATAAAGAGGTTTCTTGGACATCAAATGCTCTGTTGAAGCAGGAAGATGAGTGAAACAGACATGAATCAGAAAACATATGGATCCAATTTTGGTTTAAAAATTAATGGGAAAACACATTCTCATCAAACTCAAAACAATGAAAAATATTTCTTAAGCAGGCAAAAACTCCAAAATACAGCTGGGTTGGCCCAGCTCCACACAGATTCCTTAACGCCCCTGGTCTCCTTCTTTGGTTTTCAAAAATAGCAAGCCGAGCCGAAGGATGCGTGGAATGCATTAGGGCAGCGCCAGTGAGATGTGGGCCTCCAGCAGCATGGACCACCAGGGCAGGGTCCCGGAAAGACACTGGTGATGGCCGATGCTTCGACACCAGTCTCTCTGGTGCTGCAACCAGAAGGCAGATCCTAGGATCGAAGAGGCGCCCAGAAAGAAACAGTGACAGTGATGTTAGGCTCCCTCAGTGACCAAGAGTCTCATAAAATGAAATAGTGAAAACAAACCAAAGGGAAATTCATCTTCTATCCATCCGTTGTGTGGGACCTCACTCTGGAGGAAGGAAAGTGTATCAGGTACAATTCCCAGCCAGTCCTTCCCTGGTAAACTCCTCCTGTATCCTTCCCACACTCCCAGCCCCAGATCTGCAAAACCGTGGTTTCTGAACTGCCTCCTGGGATGGTGCTTCTGAACTGAAGCTGTTCTCTGGTGCCAGGCCTGCTGAAGGATCAAGGAATGAGTCAATCTGTTGATGGAAGTGACTAGCGATGGGAGGGGGAAGTCTGAGCTGTCAGCTTCCGGGCGTATTCAGCCAGCCAGACCAGAGCCTCTAAACTGCCCACTGTCTCCTAGATTTTGCTGGTTGACGAGGTTCCTGGACCTCATCCTCCTCAAATCCTTGAACCACTGCCTCATCTTGCCCCTCCTTCTCAGCCGATGATCCTGCCTCTTACTTTAGAGACAAAACAAGAGCCACCAGCTGAAGTGCACCCCAAAATGTCACCACACCCGCCACTCCACTCACATCAGACCCCATCTTCTTGCCTTTCCTTCCGTGTCAGGAAAGAGAAGGACCCCTCCGTCCAAGCTGATCCATCCAGTTTTGTGTGTGTGTGTGGTGGGGTCCTGTCTCTCTGCCTCCAATGAGGCCCTGAGAATCTCCATTCTCTGCTTCATTTCAGACATCTCTCTTCCTCGTGAGCCGTTTTCTGGTTGGTGTTGGAATGCTCTATCTCAGAGCCAGACTACCTGGCCTGGTGACTTTAAGGATGGTGCCTGGGCTCTCTGTGCCTGGTGTCACCATCTGCAAAAAGATGATACAAGTTTCCATCTAATGTGCTTGTTTTGGAGATTGAAAGAATCAGTACATAGAAAACACTCGTAATAATAGCTGGCTCATCATAAGCTTCAATCGAGTGTAGGTTCTCCCTACTTCCTTTCTGCTGATATTTGCAAGTGCTCAAGTCTCTCATATTTAGGAAGAAATTCTTTCTCACCCTCACAGCCACCTCCAACTCTTGTCTTCACCCCTATGATTTCTTCCTCCTAAATACACAGAGAAAATTTTTCTTCGTCTCTGCACGAAGTTGCTTACACCATGCACTTCCTGCCACTAGATCCAAAGGACGAGTTTCCACACATGACCTCTCACCTCTGTTCACCCTTGACTCTGGTCATCTGTATGCCCTTTTCTCATATGACTCCATTAGCCTTCACACCCTACCCTGGGGCAAGTCCTCCTTAGCACCTCATAAGGAAAAAGTGATGTCTTTGGGACCCTGGCCTCACCATTTCTGGCCTACTGACCCCTGCTTTCCCTCTTCAGCCAAGTCCTGTCTCCTGAGACCCACTGAGAAAGGACATTCAGGTGCCTCACAGACATTCAGCTCTGCCTCTCCCCATCATCCCTGAGCTGGACCTCCTTAGGAGCCCCTGCATCTATGAGGTGTATCACTGAGCACCCCGTAGCCCAAACCAATGGCCTAGGGCTCATTCTTAAGCATCTGTCCCTCCCTCACCCTGATCCTATTTCCTAGATACCCATCAGATCCCTGGGCTTGTCTCCAGCTCTAACTCAGACCACTACTCTTCTCCCCCACCTCATTTCTGCGATTTCTTATTAAGTGCTCTCTGGCCTCCAGCCATTCACCCTCCATCCATCCCCCACACTCCAACAGGGAGCGATCTCTCCACGTGCCTGTCACTGCCACCACCACCACTCCCATTCCCAGTGAACAACCATGAGTGGGTTTCTATTGCTCTGAGGATAAAGGTACAACTCCCTAACCTAGTTTCAGACTTTTGGGCCTATTGGTGCTTTGCTAATTGCCAGTGGGAATTCTCCATTTCTTTTTTTTTTTTCTCTCTGCTTCAACCACATAAAGTTTTTGTGGGTATTTGTCATGTGTTGGTTGCCCAGCATCTGAATAGTTTACTCTGATTTGGGGAAATCCTCAGCTTGAATCTACACCCAAAGGGATGTAGACATTCCCTTTCTCTGCTCTTTGGCACCTTTCATGAGTTGATGTGGGCTTCCCTAGTAGCTCATCAGCTTGAAATGCAGGAGACCCACGTTTGACCCCTGGGTCAGGAAGATCCCCTGGAGAAGGAAATGACAACCCACTCCAGTATCCTTGCCTGGAAAATTCCATGGACAGAGGAGCCTGGAGTGCTACAGTTCATGGGGTCACAAAGAGTAGGACATGACTGAGTGACTAACACACACATGAGTTCATGTAACTCAGATCGTCCAGACAGGTGCCCAGTGATGGGACTCCAGCAATAATGTCCTAATGAGCCTTTCCTATGGGATAAGCTTGACTACAGTCTAGAGGGTTCAGTTTTCTTGGGCCCCTGCCTGATTCCGAAGCCTTCCTGTCCTTTGAACAGCATCTAATATTCTTCCAAAAAAACTCCTCCTCTTCTGAAGTTATCTAGAGATGGTTTCTAGAGTTTATAATTAAGAACTCTGATGGTTACAAGGAGTTTCTTGCAGACACTCAAAATTTGGTAAGCCCCCTACATGCAAACTTTCAAAAATGTGAACATGCCTGCCAGCCCCTATATGCCAGCTGTTGTCCTGTGTTACTGTACTTTTCAAGGTACTGTACTATAAAAATGTTTCTTATTTTTGTGTTTGCTTTTTATGTATGTATTATTGATGTGAAAAAAGATTATAAACTTATTGCTGTGCATCGAGCTGTGTTAGTTGGCTACCTAGGCTAACTTTGCTGGACTTCGGAACACACTCTCAGAACAGAACCTGTCTGTGTGTAGGGGACTTACTGTACAAGGTGTGTGAGGTGCCTCTGCGTATGTTCCACTTTGCTCACTCCTCCTCACTCTTCAGACCCGGATTTAAAAATCTGTTCTTTGTCCAGAGCCTCACCAAACCTCTCTCACTTAGATCAGTTTAGGCGCCCCTGTAGAATGTTTCTGGAGCTCTGATTTTTCCTCTCTCATGGCATTCATCACCCTTTCAGGTGATTGCTTGCTAAGTTGTCTCCATCACTGGATGCAAGATGGTGAAGGACTTCATCTGTCTTTCTTACTCTTGCTTTCCCAGGGCGCAGTACTCAGTACAGCATTTGTCATACAGCAATACTCACTAATGTCTGCTGAGTGAGTGGATGGACTGCAGCCTCATGCTAGTGTCTGAGGCGGTCTTCTCTGACTCTTTCTTTCAGCTCACAAGTCCTTGAGCTCCAGTGTGAATCACTTGCCTAACTCATCTCCAAGCTTCGCTTCCTAGACCGCTGTACCTATGCTCTCTGGTAGAGGCCCCCAACTACGGCCACATCCACAGGCCTGTACCCTCTATTGGGAGGAACAGGCCTGTGATGTGTCCTTTTGTGGACCTGTGCATTTGATGTCCCAGAAGCTCTTGACCAAGAACCAGCTAGAGATGCAACACTCTGCCAGAGGCACAGGAAGATTCGAGAAAGCTGGAGAGCAACAGGAATGAGAAGATGTCAGTCCTCCCAACTAGAATGTCAGTTCTGTGTGAGCAGGATCCTTTTCTTCCCCCCCCCCCCCCTGCTCTATTTCTAGGCCTAGAGCAGTGCTTAGCACATGATGATGACTTAATATGCATTAACTGATTGACTGAATGTGTATCACTTATGATAAACAACATAAAATACATGCAAGCATCTTCTTGATAATTCACAGACAGGACATTCAGAAAATATTCCATAAAGTAAAGCATGTCCATGGCATGATATTGCCCAGCACCTGTTATCACTGACTGAAGATGGGCAAAGTTTAAATGTCACAACTTTGTATGGATCACACCAGAAATGTTTAATATATGGACTTTCATGAGGTTACCTAAACACTTGGCCTTCCTCTCAACATCCTAAACATTTGCTTGCAAATTGTCTTGATTTGGGATTTATATTTCTGAAGCATACACCCAAGGGAAGGGATTCAGGACTGTCCTCACCCACCTCTGTCCATGGCTCTTTTCCACAAAAACACCTATCCCTTCCAGGTCATCCTTTTTTACACTGCCTTCCCTGCAGCTCTACCCAGCTCCTATGGCAAGGCCTCCTTCAAGTCAGACTTCCTCCGAGAGATCACTCTGGACTCCTCAGCCCTTCTTCTCCTGCCCGCCTCTGAATACATCTGGGACCCGATTTCATCTGGACTGCTGCTCTGGTTGTGTCATTTATAAGTTAGCTGACAAAGGCAAAATGAAGTCTAAGACAAAACGAACTATCTGTTGCTTCATAACCATACAGCAAAGGAGTCCCTGTGGCCACTTTCCTGGACAGGGGTTCAAGGAAACATTAGAAAGAAGAACGCACATTATGAAGCAAAAAGGGGAGCTATTGAGACAGGCTCTGATTAGCAAAGGCTGATCCAGGTGGGGTCTGGGAAGCTGGGGCGACTTTCTAATGGGTCTTGAGGTACATTTGGCAACCCTGGGTTGGCTGCAGTTTGGGAGAGGAAGGATTGTTTGGGGCTGGGTGGAGGGTTTCCTGTGCTGGGCTATTTCCTGGAAGCAGTGGGGGATGGGGCTTCTGGCTGCCACGGCCGGCCGTCTCTCAAGTCTGAGCACAGCTTATGGGCTGCCACGAGGCAGAAATCATGTCTCACACGTTCCTTGCATGTGCTTCTCTTCTTGGCATACAGCCAGCACTCAGCCCTACTTCCAGATTTAACATGAAGACTTGTTGAATTGGCTTTGGGGGAGGAAAGGTACTGAATGACATACTCACCTAGTGTATCTGTGTGCTTTAGTGTGTAAATTTCCATATCAGGAAAATGGGAAGATTGATTTAAGGAAAAGGCATGGATGGATATGTACATACATCACTGTTTTCAATATCCCCTATCAAAGAAATCCACTTCTGAACATGTGTGTCCTCAAAGTCAAGCGGGTTGTGAGGTGTCTGGCCAAGTATTGAGGCACTGGTAAAGCAGCAGTCAGGAGACGGGTGTGTCCTACAGAGGACGGTCCCGGCTGTACCCTCTCCAGGGTACAACTGAGCTGCGCTGGCTCTGTTTCTCCATGAACCAGCCAATGTCCATCAGGATGGAGGTGCCCTGACAGATGCTGGTGTTGCCCTGCAGCACTGGGTAACCAGATAGTGCAGAGAAGGGGCATACTGTGCCAGGGCTGCCTGTGTGCATGAAGATGGAAACTTCACATTGACATTATGGAGCCTAGTGTGTTACTGAGCCATTGGAAACACTAGAGCAAAACAGTTTAGTGGTGAAAACCCGCAGCACATAAGGAAAAGTAGGTGCTCAATGAACATTTGTTAACTGAAGGATTGAACAAATGTTCTTAAAAACAATGCCTTCCAGTAGCTCTGGACCCACCACTACTGACTCCATTATGCATTTTGACCACACATTGGTATGAGGTATTATGATAGCAGAGTAGTGACCAGTGGGGAATGGCATCTAGTGGGAAGGGGCCACCAGGCTTAAGTCAAGTGACAGGGCTTAGTGAGAATGAAGAGCTGGGGTGCTGGGAGACAAGGCAACATGCAACATAGCTAAACTGTTCCTATTCCTTCCTTTACGGATCAGATACCTGGGGATGAGGGTGGGGCTTCCCTGGTGACTCCGAGGTAAAGAATCCGCTTGTCAATGCAGGAAACAAGGGTTTGATCCTTAGATTGGGAATATCCCCTGGAGAAGGAAATGGCAACCCACTCCAGTATTCTTGCCTGGAAAATCCCATGTCAGAGGAAACTAGTGGGCTATAGTCCATGGAGTTACAAAGAATTGGACATGATTTAGAGACTGAACAACAAAAAAATTGGGGGGTGGGAGGAACCCCCTAAGGAGGATGGCATTGAACTTGGCTGTCTCTGCAAAGAAAAACCATGTCCAGCACAAAATCTCTCCAGTTGCTGGCTATGACTTTGCATCTCTTGTTGATTTTTTTTTTGTCCTCAGAATTAAATGACAGAGTCATTGTACACTTGGAGCTTCCATGGTATAAATGCAGTGGTCAGTCTTTTGATAAATAGACTTTGAAATGCTCTACATATGCCTACAATGAGCTTTTATCCATTTGGCTAATTTTATTCTTTGTAAGGCACAAAAGACAGGGGAAAATGGCCCTGTGATTAGATCTGGCTCTGAGACTAGGAGAAGGAAGTGGAATTTGAGCCGCCCTACAAAGCATGAGCAAAGCATCCTTTGTACAAAAGGTAGAATCAGAGCATCAGGGGGTCCTTGGGCTGGGAGGGACCTTGGAACCCCTCTGGCCCTATGACTCTCAACATTAACCCTCCAGTCTGGGGCTCAGAGTCGCCTGGGGAAGTTTTGAATCATGCACATGCCAATTGGGCCAAATTGATCAGAATCTCTGGACAAAGAACCTAGCCATTTGTATTTTTAAAAAGTGCTCCCTGGGCTGGAAGTGGGTTGAGGGTAATATAATAAAGCGAGCTTGCTCTCCCAATACCATGTTCAGAATCAGGCTCCACCACTTTTCTGCTTCTGATGCTTTTCTTACAAAAAGGTAGGAAAGTAGTGTGTATCTTCTAGAGTTGTTGTGACCAGTATGTGTGATCGTCCCTGTGGGTTTTTCAGAGCAGAGTCTAGCAGTAAGTGTCCACCATGACGAAGACCAGGGCGAGGAGGAAGGCTCAGTCAGCAGACCAGTGACCCAACCCAGCTGCCCTCGCAGCCCAGAAGGGCCTCCCTTGGTATCCTATCCTCCTTTGAATAGCCTGGCACCCTGAAGGGGTGCCCTGATCTGATCTTGTGTAGCTCTGCCTCCGACACAGTTGCCAGCTGACCCTGGTCCTCGCCCTTATGTCATCTGTAGTCTGGGTCCTGGTCAGCACTGGCTTTGGTCCACTAAACCCTAAGAGCAGGAGTCCAGGCTGCAGGTCCTCCTGGGCCACTGTGGAGGGGTGTTTGTCCCAAGACAGCTTGGTCATACCTCAAAGCAGAACTTCAGCACAGTTTTCTGATGTTAACCTGCAAGGGTGTCTTCCTACCCTGGTGTCTTATTCAAGTTTCCCCTCAGCCAAACCATGCCAGATGATGGGCGGATGCGAATGAATACCTGCTGTGGGAGGGAAGCGCACACCTTCCAGGCTGCAGCTCTTGATGAGCAGTGCACACATTTGCTGAGGAATCAGGACATGAAAACAAATGTGGCAATTTCATCAGATGAACAATTCCAGCATTTAACCAAATGTTAAATATCTCACGCCAATTCAACCAGCAGTTAAAGTATCCATCCTGAGTGTGAGACCCAGAGCTGGGTGCCAAGAGGGAGGCCATGGTGACTTGGCCCAGAGACAGGGTGCAGAGACAGAGGCAGGCGTGCTAAGGAAAGGGCTGAAGGTGAAGTGCTTGCAGGCTGGGTATAAACTGATGAGCTGTAATCCAGGCCACCTTCACAATCATGTCACCTGTAGCTTTCCCTGGACCCCGTGCCTACTAGGGCCCCACACTTGGTTTATTGTACTCCTGTTGCCATCTTGAAATTCTTAATAATCTTTAAATGAAGTGTTCTGTTTTCCTTTTGCCTTGGATCCCTCAAATTATGTAGCTGGTCCTGGATTGAATTGTAAATGTGCACGGCCCTACTGACACCAACACTGTCCTTCTGCCCCTCTTACTCCACCCTCAGAGGCCAAAACCACACATCTCCCTGGCTCTGGGGATGGACGAACAACGAAACCTGAGCACCTCTGCCTCCATGAGCCCTGCTGCTTGTTGTCAAAGGATCTGCGTTTTGCTAAATTTGACCCAAAGTTGCACAAGAAGAGCCCCGCCCTCCTATATGTGTATGCATTTATACCCACACACACACTCCTCTGGAAACTCATACCTTGGCCAGGAGAAAACTCTGCTTTTTGTGTGTCCTCAGCTACCCTGAGAGGTTCAGGAAGCTTTCCGCTGTCTTTTTGGAAAAAGATGAGGATGAGTCAGGTGTTTGCCCCAAGCCCCAGACCCCTGAAGTCTAATTCTGAGACCCAGTATCAAGCAACATGTCATGATTTTGATGGCTGTTCATCTTGAGTTTTCATATCAATTTTCTCTGTGCTCTGAGGTGGCAGACCAGGCGATCATGCACATTTTATGGAGGAGAACAGTGAAGATCTGAAAACAAGTGGTTGTTTGCTTTCCCCAGTGCTCTGCTCAGCTGAAGACTGAGGGAAAGGAACAAAAAATTCCACCCGCAATCTGTCATGGTTGTCACTTCCATGCCCTTCTCAGGTGGAGCACTGTGCTAGCAGCCCCCTTTGGAAGGAAAGGTCTGCACATTGCGAGGTGGTGAGGAGGGCTGCTGGGAGACACTGGAAGGGGTTAGCTCCCTGCCAGGAATTTCCACTGGAATATGAAGGAGAAAGGGATTCTGAAAATAACCTCAGGCCTGGATGACGGGCTCAGCAACCTTGCCCTCCAGTGGCAGCTCCTTCCTGCCAAGCACACCCTCTGAAGTCCTTAGAGCATTAGCAGACAAAACCAGTCACCTCTGGAGATCAGAGATGCGCAGAGAGGCACAGAATTCCACCTTTGCAGAGCTTTAAGAATTCCACCAGATCCCTTCGAGAGACCACTTGGAAATCCTACTACCCATCAGCTTTCCCTGCCCCGAGGGCTCTGTTGGGCAATTGAGGCCCAGGGCCCAGTGGTTTGGACCAGAGGCATGTACCTAACTACTGGGTCAGTCTTTCCCCTGAGTTTGTAACCTGGATCTGAGGCTCTAGTGGACGGGTGGTCCTATAGTGCTGAGAACATCTAGAGGGTAGCCCAACCCTCTTCTACCACATGGATATGGAAGGAGAGAAAATCCTTTAGTGGAGGGAACAGATGGAAGCTGAAAGGAGACCTGTCAGCCCTAGAAAGATGGAGAGCGCACTTGTCCTCCTGGTCGCTCCTGTTTCTAGGAGCCTCTTTCCTCAGAATGATGCCCACCTGGATCCCCCTCTGGGCTGCTTTGCGCAGTGGTGTGTAAGGCACAATCATTGGGGGCCCAGGGTGATGACTGCAGAGAGTCGCCTCCTCTGGGTTTTTTCCTGCCTCTGCAGACAGCTCTTCTGTTTTGCATTATTGCGACCTGTGTGCTCAAAGTCTACCCTTCCTTCAATTTCCACAACACATTACTCAGACATTCTGGGCACTTAATTTCCTGAAATTATTTTGGTGAGTTAATATGAGTGCCTGGACAAACAGAGGACAAATTCTGTATTGATGTCCTTGTCCCAAGGGGAGACATGGCCGCTTCACGGAATACTGTGCCAGCGCCAGCTCCATCAGCCAGCTGTCACCCTCGGCCCATCCCCAAGCGACTGATCAGTTAAGAGCAGTGGTCAAGCTGTTTTCCAGGCTATCTTGTCTCTGAACACCCCAACTCTTCAGAGTCTCACCTTCCCTGCAAAGTTTCATGGAAGAACTTTGAATCCAATGGCAGTGGCCTTTTGGAGAGGAATACATTGGGGCTGGGGGGTGGAGGATACGCCAGCATCCCTGCTTATGACACAGTCAGACCTAGAATTCAGGCAACCTGTTCCTCAAGGCTACTTCAAGGTGACCCTAGTAAGAAACCCAACGTAGGTACATATTTTTGTCACTTTCAAATGCACATTTTGATGCTTGAGATATTCCATAAAGTTTAACAATTTAAAATGTACAGTTTCATAAGTTTTGTACAGGTTTATAGTAACACAATGGCCACAGAATTAAGACTTCAAAAATTTCCATCACCCCCAATCTTCTTGCATAGCTGATTATGAGCCCTACACAACTATTGGTCTGCTTTCTGTTGCTATAGAATTTCAAATAAATGAAATCAGACAGAATGTACTGTTTTCTGCCTGACTTTCATGCAACATAATACTTTTGGGCTCATCCAAGTGGTGATAAGTATCAGTACTCCTTTCTTTTTTACTCATTGCTAAGAATGGTGGGAGAAGGCTCTTGAGAGTCCCTTGGACTGCAAGGAGATCCAACCAGTCCATTCTAAAGGAGATCAGTCCTGGGTGTTCATTGGAAGGACTGATGCTAAAGCTGAAACTCCAATACTTTGGCCACCTCATGCGATGAGTTGACTCACTGGAAAAGACTCTGATGCTGGGAGGGGTTGGGGGCAGGAGGAGAAGGGGACGACAGAGGATGAGATGGCTGGAAGGCATCACCAACTCGATGGACGTGAGTTTGAGTGAACTCCGGGAGTTGGTGATGGACAGGGAGGCCTGGAGTGCTGTGATTCATGGGGTTGCAAAGAGTCGGACACGACTGAGCGACTGAACTGAACTGAACTGAAGAACTATTCCAGTGTACGGATATACCACAATTTGTTTATCCACTTGCAGGTTGGTGGATATTTGAGTTATTTCCATGATAGGCTGTTATGAATAAAGCTACTAAGAATGCTTGCATTCATGTCTTCACATGGGCATATGGTTCATTTCTCTTAGGAAATAAATATCTAGGAGTGGAATTTCTGGGTTATAAGGTACATAGCTATTTAATTTTATAAGAAACTGCCAAGTTGTTTTCTAAATGGCTGAACCATTTTGCTTTCTCACCTTCACTGCGTGAGACTTATGATTTTCTCAAGTCTTTACTAACACTTGATATTATCAGCTTTTGTATAGTAGTGATTTTAATGGGTGTACATCTCTTTTTTAATTTACATTTCCTGAAAAACCAATGATATTAAACATTTTTTCATACATGAACTTGCCTTCTTTGAATTTTCTTTGTTGAAGTATTTATTGAAATCTTTTGACCATAATTCAGCCAGGTTTTATGTTTTTTTGATTATTAAGTTATAAGAATTATTTATATATTCTTTTTATTAATGGTTTTCTCCAATGATAAAGTTTTTAATTCTGATGAAGCTTAATTTTTGTTTTTCTTTTCTGGTTTATACCTTTTGTGCCATATCTAAGAAATTTTTGCTTAGCCCAAGGTCACAATTTTTTTCTATTTTCTTCCCAGAAATTTTTGGTTTTATGTCTTACATTTGCTAATCCATTTTTTCCTTTTTCCTCTTTTTTTTTAAAATTTAATCTTTGTTTTATATTGGAATTTGGATGATTCACAATGTTGAGTTTCACGTGTACTGTACAGTAATTCTGTTATACGATCTCACAATAGGGTATAAATGTCTGCCTCTTTCCCACCATCTTTTCCTTCTCTCATCTTCCTTCTGGGGCACCCCCACTGTCATAGTTAGAAAGAGCAATAATAACTTGCAAGAGACCAAGTAGAAAAAAAAAAAAGAGACCAAGTAGGACCACTTAGAATCTTCAAATATCATATAAACATAGACCCTTTTTTTTTTTTTTGCTGAGACTTTTATGGAGTCTCAAACTTAACTTTATTTAAAAAATATTTTTTTTTATTGGAGGCTAATTATTTTACAATATTATATTGGTTGGTTTTGCCATACATTGACATGAATCCGCCCTGGGTGTACATGAGTTCCCCCTCCTGAACCCCCCTCCCACCTCCCTCCACCCTTTATCCTCCCTCTGGTTCATCCCTGCACACCAGTCCCGAGCATCCTGTAACATGCATCAACCCTGAACTGGTGATTCGTTTCACAAATGATAATATACATGTTTCAATGCCATTCTCCCAAACCATCCCACCCTCACCCTCTCCCACAGAGTCCCAAAGACTGTTCTATACATCTGTGTCTGTATTGCTGTCTCATATACAGGGTTATCATTTGCATCTTTCTAAATTCCATATATATGCGTTAGTATACTGTATTGGTGTTTTTCTTTCTGGCTCACTTCACTCTGTATAATAGGCTCCAGTTTCATCCACCTCATTAGAACTGATTCAAATGCATTCCTTTTAATGGCTGAGTAATACTCCATTGTGTAAATGTACCACAACTTTCTTATCCATTCATCTGCAGATGGACATCTAGGTTGCTTCCATGTCCTTGCTATTATAAACAGTGCTGCAATGAACATTGGAGTACATGTGTCTCTTTCAATTCTGGTTTCCTCGGTGTGTATACCAAGGAGTACAATTGCTGGATCATATGGCAGTTCTATTTCCCAGATATCCTGAAAAGTGATACTATGGGTGTGATTTCAGATTAGAAGCTGTGACCTAATGTAGAACTTAATGCTCCTGTAATGCATTTTTGCTTCTGTACTTTGCTTGCTGCTCATAAAACCAAAGTTACTCCATTTTAAGACAAGGTTGTTTTTAAGTAAAGATTCCTAAAATTGTTTTCGAAAAAATAAAAAATAAAATAAAACAAAAAACAAAAAGAAGAATCTTCAAACATCAAAGCTAGAAATAATAAAAAATGTCATGAAACATGAATCCCTCACTTGTAAAATCAGGGAAAAGAGGCCCAGAAACTTTAAGACACTTGCTCAATGACACAATACCAGGAAATGGCAGAGAAGGGAACAGATCCCAGGTTTTCCAATTGCCCATGATGTCTGGTGCTCCTTTTCCACCCCAACAGCCTCCCTCTGTGGGGATTCTCTGAACACCAGCGGCTCACCATTTCTTGGAACTTTACAGAACCATCTGGAAGAGTGTTCTCAAGTAGAATTTGACACAGACCTGCCTGTGGCAGGAAAAAGACAGAAGGCTTGAGTTAAGGGCACCAATCACTTTCCAAAGTGGTCATCTGAAAATACTCAGTTGCTTGCTAATTGGTCCCACACTGTCACATATTTCAGGCCACGGGGATGTCCCATGATCCAGACTTCTATCAGACTCTTGTTCCTTCATCTGTGGCTGGTGCGTGGCCACCATTGGGTGTAGACAGTGTGTAGCAAGTATAGATGCATTATACCAGCAGCGGGAATGGACACTGTCCCCACCACATGACTTCAGGGTCTAGGTTGGAAGAATGAGTAACAACCTTGCCTTCTGATGCTACTGGAGGCAGTACCCTAGGGGAGTGTGCTGTCCAAGAACATCCACCCTGGCAGTGACATCACAGGCCATCTCGTCTAACTCTATCCTTTGCCGATGGGGAAAGTGAGTACTGGAGATGTGACATGTTCCTAACATCACACAGCAAAGTTGCATCATACACTTTAAAGTACAGAAATTCAACTCTGGACATCATTCAGTTCAGTTCAGTCACTCAGTTGTGTCTGACTCTTTGCAACCCCATGGACTGCAGCACGCCAGGCTTCCCTGTCCATCACCAATTCCCGGAGCTTGCTCAAACTCATGTCCATCGAGTCAGTGATGACATCCAACCATCTCATCCTCTGTCATCCCCTTCTCCTGATGCCTTCAATCTTTCCCAGCAACAGGGTCTTTTCCAATGAGTCAGTTCTTTGTATCAGGTAGCCAAAGTATTGGAGTTTCAGCATCAGTCCTTCCAATGAATATTCAGGAATGATCTCCTTTAGGATTGACTGGTTGGATCCCCTCATAGTCCAAGGGACTCTCAAGAGTTGTCTCCAACACCACAGTTCAAAAGCATCAACTCTTTGGTGCTCAGCTTTCTTTATAGTCCAACTCTCACAACCATACATGACCACTGGAAAAACCATAGCTTTGACTAGATCGACCTTTGTTGGCAAAGTAATGTCTCTGCTTTTTAATATGCTGTCTAGGTTGGTCATGGCTTTACTTCCAAGGAGCAAGTGTCTCAATTTCATGGCTGCAGTCACCATCTGCAGTGATTTTGGAGCCCAAAAAAATAGAGTCTGCCACTGTTTACATTGTTTCCCCATCTATTTGCCATGAAGTGATGGGACTAGATGCCATGATCTTTTGAACATTCAGTTTTCTGAATGTTGAGTTTTAAGCCAACATTTTCACTCCCCTCTTTCACTTTCATCAAGAGGCTCTTTTCATTTCATCAAGAGCAGTGGCTGTGCAGTGCTGGAGTGGATGAGAGGAGATACCCCACATCCAAGGTCAGAGAAACCCCAGTAAGATGGTAGGTGCTGAGAGAGTGCATCAGAGAGTAGACAGACTGAAACCACAACCACAGAAAACTAACCGATCTAATTACCTGGACCACAGCCTTGTCTAACTCAATGAAACTATGAGACATTCTGTGTTCAGTTCAGTTCAGTTCAGTTGAGTCGCTCAGTCGTGTCCGACTCTCTGCGACCCCATGAATCACAGCATGCCAGGCCTCCCTGTCCATCACCAACTCCCGGAGTTAACTCAAACTCATGTCCATCGAGTCAGTGATGCCATCCAGCCATCTCATTCTCTGTCGTCCCCGTCTCCTCCCACCCCCAATCCCTCCCAGCATCAGAGTCTTTTCCAGTGAGTCAACTCGTCGCATGAGGTGGCCAAAGTATTGGAGTTTCAGCTTTAGCATCAGTCCTTCCAATGAACACCCAGGATTGATCTCCTTTAGAATGGACTGGTTGGATCTCCTTGCAGTCCAAGGGACTCTCAAGAGTCTTCTCCAGCACCACAGTTCAAAAGCATCAATTCTTCGGCTATCAGCTTTCTTCACAGTCCAACTCTCACATCTATACATGACCACTGGAAAAACCATAGCCTTGACTAGACGGACCTTGGTTGGCAAAGTAATGTCTCTGCTTTTTAATACGCTATCTAGGTTGGTCATAACTTTCCTTCCAAGGAGTAAGCGTCTTTTAATTTCCTGGCTAAAATCAGCATCAGGAGTGATTTTGGAGCCCCAAAAAATTAAGTCTGACACTGTTTCCACTGTTTCCCCATCTATTTCCCATGAAGTGATGGGACCAGATGCCATGATCTTTGTTTTCTGAATGTTGAGCTTCAAGCCAACCTTTTCACTCTCCTCTTTCACTTCCATCAAGAGGCCTTTGAGTTCCTCTTCACTTTCTGCCATAAGGGTTTTGTCATCTGCATATCTGAGGTTATTGATATTTCTCCCAGCAATCTTGATTCCAGTTTGTGCTTCTTCCAGCCCAGCGTTCCTCATGATGTACTCCGCATATAAGTTAAATAAGCAGGGTGACAATATACAGCCTTGACGTACTCCTTTTCCTATTTGGAACCAGTCTGTTGTTCCATGTACAGTTCTAACTGTTGCTTCCCGACCTGCATACAGGTTTCTCAAGAGGCAGGTCTGGTGGTCTGGTATTCCCATCTCTTTCAGAATTTTCCACAGTTTATTGTGATTCACACAGTCAAAGGCTTTGGCATAGTCAATGAAGCAGAAACAGATGTTTTTCTGGAACTCTCTTGCTTTCTCCATGATCAAGTGGATGTTGGCAATTTGATCTCTGGTTCCTCTGCCTTTTCTAAAACCTGCTTGAACATCTGGAAGTTCACGGTTCACATATTGCTGAAGGCTGGCTTGGAGAATTTTGAACATGATTTTGCTAGCGTGTGAGATGAGTGCAATTGTGTGGTAGTTTGAGCATTCTTTGGCATTGCCTTTCTTTGGGATTGGAATGAAGACTGACCTTTTCCAGTCCTGTGGCTATTGCTGAGTTTTCCAAATTTGCTGGCATATTGAGTGCAGCACTTTCACAGCATCATCTTTCAGGATTTGAAATAGCTCAATTGGAATTCCATCACCTCCACTAGCTTTGTTCGTAGTGATGCTCTCTAAGGCCCACTTGACTTCACATTCCAAGATGTCTGGTTCCAGGTGAGTGATCATGCCATCGTGATTATCTTCGTCGTGAAGATCTTTTTTGTATAGTTCTTCTGTGTATTCTTGCCACCTCTTCTTAATATCTTCTGCCTCTGTTAGGTCCATACCATTTCTGTCCTTTATTGAGCCCATCTTTGCATGAAATGTTCCCTTGATATCTCCAATTTTCTTGAAAAGATCTCTTGTTTTTCCTGTTCTGTTGTTTTCCTCTATTTCTTTGCATTGATCACTGAGGAAAGGCTTTCTTATCTCTCCTTGCTATTCTTTGGAACTCTGCATTCAGATGCTTATATCTTCCCTTTTCTCCTTTGCTTTTTGCTTCTCTTCTTTTCATAGCTATTTGTTAGGCCTCCTCAGACAGCCATTTTGCTTTTTTGCATTTCTTTTCCATGGGGATGGTCTTGGTCCCTGATTCCTCTACAATGTCACGAACTTCCGTCCAGAGTTCATCAGGCACTCTATCGATCAGATTTAGTCCCTTAAATCTATTTCTCACTTCCATTGTATAATCATAAGGGATTTGATTTAGGTCATATCTGAATGGTCTAGTGGTTTTCCCTACTTTCTTCAATTTAAGTCTGAATTTGGCAATAATGAGTCATGATCTGAGCCACAGTCAGCTCCTGGTCTTGTTTTTGCTAACTGTATACAGCTTCTCCATCTTTGGCTGCAAAGAATATAATCAATCTGATTTCGGTGTTGACCATCTGGTGATGTCCATGTGTAGAGTCTTCTCTTGTGTTGTTGGAAGAGGGTGTTTGCTATGACCAGTGCGTTCTCTTGGCAAAACTCTATTAGCTTTTGCCCTGCTTCATTTCGTGCTCCAAGGCCAAATTTGCCTGTTACTCCAGGTGTTTCTTGACATCCTACTTTTGCATTCCAGTCCCCTATAATGAAAAGGACATCTTTTTTGGGTGTTAGTTCTAAAAGGTCTTGTAGGTCTTCATAGAACCGTTCAACTTTGGCTTCTTCAACATTACTCATTGGGGCATAGACGTGGATTACTGTAATATTGAATAGTTTGCCTTGGAAATGAACAGAAATCATTTTGTCGTTTTTAAGATTGCATCCAAGTACTGCATTTTGGACTCTTTTGTTGACCATGATGGCTACTCCATGTCTTCTTAGGGACTCCTGCCCACAGTAGTAGATATAATGGTCATCTGAGTTAAATTCACCCATTCCAGTCCATTTGAGTTCACTGATTCCTAGAATGTCTATGTTCACTCTTGTCATCTCCTGTTTGAACACTTCCAATTTGCCTTGATTCATGGACCTAACATTCCAGGTTCCTATGCAATATTGCTCTTTATAGCATCGGATCTTGCTTCTATCACCAGTCACATCCACAACTGGGTATTTGTTTCACTTTGGCTCCATCCCTTCATTCTTTCTGGAGTTATTTCTCCACTGATCTCTAGTAGCATACTGGGCACCTACCAACCTGGGGAATTCCTCATTCAGTATCCTATCATTTTGCCTTTTGACATTCTGTGTAGGGCCACCCAAAACAGACGGGTCATGATGGAGAGTTCTGACAAAATGTGGTCCACTGGAGAAGGGAATGCAACTCACTTCAGTATTCTTGATTTGAGAGCCCCATGAACAATATGAAAAGGCAAAAAGATAGGACACTGTAAGATGAACTCCACAGGTCAGTAGGTGCCCAAAATGCTACTAGAGATCAGTGGAGAAATAACTCCAGAAAGAATGAAGAGACAGAGCCAAAGCAAGATTGAAGGTGGGAGGAGAAGGGGATGACAGAGGATGAGATGGTTGGATGGCATCACCGACTCAATGGACATGAGTTTGGGTAAACTCTGGGAGTTGGTGATGGAGTCCATGGGGTCTCAAAAAGTCTGACACGACTGAGTGACTGAACTGAACTGAACTGAAGAGGCTCTTTCGTTCTTTGCTCTCTGCCATAAGGGTGGTGTCATCTGCATATCTGAGGTTATTGATATTTCTCCCAGCAATCTTGATTCCTGCTTGTGCTTTATCCAGCCTGGCATTTCTCATGATGTACTCTGCATATACATTAAATAAGCAGGGTGACAATATACAGTCTTGATGTACTCCTTTCCTGATTTGGAACCAGTCTGTTGTTGCATGTCCAGTTCTCACTGTTGCTTCTTGACCTGCATACAGATTCTCAGGAAGCAGGTAAGGGAGTCTGGTACGCACATCTCTTTAAGAATTTTCAACAGTTTGTTGTGATCCACACAGTCAAAGACTTTTATCCACATAGTCAATAAAGCAGATTTTTTTGGAATTCTCTCACTTTTCGATGATCCAACGGTTGTTGGCAATTTGATCTCTGGTTCCTCTGCCTTTTCTAAAACCTGCTTGAACATCTGGAAGTTCACGGTTCACGTATTACTGAAGACGGGCTTGGAGAATTTTGAGCATCGCTTTACTAGCGTGTGAGATGAGCGCACTTGTGCTATAGTTTGAGCATTCTTTGGCATTGCCTTTCTTTGGGATTGGAATGAAAACATCACTAATTCTTTCCTTTTGTTTGATGAGACAAAATAAAAGTTATATTTTAATGTGTAATTTTTATTATATATTTTACAATTGCATTGGAGTTAACACATAGAAATTACGAAAAATGTTATCTTCAGAAATCCACATATACTGTGCTTTACAGCTGATTTATATTATATGTAGCCAAAATAACACTTGAAATGGGATTTTCATCTTACCTAACCTTCTGTGAAGGATGTGACTCTGTGTAGCTGTTTAAATTGGGGGGGAAGGAGGGGAATCTTGACTCCTAATTAAGCACTCTTTCCCCAGCATCAATCTGCCTTTATCTTTCAGGGAAGTGTCTAATTTTTGTCTGTTTGCCCCTCCCCAAGAAAAGCAGGGGGAGGAGGGTGCAGGATAGTGCTTTTACCAGGAAGTTTGGGGATGGAGGGAAATGCAAATAGCAAACGTCCACAAAATGGAGTTTCTGATGGACCTTAATCTGCAAAGCACCTCCCACACCCAACTCCCAGCCCACCAGGGCTGCAGTTCAGCTCCTGGGGCTGAGAACAGCCCTTGCCATATCCCTTTAACGCTGGGTCTTCCTCTGGGTTCTTCGTCTCTCTGGGAAGTTACTGTGTACAGGGAGACTGTAATTGGCAGGCTGTGACACTCCTGTCTGCAAGTGTCTCTCTAAGAGCAGCACATTTCAGCCTTTATCTGGTGATGGCTGCTACCTGAGAAAGGCCCTGGGCCATCTCAAAGGGCTTGTAGCAGTTAATTGTGCCTGTTAGGACCAGCAATTAGCCGGGAACTATGGACTTCAAAGCTCCAACACCCACCAGCTTTCAGCTCCTTTCTCTCCCTTTCACTTAACTAGCCGAGCCTAATAGAGGCAGTGAAGGACAGGTAGGGGTGATGCAGTCAGGACGGGGGGCGGGGGCTGGCCGGGTCTCCATCAGCGCCGCCCTTCTGAGTCCCACACTCCACCACCGCCCCACCACCCCGCCCCAGAGAACCGCAAGGAGAAGCGGGCACCAGATGCCGATCTCGTGCCATAAATACTCCCTGTTTATTGCAGGACCGGGGCTGGAGGCTTATTAATCGGTATTGGGAGTCATGCTGCCCCTGTTTGTACAGTTTAAGCGTGAGTTGGAAGATGACAATAAAAAACTAATTAGGCGCAGGTCATAAAGGGGACCACACATGCACCGTGTCTGCTGGTTACTATGGGCACACGATGGTTTCGGTGGAAACGTGAGGCAGAACATTTGAAAAATAAGACAATAAATCAGTTTCACTAAATAAAAGCTACGCATTTACCCATTAATTAAGGATAATGGTATCCTATAAGCTTTTGTGTACCATAGGTAATTGTTACACCTTACCATAATAATATACATTGAAGATTAAAAATTTCTTTCCAGGTATTTGACTAACACACTTTACAGGTATTTGACTAACATACTCTCCTCTATTTCTAGAAAGAACTAAAGATGTGTGCCCAATCCTGCATTCAGACCCCATGATCATTTTGGTCTGGTTACTTAGTGCTAATTACTGGGTGTTTCTCCCTGCTGGTCAAGTGAATCTCCATCCCAGGGACAGGGACACAGCCTAGTGTAGTGAATTTGTGTTGTATTTTGTTTACCTAGCCACCATCCTATCCCCTTCTTTACAAAACAGAAGGGGGAGGAGGGGGATGGCCATTGTTCCCCTGTTTGCAGTCTTGTTGGGGTGGTCAGTCAAGGTGGGCATGCCATCAGGGCTCAGCTAAGGAAGTTCTCTGTCCCATATTTTGGAATCTGAGCAGCGAAAAGGAAGAACAAAGATAGGACTATCAGGGAGATTCTGTGCTGGAGACCTCTAAGACTTTCCATAGTCATCCTTGGTGGTGAGTGAAATAACAGGCCTCCAAAGGCAATCACACCGTAATTTCTAGAATTTAAGAATATGTTACTTTACATGGCAAAGACGCTTTGCAATGATGATTAAGGATATAGATTTTATGATGGGAAATTAGCTTGAATTGTCCAGGGGTATATGATATAATTGTGAGTACTTAAAAGAACAGCATGTTTTCTAGGTGGGTCAGAAAAAGATGACAATAAAAGAAGTGCCAGAGATGAGACATGAGAAGGACTTGGCCACCATTCTTGACCATTCTTGAAGCTGGAGAAGGCAGTGAAGCATACTGTCTATCCCTGAGAGCAGGGGTCTCCAACCTCCAGGATCTAATACCTGATGATCTGAGGTGGAACTGATTTAATAATAATAGAAATAAAATGCACAATAAATGTAATGTGCTTGAATCATCTCAGAACCATTCACACCCCACTTGGCCCATGGAAAATTGTCTTCCACAAAAGTAACTGGTCCCTGGTACCAAAAAGTTTGGGGACTACTGCCCTAGAGCCTCCAAAAAGAAAGGTAGCCCTCCCAACACTATGAATTTAGTTTGGTAAAATCTGTATCAGGTCTAAAGAAATGTAAAATCATAAATTTGTTTTATTTAAGCTGTTGAATATATTTGTTACAGCCACTGAATATATTTGTTACAGCAGCAATAGAAACATAACCCTTTGACTCTGTATCCTCAGTTCTAACCAGCATCTTTCTGCTGCTTTTAACCAGCCCTCAGTTCAGTTCAGTTCAGTCACTCAGTTGCGTCCGACTCTTTGTGACCCCATGCACTGCAGCACACCAGGCCTCCCTGTCCATCACCAACTCCCGTACCTGACCCAAACTCATGTCCATTGAGTTGGTGATGCCATACAACCATCTCATCCTATGTTGTCCCCTTCTCCTCCTGCCTTCAATCTTTCCCATCATCAGGGTTTTTCCAGTGAGTCAGTTCTTCACATCAGGCGGCCAAAGTATTGGAGTTTCAGCTTCAGCATCAGTCCTTCCAATGAATATTCAGGACTGATTTCCTTTAGGATTGACTGGTTGGAGCTCCTTGCTGTCCAAAAGACTCTCAAGAGTCTTCTCCAACAAAAGCATCAATCCTTCGGCGCTCAGCTTTCTTTACAGTCCACCTCTCACATTCATACATGACCACTGGAAAAACCATAGCTTTGACTGGATGGACCCTTGTTGGCAAAGTAATGTCTCTGCTTTTTAATATGCTATCTAGGTTGGTCATAACTTTCCTTCCAAGGAGCAAGAATCTTTTAATTTCATGGCTGCAGTCACCATCTGCACTGATTTTGGAGCTCAAAAAAATAAAGTCTGTCTCTGTTTCCATTGTTTCCCCATCTATTTGCCATGAAATGTTGGGGCCAGACGTCATGATCTTTGTTTTCTGAATGTTGAGTTTTAAGCCAACTTTTTCACTCTCCTCTTTCACTTTTATCAAGAGGCTCTTTAGTTCTTCTTTGCTTTCTGCCATAAGGGTGGTGTCATCTGCATATCTGAGGTTATTGATATTTCTCCCAGCAATCTTGATTCCAGTTTGTGCTTCATCCAGCCCAACATTTCTCATGATGTACTCTGCATATAAGTTAAATAAGCAGGATGACAATATCCAGCTTTGATGTACTCCTTTCCCGATTTGGAGCCAGTCTGTTGTTCCATGTCCACATCTCACTATTGCTTCCTGACCTGCATACAGATTCTCAGCAGGCAGGTCAGGTGGTCTGGTATTCCCATCTGTTTAAGAATTTTCTACAGTTTGTTGTGATCCACACAGTCAAAGGCTTTGACTTAGTCAATAAAGCATGTAGATATTTTTCTGGAGCTCTCTTGCTTTTTCAATGATCCAACAGATGTTGGCAATTTGATCTCTGGTTTTTTTGTCTTTTCTAAATCCAGCTTGAACATCTGGAAGTTCATGATTCATGTACTGTTAAAGTCTAGCTTGGAGAATTTTGAGCATGACTTTACAAGAGTGTTAGATGAGTGCAATTGTGCAGTAGTTTGAGCATTCTTTGGCATTGCCTTTCTTTGGGATTGGAATGAAAACTGACCTTTTCCAGGCCTGTGGCCACTGCTGAGTTTTCTAAATTTGCTGGCATATTGAGTGCAACACTTGCACAGCATCATCTTTTAGGATTTGAAATAGCTCAACCAGCCCTCAGGAAACTGGAAAAAGCAAGTTCGCCTTCTTAGGCCCTCAAGCAAATATGGATGGATGATCTCCATAAGCTACAGGCTTTGGACAGGTTTCTGACTTAGCAAATGCAATGGTGCTGGAAACAAAAAGAGACTACCTATTCTAGCTCCCTGTTTCCAGTGACAAACCACACCCTAAACCATTCAGACACTTATACAACCTAAGCTGGGAAGATTCCCCTCCTCCAGCCCTCTTCTTCCTTAAACCTATCCTTAATCTTTAGTTCTCAAAATACAAACACCTGGTCTCCAAACCCAAGTGACACCATCTCAAAATCTCATTCAGTTCTTCTGGGAAAGGACAGACGTGTTTTTTCTTTTTTTTTTAAAGCTCACCTGAGAATTCTGTTGTCTGTGGAGCCCTGATGCTGGAGAGAACCCCTGGTCTAATTAAATCTCTCATTCTCTGATAAAGGAATTGATACTTAAATAAACATCCTTCCCAACGGTCCCGCAGTCGAGAAGTGATGGAGAATGCTGGGACTCCAGGTCCACTTTCACACTTGTCCCGTGACCAGGGCTGCTGTGCACCTCAGGGCGTTACTGCATTCCGTGCACCCACGCCCATGATATTTCATCTGGCAATCTTTGTATCTTAATTGGAGCAGTCCATTCATTTATGGTTCACTGTTATCATGTCATGTTTGGATTTAAATCTGCCATTTCAACTGGGTGCTTTTGATTAGTCTTACCCACTTTATGCTCGTTTATTTTATCTTTGGATTACTGCTCCCCATGTTTCCTCTGTTACTTTGGAAGTTATATACTCATTTACAATTATTTTTTAGATATCCTAGTGCCGTGGTTTTCAACTAGGGAGATGCCTCTCACCATAAGGAAGCTTGGCAATGTCTGGAGACAAGTTTGAATGTCACAATTATGGCAGGAGGGTTTGGGGAGGGTGTTATGTACTAGTCAGGATTATCTAGACAAACAGAAGTAATAGGATATAATATATACATATATATACGTATATGTCCCTATATCTATCTATCTATAGAAATACACACACACATACACAGACATATACACACACACATCTCCAGGCTTACCTCAGAGAGATTACAGGCTTGGTTTCAGACCACTACAATAAAGTGAGTCATACAGTTTATTTTGTGTTTCCCAGGGCAAGCTATGTTTACTCTATACTGTACTATATTAAATGTGCGATTGCACTAGATCTAAAAACATTTCTACATACCTTAACTGAAAATTACTTTATTTCTAATAAATGCTAACAATCATCTGACAACACAAGCTTACCACAAAACTTCAGTCTGTAAAACGGATAATACCTGTGAAGAACAACAAAGTGAAGTACAATAAAACGAAGTATGCCTGTATATATATATATGTGTGTGTGTGTGTGTGTATATGGATATTCATGATAAGACATTGGCTCATGCAATTGTGGAGGCTAAGAAGTCCCACCATCTGCCGTCTACAAGCTAGAGACCTAGGAAAGCTGGTGGTGTAGTTTGAGGCCTCAGAACCAGGAGAGGAAAGGGCATGCAGAGATGAGTACCCCCTCTCCATCAGTCAGGAAGAGAGATCACATCTTTCTTTCCTCCACCTTATGGGTCTATTCACTGCCCACCCATTCTGGGGACAGCAATCCACTTTGCTCAGTCTACTATTCAAATGCAAATATCTTTGGAAACACTCTCACAGACACACCTAGAAATGATGCTCAACCAGATATCTGGGAATCAGTTTGACACATAAAATTAATTATCACAGATTGCTAATGGTGACTAGTTAGTAGCAGTCAGAATCGCTGATAAACAGTCTGCAGTATGCAGAACAGTCTCCCACAGCTAAGAACATATGATCCCAAATGACACAGGCAAAGGTTGAGAAACCTTGCCCCAGTGATGACAGCTTTCATCCTTGACTTATCAAAACCCAATGTCAGTTTGGTAACTCTACCTGCTTTCTAAAAAATGCAATAGAATACCTTACTTCCTTTGCCCAGCTTCAACTCATTTACTGTTGGTTGGGCATTCTCTCCACATTTTAAATGCCATAAAATATCTTTGTTGTTGTCTGACACAGCCATTTCTTCATTTAGCTTTGCCCCAACACTCTTCTTTCCTTCCTGCATCTCTGACCTTCCATCTGGAATCCTTTTCCTTCTACCTAAACAATTTCCTTTTCTATTTCTTATAATGCAGATCTGCTAGTGAGTTCTCCCAGCTTTTGTTTGTCTGAAAATGTCTTTATTGCATTTTGTTTTTGCTTTTCTGATATTAGTATATTTATCAATGTCTACATAGAGAAAACTCTGCTCCCCGAGAATAAAAGAAAGCATTCTTTTATCACAACCACAGTACCATTATCACATGTAAGAGATTAACAATGATTTAATGATATCTAAAATAGAGCTAATATTCAAATTTCCATGGGCTTCCCTTGTGGCTCAGCTGGTGAAGAATCCGCCTGCAATGTGGGAGACCTGGGTTTGATCCCTGGGTTGGGAAGGTCCCCTGGAGAAGGGAAAGGCTACCACTCCAGTATTCTGGCCTGGAGAATTCCATGGATTCTATAGTCCATGGGGTTGCAAAGAGTAAGACACGACTGAGTGACTTTCACTGCCCTATTATCAAATTTCCATAGTTGCCCCCAAGATGATTGCATCCTTTTATAATGATTCATCTGGTTATTTTGTATCTTCACTCTTTTTCAGTCTAGAATTCTGTTTATTTATTTTTAAAATTATTGTTATTACTTTTGGTCTTTCATGACAGTGTCATTTTAGAAGAATCAGGCCGTATGTCTGGTAGAGCATCTCTCATGCTATATTTTTCTGATTATTTCTTCATGATTTGATGCAGATTCAATATTTCAATACTTCATGATTTGATGCAGGATATTACATGTGAGCCATATGTATTTATTGTCACATATCACAAGGCACATAGTGTCAGGCTGTCCTACTAGTGAAGGTCACTTTGTGAAGGTGGTGACTTCTGGGTATCTTTCATGCAAAGATTTTTCTTTGGTAGAAGTAGGCTATAAAAAATAAATGCATATCTCCCTTTGTAATCAGTAAGATGTATTCTTCTTTGGGATTGTGACATATCATCATCCCTAGCAACCTTTACCCAGGTATTTAGCGTCCTATGGTGACTTTTGCTCTCTCACTTATTGCACTGGAGATTGCAAATGATTTTCTAATTTTATAATCCCTCTATATTGATTAATTGGCATTTTACTGAGAGGAAGAGCATTGAGCACTCTCTTGCTGTTTGGAAAAGAAAGAAATTCCAAGCTCACATTGTACTTTCTCTGTCCAAATCTGTGATTAACAATTTTCAAAGCATCCCTGGTTTTCTTTAGTGGGAAATGGTACCTAGAAACCAAAATCTGGGCTGTAGGTGTGCTCTTCACTAACTGGTTGCTATTGCTTCTAACTACTTTTAGGGGAAATAGTTAGGATATGTGGATATTTTTTCTCAAACTTCTAAGTTCATACTGGTAAGCTCCACTTCAGTAGAACATTGATTTCCCATTTACATTTCCATCCTGCCACAAAAAAAAACCCGTTTGCAAAAACATATTGATACAATTTCCCAATTTTGTAATGCACAAAATGCTTTCAGATTAAACACTAAAACCACCACCACCTACAAACATCCTAAATAAAAGTTGATATTCTTTGAAAAAAAAAAACTTAAATATATATATATATTTAATGTAGACTACATCTCTACAGGAATGTATGATTAGAGTACTGTGCTCAAAAATTGCTTAACATTTTTCTTTTAATGGTTATGTTATAAATATTATCAACTGAAGTTCAGTTCAGTTCAGTTCAGTCACTCAGTCGTGTCTGACCCTTTGCAACCCCATGAACCCTAGCACGCCAGGCCTCCCTGTCCGTCACCAACTACCGGGGTTCTCTCAGACTCACGTCCATTGAGTCAGTGATGCCATCCAGTCATCTCATTCTCTGTCATCCCCTTCTCCTCCTGCCCCAAATCCCTCCCAGCATCAGAGTCTTTTCCAGTGAGTCAACCTTTCGCATGAAGTGGCCAAAGTATTGGAGTTTCAGCTTTAGCATCAGTCCTTCCAATGAACACCCAGGACTCATCTCCTTTAGAATGGACTGGTTGGATCTCCTTGCGGTCCAAGGGACTATCAATAGTCTTCTCCAGCACCACAGTTCAAAGGCATCAATTCTTCGGCGATCAGCTTCCTTCACAGTCAGACTCTCACATCCATACATGACCACTGGAAAAACCATAGCCTTGACTAGACAGACCTTGGTTGGCAAAGTAATGTCTCTGCATTTTAGTATGCTGTCTAGGTTGGTCATAACTTTCCTTCCAAGGAGTAAGCATCTTTTCATTTCATGGCTGCAATCAGCATCTGCAGTGATTTTGGAGCCCAAAATAAAGTCTGAGACTGTTTCCACAGTTTCCCCATCTATTTCCCATGAAGTGATGGGACCAGATGCCATGATCTTAGTTTTCTGAATGTTCAGCTTTAAGCCAACCTTTTCACTCTCCTCTTTCACTTTCATCAAGAGGCTTTTTAGTTCCTCTTCACTTTCTGCCATAAGGGTGGTGTCATCTGCATATCTGAGGTTATTGATATTTTTCCCAGCAATCCTGATTCCAGCTTGTGCTTCTTCCAGCCCAGTGTTCCTCATGATGTACTCTGCATATAAGTTAAATAAGCAGGGTGACAATATACAGCCTTGATGTACTCCTTTTTCTATTTGGCACCAGTCAGTTGTTCCATGTCCAGTTCTAACTGTTGCTTCCTGACCTGCATACACGTTTCTCAAGAGACAGGTCAGGTGGTCTGGTATTCCCATCTCTTTCAGAATTTTCCACAGTTTATTGTGATCCACACAGTCAAAGGCTTTGGCATAGTCAATAAAGCAGAAATAGATGTTTTTCTGGAACTCTCTTGCTTTTTTATGATCCAGTGGATATTGGCAATTTGATCTCTGGTTCCTCTGCCTTTTCTAAATCCAGCTTGAACATCTGGAAGTTCATGGTTCACATATTGCTAAAGCCTGGCTTGGAGAATTTTGAGCATGACTTTACTAGCGTGTGAGATGAGTGCAATTGTGTGGTAGCTTGAGCATTTTTGGCATTGCCTTTCTTAGTGATTGGAATGAAAACTGACCTTTTCCAGTCCTGTGGCCACTGCTGAGTTTTCCAAATTTGCTGGCATGTTGAGTGCAGCACTTTCACAGCATCATCCTTTAGGATTTGAAATAGCTCAGCTGGAATTCCATCACCTCCACTAGCTTTGTTTGTAGTGATGGTTTCTCAGGCCCTCTTGACTTCACATTGCAGGATGTCTGGCTCTAGGTGAGTGATCACACCATGGTGATTATCTGGGTTGTGAAGATATTTTTTGTACAGTTCTTCTGTGTATTCTTGCCACCTCTTCTTAATATCTTCTGTTTCTGTTAAGACCATACCATTTCTGTCCTTTATTGAGCCCATCTTTGCATGAAATATTCCCTTGGCATCTCTAATTTTCTTGAAGAGATCTCTAGTCTTTCCTATTCTGTTGTTTTCCTCTATTTCTTTGCATTGATCACTGAGGAAGTCTTTCTTATCTCTCCTTGCTATTCTTTGGAACTCTGCATTCAAATGGGAATATTTTTCCTTTTCTCCCTTGCTTTTCACTTCTCTTCTTTTCACAGCTATTTGTAAGGCCTCCTCAGACAGTGCAGAGTACATCATGGAAATGCTGGGCTGGGAGAAGCATAAGCTGGAATCAGGATTGCTGGGAGAAATATCAATAACCTCGGATATGCAGATGACACCACCCTATGGCAGAAAGTGAAGATGAACTAAAAAGCCTCTTGATGAAAGTGAAAGAAGAGAGTGAAAAAGTTGGCTTAAAGCTCAACATTCAGAATACTAAGATCATGGCATCTGGTCCCATCACTTCATGGGAAATAGACGGGGAAACAGTGGAAACAATCTCAGACTTTATTTTTTGGGGCTCCAAAATCACTGCAGATGCTGATTGCAGCCATGAAATGAAAAGACGCTTACTCCTTGGAAGGAAAGTTATGACCAACCTAGATAGCATATTAAAAAGCAGAGACATTTCTTTGCCAACCAAGGTCCATCTAGTCAAGGCTATGGTTTTTCCAGTGGTCATGTATGGATGTGAGTGTTGGACTGTGAAGGAAGCTGATCGCCGAAGAATTGATGCTTTTGAACTGTTGTGCTGGAGAAGACTCTTGAGAGTTCCTTGGACTGCAAGAAGATCCAACCAGTCCATTCCAAAGGAGATCAGTCCTGGGTGTTCATTGGAAGGACTTATGCTAAAGCTGAAACTCCAATACTTTGGCCACCTCATGCGACGAGTTGACTCACTGGAAAAGACCCTGATGCCGGGAGGGATTGGGGGCGGGAGGAGATGGGGACAACAGAGAATGAGATGGCTGGATGGCATCACCGACTCAATGGACATGAGTTTGAGTGAACTGCGGGAGTTGGTGATGGACAGGGAGGCCTGGCGTGCTGTGACTCATGGGGTCGCAAAGAGTCAGACACGACTGAGCGACTGAACTGAGACAAATTTTATATTAATTTATACCCTTATGCCTTCCTGAATTTTGTGTATTTGTGTATCTCTCTGTGTGAATATAGATCTTGGTATTGACTTACTGGGGTTTCCAGGTCTGTTTTTATATCATATACACATAGAGTAAGTATTACTTTTTTCCAGGCCTCATGCTTCTTATAGCTCTGAAAGTATTAGCCAATCAAATCAGAAAAGATTTTTAAAAGTATGCACAATAGCAGTAGTGAAGATGAGGGGATCCCTGCTTTCTTCTGATCATTAGTAGAAATACTCCTAATGTTTATCCATGAGATGAAATTCCACCTTTTAGACTGACGTATAAATATTTTATCATAAAAAATTATCCATAAATTCTGATTTTATTGAGTGTTTTCATGAAGAATGAATTTTGGCTTTTGTTGAAGGCCTCTTTAGCATCTAAGGAGATAATCACATGCTCTATTAATGTTATGAATTATGTTAATGATATTCTAATATTAAGCCATCTTTGAAATCCTAAATAAGTACCACTTGGTATAATGTATTATCTTTATCTTTTTTGAATGATTATTGATGATAATTTCAAACTTTCAGGATACTTAAGAATAATGCAGTGGAGTTTCTTTCCTCAGACTCACAAGTTGTTAGCAGTTTGCCATTTTTGCAAGAGTATATTTCCTTGAAAAAGGGTTATTTTATTGCATAAGTGTCACATAAAAATCAGGAAACTTAACATTGATATGATCCCAATATTTAACTATAGCCTAAAATTTAATTTTACCTTCTATCCCCATAATGTTCTTCTTCCTTCCAGTATCTAACCCAGGACTGCTGCTAAGTCACTTCAGTTGTGTCCGACTCTGTGTGACCCCATAGATGGAAGCCCACCAGGCTCCCCCGTCCCTGGGATTTTCCAGGCAAGAACACTGGAGTGGGTTGTCATTTAATTGGTTTTCAGTTTATTTTAACCTGGAACATTTGCTATTCTTTACTGTCTTTTGTGACATTGGTATTTTTGAAGAGAAATAGGAAAATTGTTTTTCAAAATGTCCCTCGATTTGTTGGATATTTTCTAATGATCAGGTTTAGGTTATGTTTTGGGCTGGACTTCTACAGCAGAAACTTTGTTATTTTCAGTGCGTCAAGTCGGTGGGCAACTGGTGTCAATTTGTTATATTACTTTGTTGGAATTTTAGCTATACCTCTTTTATTGCTTTGCTATTTGCCCCAGGGATTAAGGTATGCATTTTTAACTGTTTTGTATTAACTTTTTTCACCAGATTCCTCCACTGTAATATTACTACGTTTCTTTTTGTAATTACTAACTAGTTTCCTGAAATGAATTTTGGTTGATTTAGCATCTGCTTGCAATGCGGGAGACCCGGGTTCAATCTCTGGGTTGGGAAGATCTCCTGGAGAAGGAAACAGCAACCCACTACAGTACTCTTGCCTGGAGAATCCCATGGACGGAGGAGCTTGGTAGGCTACAGTCCATGGGGTCGCAAAGAGTCGGACACGACTGAGTGACTTAACTTTCAGTTTTGTCTTAGTCAATTTAGATTACTATAATAAAAATACCATAAACTGGGTGGCTTATAAACAGCAAACATTTATTTCTCACAGTTTTGGATGCTGCAAAGTGCAAGATTATGATGGTGGATGATTTGGTGAGTGGCGAGGGCCTGTTTCCTTTTTGATGACTGTGTTCTCACTGTAAACTCACAGGGTGGAAGATGCAAGTTAGCTCTCTGGAATCTTTCAAGGATGAAAAGAAAGATAAAGTCGCTCAGAGTCTGACTCTTTGTGACCCCATGGACTATCCAATCTTTATACAATCCATGGAATTCTCTAGGCCAGAACACTGGATTGGGTAGCCTTTTCCTTCTTTAGGGGATCTTCCTAACCCAGGGATTGAACCCAGGTATCCAGCATTGCAGGTGAATTCTTTACCAGCTGAGCCACAAGGGAAGGCTAAGAATACTGGAGTCCGTAGCCTATCCCTTCTCCAGCAGATCTTCCCTACTCAGGAACTCATCCAGGTCTCTTGCATTGCAGGTGGATTCTTTACCATCTGAGCTACCAGGGAAGCCCAACTAATCCCAATAGTGAGAGTTTCACCTAAGCAGCTCCCAAAGTCTGACAGAGCCATTCATTCTGCAAGACTGTCTAAAATTTGCCTGCTCTCAAGAGAAATTTCAGTTATGGTTTAGTTATGGTTATACTGGTTCAATGACTCCATCAATTATCCTTATCTAAAATAATGATTACATTGTTTTTTCTAATTGTGCTTTACTAACTTGATCATTTGTTTAAGATTTATTCTCTACAGAAGAACATTACTATGATTTTTATTTTTAATTTCTGGTATTATATTCCAGCTCCATCATTATTTTTATGCTAAATTTGCCCTGTTTGTGGAGTATGAGAACCCCTGTAAGCTTATTTTAGTGTTATTTTGACATATCCTCATCATTTTTTGAGTACTTTCATTATTTTTAATTATTTGTATGCTATATATTTTCCCAACTGTTTAACTTTCAATTTTTCTGTGTCTTTATATTTAATGTATTTAATGTGTGTTTGTTATACATAACGTATTACTTGATGCTATTTTTTAAAAAAAATTCATTCTGATGATTTCTTTTAATTGGAATGCTTAGTCCTTTGTACTTAATCTAATTACTTAACAGATGAATTCTAAATTATGTAATTTTAATAATATAATTAGAAATTATATATTTATAATTAATTTAATTATAATTCTAAGTAAACTAAAATAATTATACATTAATTAAAATTAATTATAATTTATATAAATTATGTAATTCTAAAATTTGTATCTTCTATTTCACTGCTTTTATTTTTTCCTTTTTGATTTTATTTTTTGATCTTCTTTTCTTATCTTCTTTCGATTTAGATAAATATCTTTTATGGGTTTTTCTACATTTGTTAGATTATTAGTTATACCAATGTTATTTTTTTTACTATTTGATCTAGAGATTGAAACATTCATCTTTAGTTTTTCACAGTAAATTGAGAGTTAGATTTGTTTGTCGTGCTCCGTTCCCCACTCTGTCCTATATACTGTGCTTGCCATATATGCTATTTGTAGCATATACACATGTGTATATATATATATAGGGTTTTTCAATTAAAATGAGTATCTTACATTTCCTACATGTTTACCATTTATGGGACCCTTCATTCCTTTCTGAAAATCTAAATTTCAATCTTGTATTCTTTACTTGAAAATTCTTCTGGTTTCTCTTGTCTACTAGAAACGCATTTTATTAGTCTTTTCGAATATAAATGTATTTAATTGGAGGCTAATTACTTTACAATATTGTATTGGTTTTGCCATACATCGACATGAATCTGCCACGGGTGTACATGTGTTCCCCATCCTGAACCCCCCTCCTACCTCCCTCCCCATCCCATCCCTCTGGGTCATCCCAGTGCACCAGCCCCGAGCATCCTGTATCATGCATTGAACCTGGACTGGCAATTCGTTTCACATGTGATAATTTACATGTTTCAATGCCATTCTCCCAAATCATCTCACCCTTGCCCTCTCCCACAGAGTGCAAAAGACTGTTCTATACATCTGTGTCTCTTTTGCTATCTTGCATACAGGGTTATCATTACCATCTTTCTAAATTCCATATATATGCGTTGGTGTTTTTCTTTCTGTCTTACTTCTCTCTGTGTAATAGGCTCCAGTTTCATCCACCTCATTAGAACTTGTTCAAATGTATTCTTTTTAATGGCTGAGTAATACTCCATTGTGTATATGTACCACAGCTTTCTTATCCATTCATCTGCCGATGGACATCTGTTAGTTTTAATTTATCTGAAAATGTCTTTATTTTACCTTCAAGTTTGAAGAGTGTTTTCACTGGATAAAGAATTTTGTATTGATAACTTTTTATTCCTTTCAGTACTTTAGAGATGCCATTCCACTGTCTTCTGACTTCCAGTGCTTCTGATGATGTCAGTAGTCATTAAAGCTGTTGCTCCCTTTATTGTAATGTACTTTGCTGCTTTCAAGACTTCTTCTTTATTTTATATTTTCAGTAGTTTGCATACGGTGGGCCTAGGTGAAATTTTCTTTGCATTGCTTTTACTTGAAGTTTGCTGAGTTTTCAAGTCCTCAAATCTGTCTTTCAACAAATTCAGAAAGAATGGGACATTATTTCCTCATATATATGTTTGTCAATTTCTGATTCTTCTCATGCTGGTATTCCAATTACATGTGTGTTAGATCATTTTGTATTGCTACACAGATCTTCTAGCTGCTGTTCTTATTTTTAGTTTTTATTTTTATTCTCCCTTTATTGATGAGAAAATTGGTGCAGTAGGAGCTACTTCAACATTACCAGAAGCATAATTCTCCTGAGGTAGGGGGTGGGAGGGAATGTATGTTTTTAATGCATTTCATTTTTATTCTTGAAGGATACTTTGAGGGGCATAGAATTCTTATTTAACATACAATTACTTCCAGCATAAAAATAAGCATTATTTTATTTTTTTCTGACTGTTTTTATTTTCTTCTTAGAAGTAAGTTTTCAATCTTATTATGGCTCTTCTGACAATAATCTCTTGCTTTAATTGTTTCTTAAAGGATTTTTTCTTTGGCTTATTCTTTAGCTTTATTATTGTACATAATTATGTGTTTCTCTCTTTTTTAAAATTCTCTTTGACATTTGTTCAGCTTCTTGATTCTGTGCTTGATATCTTTCATCAGTTTTAGAGAATTCTCAAGCACTGCTTCTTCAAATTCCTCTGCGTCATTCTCTTTCTCCTCTCCTTTTGTAATTCCAATAGACTTCTCTTGGTATCATCTATGGCTCTTATTTCCTTTCTATTATTTTTTCCTATCATTATAGGATAGGATAACATAGGTCATGTTTTTGTATATTTTGTTTGATACATCCTCCATTATGCTAACTTTTTCTTAGCTGATTGCAATTTGTTGAAAAACTTACATAATGAGTTCTTCATTTCAGTTGCATTTATTGTTCTATAATGTCCCTTTTTATTCTGCTATATCAATTTTTCAGAATTCTACTCTGTAAAAATTTCAGATCTTATATTTTTCTCTTGTAGGTAGAAGTTATAATTATTTCACAAAATTATTTTAAAGGCTGTGTCTTCCATTTTCATTGTTTGGAGCCATAGGGATCTGTTTCTACTGTCTTATTTCTGTTATTTTCCTTTCAGTTTGTTTTGTCAAGCAATAAAACACAGTTTCCTCTCTTTCCTGTGCTAGGTACCATACTGAATAATATACATGACCACACTGGTATTTGTTTCAATTATATTGTCACCTCTATTTTGCAAATGAGAAAACTGATGCTCAAAGACATCAGATAACTTCCCAAAGCCACACTTAATATAAGTAGATCTCCTGGAATTCAGACCCACATCTACCTGCCTTTAAAGCTAAATGCTGGGTTTTTACCCCATGGCTACTTAGGAGAGATTGAGCTGGTGAGACCCTATTGTCCCCAAACCAAACCGAACAATTGACGAGGATGGATATAGTGGTCGATTCCAGTGGAATCTTCTTTCTCACATTTCTTTTGCACACTAAATCTGTAGCACTACACTCACAGTGAGCAGTTTTTGGTCTATGACCTGGAGCTGGACAGCTGGCTCCCTTAGTGATGAGTGTAAAATAGGAGAAGCAGCAGTTTTATGATCATTTTAAGGAGGCTTCTCTGAGATTTAGAGCTGAGCAGTGGTGAGGTGCCTATCACCTTCTGCCAAGGCAGAAGGCAGCCAGGAATAGCTAACATAACAGACCCCAGGGCTTGCTTTACTGCTATACATTCCAAATCCTCTCTATATGGGTGCTTAAACACACACACACACACACATACAATAATAGATGACATTTATTGAATACTGTATAATCCACATGATTCTAGAACTTCACATTTATTAGTGTATTTAGTCTTATACCAATGGTATGAGCTGAATCGTGTTATTGTTGATATTTTACAGATGAAAAATTACATAGAGGTTATGTATCTTTTCTAAAATGGTTCAGCTATTCAGTTATGCAAAAGACCTATTCAGACAGTCTCATTGCAGAACCCATAGTCTGAAACAGCAGTTAACTGTTTTGCTGGTAGCCTTTTGTGTTGGTAGCCTTTTGATGAGTGGAAAACTATATAATGACCTAGAAATAAAACATAGGATGTGAAAAGGAGATCTGACAGAGATCAAGTTCTGGCTCAGTTGAGACTCAGGGGCCAGGAGCTGCAGAATAGTCAGTGCCAGGCCCTAGGGGTTGACTATGGAGGTGAATGTACAGTGATAGCAGATCGCACCCCGGCACAAAAAGAAACATTAAAATGGCCAGCACTAACGTCCATGGCTGACAATAAAATGTGTGTCTATTCTAAGCCTCTTTTACTACAGATTTTAAATACACCGTTTAATAGAAATTAATACTTTTACTCAGAATCTCTTAGGCAACAATTCTTCCATATGTAGAAAAATGTGTCAGAAGAGATTCGAGTGTTTATTTGTAAAGTATCTCAGGGTCTGGGAAATTCTTACCCTTATAAAAGATGCTGCTGCTGCTAAGTCACGTCAGTCGTGTCCGACTCTGTGCAACCCCATAGACGGCAGCCCACCAGGCTCCTGTCCCTGGGATTCTCCAGGCAAGAATACTGGAGTGGGTTGCCATTTTTATTATTTATTCATTATTTTCCCCTTAATTTCCCATTAGTTTTCTCTCTTTGTATATTTTTTGTAGCAGGCTTGCCCCATACCTTGGGTTCCTTTCAGATGATAATTGTCACTCAGTTCTTAATTACATGGGGTGGCGGTTCTGGGATCAAGGGGTCTAGTTCAACAGCTGAGTAATGGCAAAAATGTCCTGTGTGTGAGCTGAAGTTCCTGTTGTAAGCTGAGAGCACAGACTGGGCCCAGTTGGGGCCAACGGCCTAATGGGTAGGGGGCACCAAAGGTTGTGCCTTTGTCCAGAGCCAGCCTATGGAACCAATGGCTAGATAGCTCAGAGACTGTCACTGCACTTGGGGCTACCTGGCCATCTTGGCTTTATCATGGAGAGGCTTTGATGGGCCTCAGCCTGGTTGATGGCTGGGTCCCATACTTTTGTTTCCCTGCCTCTGCTAGCTCTAGAAAATAGGAATTAACATAAAAAGTAAGCTGATTCTTATCTAAACTTTCAGGCCCCTCACTCTGCCAGACACATAGATGCCAGGTGGAGCCATGCTGGGAAATCTAGGCTGAGTGTCCTATACATTTTGGAGTCTGGTTTAAGACCTCTTCTTAGCTCTGAGTTAAGCAGACCTTTGGGTGGAGACGTGGGGGTATGGATTGTGCTATGGACGAAGCCATGTGATCCTGGAGGAGGAGCATTGGGCTGTCAGTCAGGAGGTTCAAGTCTTGGCTAACTTGAATCTAAGCTCCAGGACTCCTCGAATACTGAACTATTGGAGCCCAAGGGACAGCCCCTCTCTTGCCACATGACAGCAGCAGAAAGTAGTGAAGGGCACATCCATGAGACCCCAACAGACTTGGACAGCACCAGACTATGGCCATTACTTTTCTTAATGGCTTTGGCCATATCACTTGAGAGTGTTTCTATGTAAAATGAAACTGCTAATGCCTGCCCTTCACCAAGGGATGGCCAAGCAGGACACCATAAGACAACGCTTCTCTGAGCTTTTGGCATGATCCCCCACCTGCAGTGGGCTCACCTGCATTATCCTAATGTAGTGCCTCCAAAATAAAAGCACATTAAAGGAGCAAGAACGCTGACTGAGTGCCAGCTGCACATCCCATTCTCTTCTTACAGTTCTGAGGGGAGATGTGATCCTCATTTTCCAAAGGAGAACCCTGAGAGCACATTAGGCTATGAGTGCAGTCAGGACAGGGCAGGTTATTTCCAAATCTCATCTCTGGCACACAGTAGGGTCTCAGTGGGTGTCTGTCAGGTGAAAGACGGAACATATTGAGCCCACTCAACTGAGTCGGCTGCCACCCTTCTCCTTCCTTCCTTGGATGGTGAGGGCTGTGCAACCTCACGGCTTTTGTTCTGCAGCCACTTGTCATGGGGGGGGTGGTGGTGCCCCCTTTCTGACCTCCTGAGGTTTCACAGTCACTGGTGTGGAAGCCAATCCTTTGCTGCCTCACTTTCTGGCAGGTAGGGACTGATGCCTTTTGCCATTTATGAAAAAAAAAATGTAAATGGCTACAAAAGCTATTTTTATAATGTTTTTATCTATTCCGTGACTGACATCAATAACACATAACAGTTTCATTGACATTGTATCGCATCCAATGGGCCCAGTGACCTGATTCAATGTCAGTAGAAAAGCCTCGTACATCATCTCTGTGGCTGAATTGCAACAGATCCATTATTGACGCTTCAACCCCAGAGGAGCCCCAGAACCAATGCCAAGTCCATTTCAAGGGTTTGCCTCTTTTCTGAGCTTTGTGTCTCACAACTGTCTTAGTTCTCTGACCATGGACATCCCCCTGTAGCTCACTCTCGTAAAATGGTCCACTCTGACTTTGTTTTTAGACTTGATGATTCTTGAGGGGTGGGGCAGGTCTGTTCACGAAGCACTTATCAGGGCACATAGTAGGAGCTCAACTTGTGAACGAGCGAGAGAAAGTGGGAGAGGGAGAGAGGATGAAAGGTAATCCCACCTGCCTCTCAACTACAGGATATAGTAAGAGTCTCCTGCCCAGGGGTCCACACACCTCACAGCTCCAACTGAGCGGACACATTAAAGGCTGTTTTGCTAGGGTCCTTGGAGTAATAAAGGTTGTTAGTAGGACAGAAAATAGCAAAGGCTTTAGCATATTTTTGCAAAATACAAACCTAGAGAGAGGGAATGCTCTGACCCAGACCTTAATCGCACAACCTGTAAGCTGGCCAGCTTATGGAGAAGAGAGGAGGCTGGCTGGCCAGATCCTTGTGCTGGGCACACGAAAAGACCCCCAACCAGTGAGCCCACCCTTCGTTCTCCTCATCTTCTCAGTCATGGAAAACAGGAACGAAGACTGACTCCACAGTCTTATGTGGATTTAAGCCAGCCCTCACTAATACTGCAATATATTTGTCATTTGCTCACTGGTAAGCCTGTTTAGTAGTCAAAACTGTAGAAAATTGAATATACACTCACTGTGTAAAAATGATATGCTTGGTTAGTGATAGTTTAGAAGAAATAAGTACATCTATCATAGAAGAGCAGGCTGTCAGGTCTTTATATGTAAGAAAAATATTGAACACAAATGTGATAAATGTTGGGCACCGTTTACAAAAGTTGTCCGACAAAGTTGGTTTGTAATAAGTTTTATCCAAGCAAAGGGGGAAAATGAGTGGAGAAGAAGGAGACAACGGGGACCAGAAAGCAAGAGAAAATGAAAACAGGGGTGGAGAAAAAGAAAGAGGGAATGAAGAGTTCAGAGATGATCAAAGAAACGGGGACCAGAGATGCTGCCCTTGCTCTGACATCACAGTAGCCTCTGCCTGCCCATCAATTCCCCAGCTTGGGAAAACTTGTTCCTCAGACAGAAGAGGATAAATCTGCTGCAAAAGATTCCACATCACAGGAAATCGTTGATGAACACTCTCCCAAACCACCAGGAAAGGCAGCTGGGATGAATCTCGCCATGGCCCAGAGGGAAGGGGGAGGAGTGAGGTCAGCAATGAACTGATGACTAACTAGAGGACACGGGGGTGCATCCATAAATCGGAAAGTACCAGGTGAGGAGGGGCTCTAAGAACAATGCTGAGTGCTCCGGGGGGACCTGGGACAGTAAAGGGGCCAGAAGTGTGGCGAGGGACATAAGGCAGGGGCCTTGGGAGTGAGCAGGCTGGGTTAGCACTGCCCTCTGGTCTGGACACTGGGACCAAGGCAGGGCCCCTGTCTGGGGGTGGGGAGGGGAGGTGGGCTCCGACATGGGAGGAGTGAGGAGGCCGCTGAGGCCACGGGCATCAGGTAAGGAGCTAATGGGACAGTGAGTGAGCTGGAAGATGACAGAGGAGGCAGAAGGTGCATTCCTGGAGGACATGCAGAGTAACAGGGCCTTGGGGCAGGAGTGGGCAGGGAGGGCTTTCAGTGGGGAAGAGCCCGTGGTTGATGTGGAGGGTTCTGTGTCCATTTTGTTGGGACAAAGGGAGGATTCATGGGAGGGAAGGGGCTACAGAGGTGAGATGGGTGGGAGGCTGTTTGGGAGAAGCTCTTGGCCTGTGGGTAGGGCTTGAAATCAAGTTCAAACTGACTTCCTTGGGATCCAGTCAATATAGGGAGCCACTGAGGGTTTGCAGTTGGGCAGAGTGAGAAAGGAAGCCGTGAGGAGCAGAGGGCGTGGCTTTCCCTCTCAAGAGAGTAGACAGATCGTAGCACACCCTCTGCCCTGTGGTCCTTGCCTTCCAGGGTGCCTGTGCTTTGTCTGGGATCTGCACTGTGGGGAAATTCAGAAGGGCTGAGGGGAGGATGGTGATAGGACAGTAGGTGTGGCTTAGGACAAGAGAGGAGGGTGAGGAAGTCCTCTGCCCAGACTCCTCTCACGCTCAGGAAGAAGGGCGACAGTTAAAGGAGTTCTGTGACTTGTGTTACCTCTTTCTTCTTCTCCTAGTCGTATTTTTCCCCCACTTTAACCAACTCTTAGATGGTGCTCACTACCTCCAGGAAATTGTTTGAAACACTTCATGGATATTATTTCATCATCACAATAACCCTAATAGTAGCAGGTACTATACTTAGCCCCATTTTACAGGAAAGGAAACTAAGGCAGACAGGAAAGTAAGCAACGTGTTTTAAGTCACCCCACCAGTAAGTGGCAGGGCTGGCACTGGAATGGCACAAGTCTAAATCTTGCTGCACTGGGTCACCCTCCTCCCCCAAGCACCTCTCAAAGAGACACCAGTCCTTCTCCGGAGAGGACCCGGGTGTTCGGAGAGAGCATTTTGACTGTCCTGTCTGTTCGTTTTTGGAGCTTGCCCTCACTGGAGATGGACAGATGGTCTGAGAAAGGGAGAGAATGGGGCTGAGTTGATGAGTGTTCCCCCATGGCAGGCAGGAGGGCCAAGCTTCCACCAGCTTCTGCAGCTTTAAACTTTACAACTCCAGATTTGCATTCACTGCTTTCAGTTTCATATTCCTCCTCATTTTCAGAGAAACCGTTGTCATGGGGCAGCAAAGATGGGCTAGTCTGGCCAGTATCCACTGTCATCATAACTCCTAGCCAGGAGTATTCATTTCATGGAAACTGAGCATTAGCTGAGTGGGTTTGTCCTCAGGACTTCTGAGCCCCTGAATCCAACTCTACCTGAAACCAACACCCTTGGACTTCCTGCTCCTGTGATCCAACAGTTTTTTTGTTTGTTTGTTTTTCTTCACTTACTATACAAATGAGGAGGCTGTAAGCACCCAGGGAAATGTAATGGTATATTTATAAGTACAAAACAAATGACAGAGCCAAGACCAGAACTCAGGTCCCCTGACATGTCACCAGCCTCACAGCCAGGCCATAGCAGCTGAGCTATCACATCCCTGAGGCTACTTGTTCTCTCAGTAGTTGGGCTCCATCCCCCACATCAATCTTTTGCCCGTCCAGCCCTACAAGATACAACATAGCTACTTCATGTTCAGACGAGGTCAAGACCTCCATTCTTAGGCTTGCTGAGTGCTTGTGTGTGTGCTCAGTTGCTTCAGTCATATCCAACTCTTTGCAATCCCATGGGCTGTAGCCCCACCAGGGCTCTCTGTCCATGGAATTTTCCAGGCAAGAATACTGGATACCATTTCCTCCTCCAAGGAATCTTCCTGACCTAGGGATTGAACCTGCATTTCCTGCATTGGCAGGCATTTTCTTTACCATTGTGCCACCTGAAGCTATATAGGAACTTGGGTAGGAACTTCTGAAAGGAGAATTTAGGCATCTTAGATTTTTCAGATCTGTTACATAGCACTGGAGCTGAAGTGGTGAGATGTGTGACTTAAGGCCTAGATCTGGTTCTGCTTGATACACACTAGCTTGCTGTATGATCTTGAGCAAAGGCCTTCCCTTGACTGGGCCTGTGGAGGAATAAATGCCTTTTTTTCTTTCTTTTTAGCTTCCACTCTCCTCCCCTCAACTAACAGTACAGCTCTTACCTTAGATACAAACAAGAAAAGTCCCAAACTTGTACCTCATTGGCTGTGCCCCTCCCCACAAGACAAGGACACGTGGCTGAAGCCCACGCTTCCTTCTCTGGACCACACTAGCAATACTGACCTCTTGTCCAAATGATCCTGAAAGGCCAAGTTTGCATTTATCTCTTCCTTGGGTCCCACCTCTCAAGCGCAGACTGCAAACCCAAGTTGGAGTTACGGCCATGGGTCTGCTGTTTGTGAGTAGAATAGACAGCGTGGCATGTAGGCTGGGTGTTCACTTGTGTGAGTGGGAGGGCCTTAGGATGCAGGAGAGAGCAGAATTGGAAAGGAAGTGGTCTGTAAGCTGGGAAGGGGCTTCTGTGGTGGTAGGGTAGAAATGAGTGTATTCTATTTGTATAAGTATCTACTTCTTCCTCATTAACTACATTAAAGCCATTGACTGTGTGGATCACAACAAACTGTGTGACCTTAAATTCTTAAAGAGATGGGAATGTCAGATCACCTTACCTGCCTCTTCAGAGACCTGTATGCAGGTCAAGAAGCTAGAACCAGACTAGAACCAAAATTGGGAAAGGAGTACATCAAGGCAGTATACTGTCACCCTGCTTGTTTAATTTATATGCAGAGTACATCATGTGAAATCCCAGGCTGGATGAAGCGCAAGCTGGAATCAAGATTGCTGGGAGACATATCAATAACTCAGATATGCAGATGATACCATCCTAATGGCAGAAAGTGAGGAGGAACTAAAGAGCCTCTTGAAGGTGAAGGAGGAGAGTGAAAAAGCTGGCTTAAAACTCAACATTCAAAAAACTAAGATCATGGCATCCAGTTCCATCACTTCATGGAAAATAGATGGGGAAAAAATGGAAAGTGACAGACTTTATTTTCTCGGGCTCTGAAGTCACTGAGGACGGTGATTGCAGCTATAAAATTAAAAGATGCTTGCTCCTTGGAAGAAAAGTTATGACCAATCTAGATGGCATATTAAAAAGCAGAGACATCACTTTGTCAACAAAAGTCCATATAGTCAAAGCTATGGTTTTTCCAATAGTCATGTACATACATGAGTTGGACCATAAAGAAGACTGAGCACTGATGAATTGATGCTTTCAAACTGTGGTGCTGGAGAAGACTCTTGAGAGTCCCTTGGACTGCATGGAGATCAAACCAGTCAGTCTTAAAGGAAGTCAACCTTAAATGTTCATTGGAAGAATTGGTGCTGAAGCTCCAATACTTTGGCTACCTGTTATGAAGACTCATTGGAAAAGTCCCTGATGCTGGGAAAGATTGCGGGCAGGAGGAGAAGGGGATGACTGAGGATGAATTGGTTGGATGGTGTCATCAACTCAATGGACATGAGTTTGAGCAAACTGTGGAAGATAGCGAAGGACAGGGAATCCTGGCATGTTGTAGTCCATGCGTTAGCAAAGAGTCAGACACTACTTAGCAACTGAACAACAGCTACTTGTGTAGACAGAATTCCAAGGCATTTGGGAATTCTAAACTCAAATCTGATCTGACAGGCTGTTATAAAGCTATATTTATCCAGGTAGGAGGATATAACATGTTTTATTTAATAGTCTATAACTTAATTTATAACATTTAAAAATAGTGTACTCATATGAGGATTCCTTTAAGTGTTAGGTAGGATTAGACCTGTGACAGAACCCTTGGGAGAAATGTTCTGTCTCTGATTATATGTCATTTGAGGGATACAGAGAATCCAGAATTATTCCTCTTTTATAGAGAAGTAACACAAGATCCTTAAGGCCCTTGTACCAGAATATTCCTTTTCTTGTCCTTTCAGGGATGAAAGTCAAGCGTGTGACCTAAGCTCAATCAAACACAATTTTTCTTCCTAGACATGGACTTGGGACTAAGTTAATAAATGTAGGTGATGTTCAATCTAGCAGGAGTGGATCCTGGGGCTAAGTGGTCCCTTTTCTGGCTCCCATCTTGCTGCTCAGCCTTAGACTCCAGGCTCCTTATCCCATAGCTTCTGGAAGCTGCTTGATATCTTTTCTTTATTGTTTAATTAGGTCAGTTTATTTCTCTTGCTTATTCTCAAAGATCCCTTGGGCATTTCAGACCTCAACTTTCTGTTTTGTCAATGATCTCAAAAAGTCCTTCCAACTCTGATGTTCAGCAGCCCATGTTCTAGAAGCTGCAGAAGCTACTCAGCTTCCTCCAAATGACAAGTTCATATTTGTAGGTGGGAGGTTTCTCAGCAAAAGATGTCCTTACAGCATGTAGATATAATAAAAACAATGAATAGGAGATAGCATTGGTCTTGGAGGAGGGGGATGCAGATGCATTTAGGGATGTGAAGCAGAACACTGTTGAGGAATTTCTGAATTTGGCCTTTGTACAAAAGGAAACTCTATATCCAAACTTGCTTAATGAATTTTGGATGACCCCAATTCTCTGCCCACGGTTCAGGAGAATCTAGTTTCAACTGCATCTTTTCATTTGATGATTCAGTTCAGCCCAATCTAGCAAATTCAGATTAGTACTATACGAATGCTCTGAAGGTCACTGGATCCTTCAGTGTGGGTGTGGATTAGCATCTGCCCTCAAGGAGCTTATAGGCCATCTGCCGCTTCACCAGGCTTTCCCAAAACACCTCTTTTTTTCTTGTTCTGTCTCCTCCTAGCAAGAAAGTATTTGCACCAAGATTTACAACACACACATTTTTAAGAATTCCAAAAATGATATATGATTTTGCAGAATTCATGCAACCAAGCTTGCACCTTTATTACATCTTCAGCTCCCCCCACCCCAACTCACAAATGTGGAGAGTGATTCAGTAGAACTCCATTTGGCCAAGGCTAGAATCATGTCTAAAATACTTCTCTGAACTGATGGCAGACAAAAGCCTTCTCACTATCCAGATCTGAGACTGTGTTACTGGATTGTAAAGTGGTGGTGGTTTGTATTATACCCCCCACTTCTTAACATTAGGAGGTTCTGAGAGGAGATGGGGTGGAGTGACTGGCAGTGTTGGAGGGTGGGGTGTTTGGGGGCTTGATGCATTTGTTCTTTCATACACAGCTCATTCTGTTCCTAGCCCCCTTTACAGATGACAAGAGGTGCTAGACAGCGGAGAATAAGATGTGTGGTGCTGCAGGAAGAAACTTGATGTGGTGTAATTACTTTACATTAAAATAGATGGAATTTGGATATGAAATCAGAGCAGACCATATCTTACATGATCCTGAGAAGGGAGACATCACGTCACTCTGTGTGTGCGTGTGTCTGAAAGAGCATCCTAGTCTCCGAAAATGGCACACGGGCCAAAAAGTCCAAATAAACACCTCATTGCTGGGAGTGAGTGAGGAGGAGGCTCTCACCATGGCAGATGAGTGTAGATGTGAATCAGAAACCACACTCATATGAGCCATCTTTTGGGTTGAACTTTTACTCAAATGTGAGGAATTACGTTTCTCTTTTCAGAACCAAACTAGAGTGACGCCAGTTCCTTTTTGGGGGCCAAGAAAAGCAACTCAATTTCCCAAGACTATACTGAACAACTGTACTAGACTAGGTCAAGGGAGAATAGGTTACCACGTGCCCCAAGTAGCTTAATAGTTTATTTGACAGTGAGAATAAATTTTGAGAATACTGAGTATTATCACACATAGATCAACTAAGGATATAAAAAAACAGAAGGATCAATTACTGGTCAAAAAATTCTTTGGGAAGGTATAACTTGAACTGAACCTTGAAGAGTGGATTCAACTAGACAAAGGAACATGTACCATCTAGCTGGGGGTGCAAGCAGCAGGAGAATCAGTTCAGAGGTAAGTACTGAGATTGTGTATGTGTGAACAGATGGGAGAAGAAAATGAAGGATGCTTTGGATGGTGTAAAACCCAGGGAGTTCACATTCCAGATAGGGACTTGACTAGAATCTAAGGACTTCTTACTGCCCTTATCAGCCTTAAGAATCTCTGATCATCAAATAACTGGATAAAATAAAGGGCTAAGCTTCAGAGAGTGGGATGGTGCCGTGCAAGTGGTGCACACAGGATTCACCAGTGAGCATGCCAGAAGAGTAATACTGATCTGCAACTTTTGACTGAGTTTTGTATTACCTTTTTGATAGCCTTTTGATCACAGCACCAGCCAAGGGAGAGACAGAATGAAGCAGCCTTAATTTCTCTGTGATGGATTACTGAATTTTTAGAAAAGAGGATGTCACATTGGGTGTCCTGCCCACTGGACGGCTGGCTTTCTGTGAATCTGACTTTGATTTTCCTGATTGCTTTCCCAAGTGGCAGAGCACAGTTATCACTGAGGTGCACCTGTTTTGGTGATTTTCTAAAATTGCCTTAACATACATCTAAATACATGAAAGTAATTCCTGGAGGTATGGCCATTCTGAACATCCCTTGCAACACAGAGCCAGAGGAATATGGACCAGCTAGTCAAATCTATGGTTTTTCCAGTAGTCACGTACGGATGTAAGAGTTGGACCATAAAAAAGGCTGAACACTGAAGAGTTGATGCTTTCACACTGTGGTGCTGGAGAAGACTCTTGAGAGTCCCTTGGTCAGGAAGAAGATCAAACCAGTTGATCTTAAAGGAAATCAACCCTGAATATTCATTGGAAGGATGGATGCAGAAGCTGAAGCTTTAATACTTTGGCCACCTGATGCAAAGAGCCAACTCATTGGAAAAGACCCTGATGCTGGGAAAGATTAAGGGCAGGAGAAGGAATGGGGCGACCGAGGATGAGATGGTTGGATGGCATCACTGACTCAAGGACGTGAGTTTGAGCAAACTCTGGGAGATAGTGAGGGACAGGGAAGCTTGGGGTACTGTAGTCCATGGGGTTGCAGAGTTGGACACGACTGAGTGACTGAACAATAAAATCAAGAAGGAACTGGAAATAAAGCCCAGCCTGCTGATGCTATAACCAGCCTTTGCAAACTGAGTAACAACTTAGGCTCCATCACTTTTCTTTGCTCCACCTCACTGAGGTCTCTACCATGTTCGACTGATGGCAAAATGAAGGACAGAGAGTGAGCAGATCTAAGGAAGGTCACTTCCTGTTCAGAAGAGCATCTGGCTAGAAGACCTTGATTTAGCGTCACCTCCACATTCATCACACACATGTGGCACATACACACAAATATTCTGCCCAAGCACTGATGGAGACAAATGGGGAAAAGGCAAAACTCACACGATCATCCAAACAGAAGGCAATACATTAATGCCAGTAGATGGGAGGAATTTTACCCAAGTGACAATGTCTTTAGAAATACAAAGAAAATTAGAACAAACAATTATATGATTTTTTAAAACTGATTTTATCTTTGTCAGATCAATAGGAAAAATAAGTGAGAAATTCTGAATAATAAACATCGCTTTTTAGAGAATATGCCTTATTTTCTGGCACCCATATAGTGTTTATTAAAAGTTAATCTTTGTATTTTTGTTATCTTTCTGTAATGATGTTGTTTTTAAATGCCATGTACTCAGTGAGTGATAAAAACACATTGTAAATTTCAGTTTTCTGATAAAAAATTTTGAAAATTAAAAAAAAAGTTAATCTTATTAATCATCAAAAAGCACCAATACATTCTTAAAAATTAGAAGTTTATGTTTCATACTTAACCAAAATATAATTAAAGTAATAATTAATAACATTTAGTAAAAATAACAATTGTCAAAAAATTAAATAATACTCTTAAATATTAACTTGAAAGAGTTAAAATTTAATTTATATTCATATAAAAATAACAATGAAAAATCTGTATATCAAATATTAAAAATGATCTGAGATAAAAATTTTAAACATTGCATATTTTCATTTTTGATAAAAATTTTGATGAATTGAACTTTAACTCAAAGACTTAGAGATATAACAATAAAAGATTCACATAAAAAGTGAAATTGGTTAAGACCAGAATTTAAAGGAATTAGAAAAAGTAAAGAGGTAGAATATATTGTGTATATGCACATATTGTGTACATCTGTGTATATACTAATATTTTAAGATACTTTTTCTTTGAAAGTTCTAGACATTGCAAAAATTCTAAAAATACATGACCAGTGTAAATTTGGGGAAAGAAAGTAAAATTATTATAATTTACAGTTAATTAGATTATTTTCCCCTAAATGCTAAAACAACTGTGCAATGATTAAAAATAACAGGAAAGGTGATTGGAATAAATTATGCAATTTTTTTTTTAGAAATTCAACAAAATGACTTTAAGGTCTATAAAAGACACAGTAAGTTAAAAAGTCAAGAAAAAATTTACATTCAGGAAGTCTTGCCATTTGTACATTATATATCTACAATAATAAAATCAGTGTGGTTTGATTTGCTATGACAAACCAATGGATCAGAAGAAAAATTTCAGAAGTATGCCCAGGTTGATGTAATACGGTGTTTAAATCTGTGGATAAAAGATAAATGGCTCATTCAGTGTGTTAGAACAATGAAGTGAAGTGAAGTCGCTCAGTCATGTCCGACTCTTTGTGACCCTGTGGACTGTAGCCCACCAGGCTCCTCCGTTCATAGGATTCTCCAGGCAAGAATACTGGAGTGGGTTGCCATTTCCTTCTCCAGGGGATCTTCCAGACTCAGGGGTCGAACCCAGGTCTCCCGCATTGCAGGCAGACACTTTAAACTCTGAGCCACCAGGGAAGCCTGGTTAGAACAATACCAACTTTAAAAAAAAAAGACCATAATCAATAATTTACCAATAATCAAAGAAAGTTTCATGCAGGTAAAACATTTAAATGTAAATAATGAAATCATGGAAGTAGTAGAAGCAAACCTGGCAAATGGGTGGGCTGTTAATTCTAAAATATATAATATTTTATCCAGTTTGTTTTTCTGTTGTAACTACAATAAATTGAAATTATATTTGCTGTATCAGTTCCACATATTAACTCATTTGTGGTGTCTGCCTTTGGTGGTTTGCTTGGAAACTCATGTGCTCACTTGCATATGTACCTCTGTGTGTGTGTGTGTGTGTGTGTGTGTGTGCATTCTAAAAACAAGGAGCCCATGAAAATCAACTAGTGTAATATTTAAGAATGCAACAGTGTAAAGTAATTATCCTCCAATTAAAAATAAGTTTTAAAATATTTAAGAATATAGATTCTGCCATGTGGCATACTTAAAACCCAACTTTACATGACCTTAGGCAATTTAACCTTTCTATGGCCCAATTTTCTTATCTGTAAAATGGAAATAATATCATTACCTTTGGGGTTTCTGGAGGATTAAATTAGTAAGCATACATAAAGTACTTAAAACAGCACTTGACAAATCTCTAAGCATTATATAATGCTACTATTAAAATAATGCTAATGTACATTAAAAGATTATTTAGAACTGAAAAAATATACATGGCTAAAAATACACTAAAATATCTAAAATTAATTTTACATTTATTTGGCCAAATGCAGCTAAAATATTAATGTGTTCATATTTTTCACCTATAAAAGTAGCAAAGACAAAAAAATCATTTCTAAAGTTAGCAAGTTGGCAGAAAAATAAATTGGTATCAGACTTCATAGAGCAATTTGGAAATACATACCAAAATATTACCTATATATATATATAGTTAATATTTTATGATCTGTACACATAGATAATATTTTAATCTAGCTATTTCTATCCAAGAATGTATCTTAAGAAAATTATTATACATGGACAAATAGTCAGCTGCAAAGAAAGTCTTTCCAGTGTTGTTTAGAGAGGTGATAGAAGTTCTTTCTTAAATGCTTGATCAAACTCATCTCTGAACTGGTGATCTTTTTGGAAAGGTTGTTAATTATTGATTCAATTTCTTTAATGAATATAGACCTATTCATATTGGCTATATCCGTGTCTGAGTTTTGATAGATTTGTCTTTCAAGGAACTGGTTCACTTCATCTAGGGCATCAAATTTATGGGTGAAAAGTTGTAAAAAATATTCCTGTATTATGCATTTAATATCCCTTTTCATTTTTGATATTAGCAATTCATGTGTTCTCTCTTTTTTTCTTGGTTGGCCTAGCTAAAGGTTTACAATTTAATCGATCTTTTCAAAGACAAGCTGTTGATTTTTCTCTATTGATTTCTCATTTTAAATTTCATTTATTTCTGTTCTAATTTTTATTATTTCACTTATTATACTTACTTTGGATTTAATTTTCTCTTCTTTTCGTAGTTTCCCAAGGTGGAAGCTCAGATTATTGATTTTAAGTCATTCTTCTTTATTAATATATGCATTCAATCCTATAAATTTTCCTCTAAGTACTGCTTTTACTGCATTTCACAAATGTTGATAAGTTGCATTTTATTTTCACCTAGCTCAAACTATTTTTTAATGTCTTTTAACATTTCTTTGACTCATGTGTCATGTAGAAATGTATTGTTCCATTTCTAGATATTTGGGGATTTTCCAGCTATCTTTCTGTTATTGATTTACAGTTTAATTTCATTGTGGTTTGAGAGCAGACATTGTATGATTTCTATTCTTTTAAATTTGTTAAAGATATTATATGTTCCAGAATGTGGTATATCTTGGCAAATGTCCCATAGGAACTTGAGAAGACTATGTATTCTACTATTGTTGGATGAAGTAGTCTATAAACGTCAATTAGATCCAGTTGATTGATGGTTCTATTCAGTTTGACTGATTTTCCGCCTGCTGAGTCTGTCAATTACTGATACAGGGGTGTTGAAGTCTATAACAGTGGATTTATTTATCATTTTATCATTTTTGCCACATGTATTTGACTCACATTAAATATTGCCATGTTTTCTTGAAGAATTTACCCTTCGATCTTTACATAATGCCCCATCTTTATGTCTGATAATTTTCCTTGCTCTGAAGTCTATTTGGTCTGGAATTAATATGGTGATTCGATTTTGATTAGTGTTAGATATATTTCTTTCTCTATCCCTTTACTTTTAATCTATTTGGGTGTCTTTTTCATTGAAAGTGGATTTTTTTGTAGACAGCATACGGTTGAGTTTTGTTTTATCCATTCCAACATTGTCCATTTTTTAATTGGTATATTTAAACTATTCAGATGTACAGTGATTATTGATGTAATTGAAGTAATTACCATATTTGTAATTTTAAAATTCTTATCCTTGTTCTTTCTTTTTTTTCTCCTTCCACTCTGTCTGCTTTCTCTGGTTTTAATTGAGCATTTTATATGATTTCACTCTCTCTCTTCTCTTAGCATATCAATCAAACTTTTTTTTAGTAGTTGCACTAGAGTTTACAATATATTTATACATTTACAACTAATCCAAATCTATTTTCAAGTAACTTTATAGATCTCCATGGTATGTATAACTACTATATAAGTGTTCCCAGTTCCTCCCTCCTGTCCTATGCAATATTATTGCCATTCATTTCCCTCATCTATAAGTTGTAATCCCCCAATATATTATCAGTATTATTATTTTGAAAAACAAGTTATATGTTAGCTCAATTAACAAGAAAATACATTTTTAAAATGTTACCTACAGTTTTCATTCTCTAACACTCTTCTTTTCTTCATATAGATCCAAGTTCCTGACCTATCTAATTTTTCTTTGCTCTAAATTGGTGTTGTTTATAATAGTACACATTTGGAACAGCAGAAATGTTCAACAGTTGGATAAAACTCTGGTAAATCCATGCAATGGTAAACCATGAAGTTGAAAATGATTGTGAACCTGCATCCTTCCCTTGTTGTCCATCTCCTGGTGGTCTACTAATTAACCATAGCTGAGCAAAGCTCATTGGGAATAAATTACAGGCACCCTGTGATCACAGCACAGGGAGAACGCTGTTTCTTCTTCCTCTTGTACTTCTGAGAATGTTTCCCACTCTTGGTGGGGAAGGGAAAGGGACTGCGTGGAACGAGAAGAGTGCCCAGCCAGCTGCAGCAGACAGAGTGCAGATTCCTGGGCCTGGATGAGAGAGGCCCTGAGAGCAAGGGCCCCCCACTAAGATTTGGGAATGTGGGATTAGGTGCTGGAGAGGGGCCTTTTTCCTTGACCCGGTGATTCTGAGGTTTTTACTAGAGGAGTTGGAATACAACTTATCATCCCCTCCCCGCCCCACTGCCCCCATCACGAAGCACCATCTTTGCCAGGCCCTCATTCAGAGAACTGGGCTTTTTATTTTCTCCTGCTTTCAAGAAAGGATAAAATCCCAAAAGCAGAGGAGAAAAAGGCATCTCTTACTTCAGAATTTCAATAGGCTTGGAAAAATGTCAATGTCCTTGGAAAAACTGCAGGACTCTAGGTACAGACAATATTTTAAAAGAAAACGTCATGACTGAGACTCTCCTCCCAAGTCTAGGGAAGGATTTCAGGCTGGAGTGAGGGGAAAGAGATGGAGAAATCCATGTTCCCTGCAGGGATAACTGTGACCCATACCCTAGGCTGAGGCCCAGAGAGTGGAAAAACAACCCCAGACAAGTTCGTAGGAACTCTAAAGCAACGGGGGCCTGCACATTTCCCTGGGAAGAGACAAGGAAAGCAGGAAGCTCAGAGGAGACAGAAATGCTTTGGGCAATTTAGTGGATTTTCCAGGTAACAGGGAAATGCAGAAGAAGGAAGCATTTCAATTTCGGTGTGTTCAAAGGCAGCAAGGAAACTGCTGGGTGAGTTGTTCTGGGTCTGGGGATGTGAGACATCTCATAGTGAGTGGAATGGACCAGTGACTCAGATTAGACCCAAGAACGGGCAACCTGGTGAGTGTCAGTGTGATCAAATAACATTGATGTATTAAGCACCTGGTACTAAATAAGCTCTAACACCTAGAAGCAACTGGTAGGAAAGGAGATGGAGTAGCCCTTTCCTTTGCTGAAGTTAAATTTCTCCAACTGTGACAGAATGATTGCTCAGAATAGATGAAAATGGAATTACAAAAAAAAAATAATAGTTATATTTATTAAACACTTGTGTTTGTGGACCAAGATTCTTACTTGATCCTTTTATGGTAATTTTAGCCCCAGACTTCCTGAGGATGAAGAGGAAAGACAACTATCAGCAGTTCTGGGGTCTGAAAATACCCTCCCGCTAAGGGCTAAGGCAGGCCATTTCTTACCCACACTGAGGAAGCCAGCAGCCTTAATTGTAAATAAGGAATTAATGTGTGCATCAAAGACAATGTCGAGATTGCATAAAAAATGAGCAGTTCACACCTTTTTTTCAAAGTTAACTTTTCTTCAGCTTAAAAACCTGATAAATGATTTCAATTAACAGTTACAGAAAAAGAAAATTATATTGCAAATTCATGCAAAATCTTCCTACAAAAATCGCTTGCCTAATTACACAAATCAATTCTTCAGACTGAGAATCCAGCCTCAAAATAGAAAGTATGGAAGTTTCAGCAGCAGTTGCACAAGTAAGGTGGGAACCTCAGGGTAGTCTGCTCTGGCCACTATTTCATCGTGATAAAATGAGTTAAAGATGACAGAAATCTAGTCTTTCAGGACCCTGTGCTGCTCCACAGAAAACTCAGCACAGTGCCTTGCGAGGTGCTCCGTATCTAGTTCTTTCTTCTCTTTAGGCAAAACAAATAATGAACTCCTTTAACCATGGGGAATTATAGAATATGTTAGCTCTGGAGCAACTGCGAATTATCAAGCAGTACCAGACACACATGTGTATGCTCTCAGTTGCACCATGATCCAAAATAAATCATTATTACCATTGTTGTCATCATCATCATCTAGGAAACTTGTGGTCATTTGGATGGATCCTGATGTAGTAGAAAAGGATTTGGGGTTGGAAGTTCAGGGTGCTAGATTGACTCAGACTTTACCTGCTTGTTTCATTTTGGGAGGTTGCTTCCCTGCTCTGGTACTCACCTGATGCATGTATATCTGAGTGGGTAGTCTATGGACCAAGCATTCCTCTTTTCAGCATTCTTCATTGTTTCACACTTGACCCTACTTTCATAGTTTGTGAGTCTTCATGATATTTGAGGGTAAAGATCTTGTCTCGTCGACTATAACATCACATCCCTCAGAAGGTCTATCTGACCTATCTTAGGGTTTGTGCCTAACATCATTGGCTGAGGTGAGTTAGAGTTTTGCTTTGTTTGCAGAAGGGTCTGAAAGGAAAAGAGAGAAGAGGCAGTGGTATATGCTGTCCACTTAGAGGTATTGATTTCCCTCACCCTGTCCCCATCTCAAAGGAGAGAGTGTAGAATCCTAGAATTTTGTCTTCAATTTCTGGCAAACACACGGAAGTCACAGAGCATGTCTGTTTGCATTCAATAACTCTATGGTTCCATACTTCCCCAGAGAACTGGTGTGGGGAAATTAACAAGATGGCACCAACCAGGTTCTTTCACCCCACACTCTCATGCCCTCTTGCCCCATGTTCTGTGAACAATGACTTTGCATGGTTATATAACAGCTGAGATCACATATAGCACTGTGCACGCACGTCACAAGGTGCTTGGTTGGTCACGGGCTACTGTGTGGTACATCTGTGTGAGCTTCACCATGCAAGCCCTGGCTGTTGCTGCACCAAGGCTGCACTGGAGCAGCATCATGGTTAGGTTACATGAGATTATGCCATGGCTATGTCATGGCTACGTTATGGTTATGTTATGGCCACTGCTATGGCTGCTGCGTTCGCCGGAAGAGAGGCTGTATTATGGCTGTCATGCCAGCCAGGACAGGATAAACGTGTCTGCAGTTCCTGTGGCTCCTCACATTTTCCTGCAGCCTCTTAGCCCACACCTTGCCTACCATGGGTTCAGCGAACAGTGTGCACAGTGAGACACAGCCAGAGAATCGGCATCACAAACAGGATCAGCAATGCAACTGGGAAAGCAATTGCTGTTATGTTTTATTCCTGAGTCTTGGCTGTGCCATGAAGGTGGAGTTACCTCCATTTGTTTGATATTTAGTGGTAGTGCCAGCTCACTGAGTCTACATCGTTAATGCTATTAATGACCGAAGGATGAACTTAGGACAGGGATTCTGCAAATGATCCCTAGGCCCCCTTGATAGAGATAACATTTTTGGCCCTAACAAACACAGATACAATAAAGCACACTCCAATACACACACACACACACACACACACACACACACACACACACACAAGCATCCAGAAGTATAGGAGATAGCAAAGAAGGATGGAGAATAGAAAAGAAGGGGAATTTCCTAGAATACTCCTGACTGAAGAAAACTGAGGCTTTTGAGTACAATTCTTGGTCCTGAGCTTCTGGGGATCCAGGAAACGGAGGGACCAGAGACATGCAGGGTCTCAAAGCAATGTCACAGTGGTGCATCAGGAGAAATGCATTTCCAGGTCCTGGGTTTTGTGATGAGCTGGGTTTTAATAAAATAAGCAAGAATCTTCTGGATCAGCTATTGCTACATAATGAATCATTCATTTTAAGCCTATTAATGGATGAAAATAACAACCTAATTTTTAAAAATCTCTTTTGAGTATATAGATGCACTAGGCAGTTTTGTTGATCTGGGCCAGACCAGCTAACTTCAGCTAGGGAAACTCATGCTTCTGTGGTCAGCTGGTGGATCAGCTATGTTAACTGCTCCTAGCCTCAGCTGGCAGAACTTTTCTCTGCTGCAGGTAGTCTCTCCTCTTCCAGCAGGCTAACGGGAGCCAGTCCAATGGTTACAGAGTTCAAAAGGGACTGGAGAGGTACAAGAGGATTTTAGGGCCTAGACTTAGAGCTGACACAGCCTCAATTCTTCACCACTCTCTAGGCCAAAAGTGAGTCACAGGGACAGCCCAGAGGGGAAGAACAATAGTCTAGTTCTTCATGGGATGACCTATGAAGTCATATCGTGAAACTCATGAACACAGACAGGTAAAGAATTTGGGCGATTTGGGCTACTTCTGTAACAAACCTACCACAGTCAAGCCTCTGTCCACAATTACTCCCATTTTCCCTTCATACAAAGTACATTACATGTATATGAGATCCCTATATCCCAACTCCAGTGGTGAGATCATGCTCCAGGTCTAACAACTGTGATCCACTCAGCTCTAGACTCAAATCCTGTTGATCCTGAGACCAATGAGCTAAAAGTCAAATCTTCAGTCCTCACTCATTGTACATATAATGTTGAAATAAACAGTAAAACCACAAAGAACGCTGATTCAAAAGTGACAAGAATGGGAGGTACGTGGCAGGCTTTGGTCTACAGCGGTTCTGAAATCCCATTGGATAAATGGTTGGATGTGTTACTTGATGGAGCAATGTTTCTACTCCCTTGGAGTGGTTGTCCCACCCATTGGTTTTTAAAAGTCTTGGCTTAACTGTTTGAGAATTCTTCCTTTTCTGTCATCCTCTTGTGTTGTTGTCCAGTCGCTCTGTCATGTCCAGCTCTTTGCGACCCCATGCCTGAAGCATGCCAGGCTTTCCTGTCCTTCACTGTCTCCTGGAGTTTGCTCAAACTCACTTCCATTAATTCAGTGATGCCATCCAACCATCTCACACTCTGTTGCCCCCTTCTTCTACTGCCCTCAATCTTTCCCAGCATCAAGATCTTTTCTAATGAATCAGCTCTTTGCATCAGGTGGCCAAAGTATTGGAGTTTCAGCTTCAGCATTAGTTCTTCCAGTGAATATTAAGGGTTGATTTCCTTCAGGATTGCCTGGTTTGATCTCTTGCTGTTCAAAGGACTCTCAAAAGTATTCTCCAGCACCACAGTTTGAAAGCATCAATTCTTCAGTGCTCATCATTCTTTATGGTACAACTCTCACATCTGTACATGATTACTGCAAAAAAGATAGCTTTGACTATACAGACCTTTGTCAGCAAAGTGATGTCTCTGTTTTTAATATACTGTCTAGATTGGTCATAGCTTTTCTTCCAAGGAGCTAGCATCTTTTAATTTCATGGCTGCAATCACCATCTACAGTGATTTTAGAGCCCAAGAAAATGAAGTCTGTCACTGTTTCCATTTTTTCCCCATTTATTTGCCATGAAGTGATGGGCCATGACTCTCAGTTTCTGAATGTTGAGTTTTAAGCCAGTTGTTTCACTCTCTTCTTTCACCTTCATCAAAAGGTTCTTTAGTTCCTCTTTACTTTTCACCATTAAGGTGGTATCATGTGCATATCTGAGTTTATTGATATATCTCCCAGCAATCTTGATTCCCGCTTGAGCTTCATCCAACCCAGCATTTCACATGATGCAAAGTATTGCATATATGTTAAATAAACGGGGTGACAATATACAACCTTAACATACTCCTTTCCCAATCCGGAACCAGTCTGTTGTTTCACATCCCGTTATAACTGTTGCTGCTTGACCTTTATACAGGTTTCTTAGGAGGCAGGTCAGGTGGTCTGGTATTCCCATCTCTTGAAGAATTTCCCATGGTTTGTAGTGATCCATACAGTCAAAAGCTTTAGCGTATTCAATGAGACAGAAGTAGATGTTTTTCTGGAACTCCCTTTTTCTATGATTCAATGGATGTAGACAAGTTAATCTCTGGTTCCTCTGCCTCTTCTAGATCTTGCTTGTACATCTAGAGGTTCTCAGTTCACATACTGTTGAAGCCTAGCTTGAAAATTTTTGAGCATTACCTTCCTAGTATGTGAAATGCACTCAATTGTGTGGTAATTTGAATATTTTTTGACATTTGCCCTTCTTTGGGATTGGAATGAAAACTGACCTTTTCCAGTCCTGTGGCCACTGCTGAGTTTTCCAAATTTGATGGTATATTGAGTGCAGCACTTCAACAGCATCAACTTTTAGGATTTGAAACAGCTCACCTGGAATTCCATCACTTCCACTAGCTTTGTTTGTAGTGATGTTTCCTAAGGCCGACTTGACTTCACATTCCAGAATGTTTGGCTCTGGGCGGTCATCCTCTTTGGTTGTTTCTAAATTAAGTTTTCTGCCTTGGCAGGAAGTTGCTTTCCTAGCCTGCTTATTGACCTTAAGAAATTGGAGGCACAGTAGTCTTTAAAATTTAGAAAGAAATCTCAGTCTTTTTATTACCCAGGAGTAGCATTTGCCAATTCAATTGGCTTTAAAACTTTCTGGGCTTTCTATGTACCTAACTATTATTTATTCCCTGCATTGAAAGCCACAACTAAAATAGCTTCTAGACAGACCTCACTTTTTGAAGTCCCTTCTAGTTTAGAGTTTCGCTTTCATATTCTTAAGCTTCCCTTTAGCCCAGTTGAGAAAGTCTTTACAATTTTAACATTCTTGAATTTATCTTTGTACTTATGGCTCATTTTATTCATTTTTAAAATTAGTATACAACAAAAATGACTTTTATTGTATGTACACTCCTTTGAGTCATAATATATGGATAGATTTGCATAATCATCATTACTGAGAATACAGATAACCATCCCATCACCCTAGAAACTCCTCTGTGCTGTCCCTTTAGAGTCACACTTTCCCCACTCCTAACCTCTGAGAACCTCTGATCTGTTTCCAGTCACTATATATTGAACTTTTAAGAATGCCACACAAATGGAACCCCATATAGAATGCAAATTGTTGACACTACATTTACTCAGCACAATGAGTTCAATATACTGCTCCTATAAATGATGCATTCACTATTACTATTTAGTAGTATTCCAGTGTATGAATGAACCCAGTTTATGTAACCATTCACCCACTGAAAGATATTTGAGTTTGTTCCAGTTTGGGATAATTATGAACAGAAATTTTCTAAACAGCCTTCCTTGGTGATCAATGGAAAGAGATAGAGGGAAAAAAATACAATGACTACAGATCTCTAGTCAAAGCTATGGTTTTTCCAGTATCCATGTATGGATGTGAACATTGGAATATAAAGAAAGCTGAGTGGCAAAGAATTGATGCTTTTGAACTGTGGTGCTGGAGAAGACTCTTGAGAGTTCCTTGGACTGCAAGAAGATCCAACCAGTCCATCCTAAAGGAAATCAGTCCTGAGTGTTCATTGGAAGGACTGATGCTGAAGCTGAAGCTCCAATAATTTGGCCACCTCATGCGAAGAGCTGACTCACTGGAAAAGACTCTGATGCTGGGAGGGATTGGGGGCAGGAGGAGAAGGGGACAACAGAGGATGAGATGGCTGGGTGGCATCACCGACTCAATGGATATGAGTTTGAGTAGGCTCTGGGAGTTGGTGATGGAGAGGGAGACCTGGTGTGCTGTAGTCCATGGAGTCGCAGAGTCTGACATGACTGAGCTACTGAACTGAAGTCAACTGAACTGTAACAAGTGCATATATCTTCATGTAGATGTAGGCTTTCTGTTTGTTTTTTAACTTTTCTGGGGTAAATACCGATGAGTGGAATTGTTGAGTCATAGGGAAAGGTATGCTTGCATTTATTAGAAATTACACACTTTTATTTCATGCTTATACAGTTTTGCATTCCTACTGTCAGTGTATGAAAGTTCCAGTTGCTTTCCATCCTTGGGAATGCTTAGTGTTCTTTGCCAATCTAGTAGGTGTTCATCTTAACTTTAACTTGCATTTCCCTAATAACGAATGACAAAATATTTTTATTGGCTTACATGACATCTATATACCTCCTTCAGTGAAGTTTCTGTGTCTTTTAACCATTTCCTAACTGGGTTATTTGTTTTTTAAATTTTTTTTTGTTTATTTAATGAATTTTTCAAGTTCTTTATATATAACTACATATTAAGTCTATCAAATATGTGGTCTGAAAATATTTTTCCCAAGATGTGTTTTTTTTCCCATCTTCTTTACAGGATCTTTCACAAAGTAAACATTTTGAATGTTGTTAAAGCCTAAATTATTGGATTTTTTATTTTGATGAATCATGCTTAGACATCATTTCTAAGAACATGTTCACCCATCCCTTTGTCCTGAAGATTTTCTCATGTTTTCTTTGAAATGTTTTATAATTTTACACTTAAATTTATGATTAAAGTTAAGTCAATTTTTGTATAAGGGTTGTGGTTTACAGCATGGTTTATTTTTTTGTTTTTGGTAATAAACAGTCTTTTATTTAGGTAGCATATAGTTTGGTTATGCTTTTAAAAATTTATTCTCCCTGTCTCTGCCTTTAAATTTAAAAATTAATCTATTTACAATTAAGGTTATTATCAGTACAATAGGATTTACATCTCTCATTTTGCTGTCTGTTTTCATGTCTTGTATGGGTTTCTTAATTCTGATGTTACTATCTCATTTTGCGTTATGTACATATTTTCTTTTGTACCGTATTTTTATTCTTGTCATTTCTTTGACTGTATGTTTTTAAATTATTTTCTTAGTTGTTTCCTTGGGGATTTCCATTAACATCTTAATAAAATTCTACTTTGGATTAATACCAACTTTATTTCACTAGTGTGCAAACGTTGATGCTGTTGTTTTTCAGTCACTCAGGCATGTCCAGCTCTTTGCAATCCCATGGACTGCAGCACGCCAGGTTTCCCCTGTCCTTCACCATCTCCCAGAGCTTGCTCAAACTCATGTCCATTGAGTTGGTGATGCCATCCAACCATCTCATCCTCTGTCATCCCCGTCTCCTCCTGCCTTAATCTTTCCCGGCATCAGGTTCTTTTCCAAAGAGTAAGCTTTTTGCATTAGGTGGCCAAAGTATTGGAGCTTCAACTTCAGCATCAGTCCTTCCAATGAATACACAGGACTGATTTTTTTTTAGGATTGACTGATCTGATCTCCTTGCAATCCAAGGGACTCTCAAGAGTCTTCTCCAACACCACAGTTCAAAAGCATCAATTCTTCAGTACTCAACTTTCTATATAATCCAACTCTCACATCCACATAAGACTACTGGAAAAACCATAGCTTTGACTAAATGGACCTTTGTTGGAAAGTAATGTCTCTGGTTTTTAATATGCTGTCTAGGTTGGTCATAGCTTTTCTTCCAAGGAGCGAGCATCTTTTAATTTCATAGCTGCAGTCACCATCTGCAGTAATTTTAGAGCCCAAGACGATAAAGTCCCTTACTGTTTCCATTGTTTCCCCATCTATTTGCCATGAGGTGATGGGACTGGATGCTGCATTGCTGCAATACAACTCTATTACCTTACTTTTTTATGCTGTTAACATCCTAAATTACATGTTTATACATTGTGTAAACACCACATATATTTGTAATTATTACTTTATGTGGTCGTCTTTTAAGAAAAAGAAAAAAATTTACACCCAAACATATTTATGTTGTAATTTGTATTTATGGATACACAGACACACATGCATAGTTATTGGTTTTTTTCGAATGTGTGTGTGTGGGTGCTCATTTGTTTAGTCATGTCCAACTCTTTGCAACCAGACAGGCTCCTTTATCGATGGAATTTTCCAGGCAAGAATACTGAAGAGGATTGCCATTTCCTACTCCAAAGTATCTTCTGAATCCAGGGATTAAATCTGCATCTCTTGAGTCTCCTGCATTGGCAGGCAGATTCTTTACTGCTGAGCCACCTAGGACGCCCCTTTTATAGATGTAGTTACTTTTAATTGCTCATATATATTCAATATACTGTCGAGTGTCATTTTACTTCAGCCTGAAAGACTCCCTTAAAGTATATCTTATAGGCAAGTCTACAGGAGATGTTCTCTATCTTAATTTCTCTTTCATTTTCAAAGGATAATAATGTTATATATATATATATATCTTATATACATATATATAAAATTCTTGGTTAATAGTTTTTTTTTTCCTTCATATTTTGATAATGCCAGCCCAGTGCCTTCTGAACTTTGTGGCTTCTGATATGAAATCTGCTGTTAATATTTTTGAGGATTCATTGTACATAATGAATTGCTTCTCTGCTGCTGTCAGGATTCTCTTTGTCTTTGACCTTCAATGATTCAATTATGATTTTTGTGTGGATATCTAGTTTATTCTACTTGGAGTTTGTTAAGCTTCTTAGATGTCTAGATTAATATTTTAATCAAATTTAGGAATATTTTTGCCATCAAATATTTATTATTCTCCTTTCTCTCACTCTTCCTCTTCTCCCGTTTTGAACCATTATTATGTACACATTGATATTTGGGTGTTGTCTCACAGGTCTCTTATGCTCTGTTCACATTTCTTCATTCTTTTTTTTTCCAGTTCTTCAGATTGGATAATCTCAATTGGACTACCTTTAAGTTTACTGAATCTTTATCCTGCCTGCTCAAGTATACTATTGGGTCCTTCCAGTAAATTTTTATTTTCAGTTTTGTAATTTTCAATTCCAACAATTCTATTTGGTTACCGAAAAATCTTTTTAGAACAAAATTACATATGGTTTCGCTATATATTACTGTTATTTTTTAGGTAGATAAATTAAGATTTTTAGATGGAGTTTCATTATCCAATTCTCAAAAATTAATAGAATGAATAGATAGAAGGGTAGAAGGATATAGCAGACCTGAAAAGCACTATGAACCAATTCAACATAGTTAAGATTTTTACAATTGTCACACAACCACAGGGAACAAATTCTATTCAAGTTCCCATAGACTATAAAGCAGGAGACACCAGAATACATCCAGGGATGTAAAACAAGGTGTAAAATTTCATCGTCTAAAGGCATTGAAATCACAGAGTGTGTTCTTTTATCACTGTGGAATTATGTTAGAAATCCATATCAAAAGATATTTGAAAATAACCCACATATTTTCAAGTGCAATGTGACATTTACCCAGAGAGATCTTTGACTTACCCACTGAAAGCCTTAATAAAGGTAAAAGACTGAAAAGCACAGAGGGTGATTACAGAGAAGAAAGCATTTAAATGAGAAGTTAATATCAAATGAGAAATTAATATCAAAGATACTTTAAAAAACCTATGTATTTGAAAATTAAATGTATGCTTTAAATGATGGGTTTATCTAAGAAGTGATAACAAGGAAAATTAGAAAATATTTGTAACGGAATAAAAATTATAAGAGAATTTATCAGAATATGTTGTATGCAAGTGAAAGCTGCTTAATGTAACCAACCATAATGTGGAATCTTGAATAAGATGTAAAATCAAATAATGGACACTAGCATAAAATTCTGTGAAATTTGGACAAAATCTGTAATTAAGTTAATAATACTGTGGATCACAACAAACTGTGGAAAATTCTTCAAGATATGGGAATACAAGACCACCTTACCTGCCTCCTGAGAAATCTGTATGCAGGTCAAGAAGCAACAGTTAGAACTGGATATGGAACAGACTGGTTCCAAATTGGGAAAGGAGTACATTAAGGCTGTATATTGTTACCCTGCTTATTTAACTTCTATGCAGAGTACCTCATGAGGAACACTGGGCTGGAGGAGGCACAAGCTGGAATCAAGGTTGCTGGGAGAAATAACAATAACCTCAGATATACAGTTGACACCACCCTTGTGGCAGAAAGCAAAGAAGAACTAAAGAGCCTCTTGATGAAAGTAAAGAAGAGAGTGAAAAAATTGGCTTAAAACTCAATATTCAGAAAATGAAGATCGTGGCATCCGGTCCCATCACTTCATGGCAAATAGATGGGGAAACAAGAGACAGTGTCAGACTTTATTTTGGGCTCCAAAATCACTGCAGATGGTGTCTGCAGCCATGAAATTAAAAGATGCTTGCTCCTTGGAAGAAAAGCTATGACCAACCTAGACAACATATTAAAAAGCAGAGACATTACCAACAAAGGTCTGTCTAGTCAAAGCTATGGATTTTCCAGTAGTCATGTATGGATATGAGAGTTGGACCATAAAGAAATCTGACCCCGGAAGAATTGATGCCTTTGAGCTGTTGTGTTGGAGAAGCCTTGTGAGAGTCCCTTGGACTGCAAGGAGATCAAATCAGTCAATCCTAAAGGAAATCAGTCCTGAATATTCATTGGAAAGATTGATTCTGAAGCTGAAACTCCAATACTTTGGCCACCTGACGCAACGAACTGACTCATTGGAAAAGACCCTGGTGCTGGGAGGGATTGAGGGCAGGAGGAGAAGGGGATGACAGAGAATGAGATGGCTAGATGGCATCACCGACTCTATGGACATGAGTTTGAATGAACTCCGGGAGTTGATGATAGACAGGGAGGCCTGGTGTGCTGCAGTTCATGGGGTCTCAAAGAGTCGGACACGACTGAGCGACTGAACTGAACTGAACATACTCCTTTCCCAATTTGGAACCAGTCCGTTGTTTCACATCCAGTTCCAACTGTTGCTTTTTGACCTGCATACAGATTTCTCAGGAGGCAGGTCAGGTGGTCTTGTATTCCCATCTCTTTAAGAATTTTCCACAGTTTGTTAGTGATCCACACATTCAAAGACTTGAGTGTAATCAATGAAGCAGATGGTTTAGTCACTAAGTCTTCTCCGACGTTTTTGATCCCATGGACTACAGCCTGCCAGGCTCCTCTGTCCATGGGATTCTCCAGGTGAGAATACTGGAGCAGGTTGCCATTTCCTTCTCCAGATGATCTTTCCAACCCGAAATCAAACCCGTGGTCTCCTGCATTGCAGGCAGATTTTGCAATGAAGCAGAAGTAGGTGTTAATTCTTCCAGTTCATGAACATGGTATATCTTTCCATCTGTGTATGTCTACTTCAATTTATTTTATAGATTTCTATGTACAGATCTTTACCTCCTTAATTAAATTTGCTTCTAGATATTTTATTCATTTTGATGAGATGTTAAATGGGATTGTTTCCTTAAATTCTCTTTGTGGTATTTCTTAGTGTATAGAAATGCAATGTATTTCTGTTTATTGAATTTGTGTCCTGAAACTTTACTGATTTCATTGATGAGTTCTAGTAGTTTGTGTGTGTGTGTGTGTGTTTGTGGCATCTTTAGGAATTTTTACGTATATCATGTCATCTGCAAACTGTGACAGTTTTGATTCTTTTCTTTCAAGAATCAAGAATTTCTTTTTCTTGTTTGATTATTGAGGTTGGGAACTTCAATTCTATGTTGAATAAAAGTGACAAAGATGGTCATCCATGTCTTGTTCCTATTATAGAAGAAATACTTTCACCTTTTCATAGCTGAGTACAATGTTAGCTGGTCTTTTGAGATGATCATGTGATTTTTCTTCTTCTATGTGTTAATACAGTATATCATATTGATTGATTTGTGATACTGGACCATTCTTGCATTCTTGGGATAAATCCCAGTTAATCATGATTTATAATACTTTTAATGCATTGCTCAATTCAATTTGTTAGTATTTTGTTGAGGATTTTCCCATCTATATTCTGCAGTGATATTGGAGTTTAATTTTCTTTTTCTGTGATATCTTTGTTTGGTTTTAGTATCAGGGTGATGCTGGCTTCATAGGATGAATTTGGAAGCATTCCTTCCTCTGCATATTTTGGAATAGTTTAAGAAAAATAGGTGTCAACTCTTTTCTAAATGTTTGGGAAAATTCAACTGTGAAGCCATCTGGTCCTGGACTTTTGTTTGGGGGAGGTTTTGTTGTTGTTGTTATTACTAATTCAATTTCGTTACTGATAAATCATCTCTTCACTTTTTTTTATTTCTTTGTGGTTCAGATTTGAGAGATTGTACTTTTCTATGAATTCAAACATTTTTTTCTAGGACTTTCCCATTGGCTCAGTGGTAAAGAATCCTCCTGCAATGCAGGAAATTCAGGACACATGGGTTTGATCCTTGGATCAGGAAAATCCCTGGAGGAGGAAATGGCAACTTCCTCCAGTATTCTTGCCTAGAAAATCCCATGCACAGAAGAACCTGACAGGCTACAGTCCATAGACTCGCAAAGAGTTGGACATGACTTAACGCACATGCATGCAAACATTTTTTCTAGGCTATTTTATTGGCATATAATTGTTTGTAGTAATTAATCTTTTATGATCCTTTATATTTCTGTGGCATCAGTCTTGACTTCTTTTTGCTTTCTGATTTCATTGACTTCTGCTCTCTCTTCAGGTTAAATGCATTGTAACAACTCTGCATTTTCACTCAACCCTCCTCCTCCCAGTTTACTGTCCTCAGCTTCATATTTTACATGTTTCTGTGCATTCTTTAACTACTTATTGTTGATATAGATGACTTTACTACATCTGTCTTTTAACCTTCCTAATAACTTCATATATGGTGAATGTACAGTCTTTACTGTATATTTATATTTACCAAGGAGACTTTTTTCTTTTGTGATTTTTATATTTCCAATTGTGTACTTCTCCTTTTTACTTAGAGAAGTCCCTTTAACATGTCTTGTAAAGCTGGTTTGTTGGTGGTGAACTCTTTAAGTATTTGCTTACAAAACATTTAAAAATTTTTATTTTTAATTGAAGGAGAGTTGCTTTACAATATTGTGTTAGCTCCTGCTATATATAAGCATGAATCAGCCATAGGTATACATAGGTCCCCCTCTCTTGAACCTCCCTCCCACCTCCTAGCCGTCCCAGCCCTCTAGATTGTCACAGAGCACCAGGTTTGAGCTCCCTGCATCACACGGCCACATTTTCACTGGGGGTCTGTTTTACATATGCTAATGCATGTGTTTCAGTGCCTCCCTCACTGCCCTTCCCCCACTGTGTCCACAAGTCTGTGTTCTATGTCTGTGTCTGCGCTGCTGCCATGCAGACAGGTTTGTCAGCACCGCCTTTCTGGAGTCCATACACATACATTAACACACATTTGTTTTTCTCTTCCTGACTTATTTTATATAATAGACCCAAGGTTCACCTACCTCATTAGACCTGACCCAAATGCATTCCTTTTTTATGACTGAGTAATATTCCACTGTATATATGCGCCACAACTTCTTCATCCATTCATTTGCCAATGGACATCTAAGTTGCTTTCATGTCCTAGCTATTGTAAATAAAGCTACAGTCAACATTGGTATACATGTGTCTTTTGATATCTCCATCAAATCTAAATGAAAAGCTTACTGGGTAGATTATTTTTGTAAGTTTCTCCCTTTCATCATCATGCCACTCTCTTCTGGCCTGCAACGTTTCTGCTGAAAAGTCAACTAATAGACTCATGAGAGTTCTCTTGTATGTAGCTTATTGAAAGCCTGTTTCCCTGGAGGCTTTTTAATATTTTCTCTTTGTCTTTAATTTTTGCTGCTTCAATTATAATGTTTGTTTTTTTTTTTTTTTTGGTGTGGCCCTCTATGACTTGATTCTGGTTGAGACTTTCTATGTTTCCTGGATCTGGTTATCTATTTCCTTTCCAGATTGGGGAAGTTTTCAGTTCTTATGTCTTCAGATATGTTCTCTGACCCCCCACCTTCTCTCTCTCTTCTCCTTCTGGGACTCCTCTAATGTGAATGTCAATATACTTGATGTTGTTACTGAGGTCTCTTAATCTATAATTTCTTTTTATTATTATTTTTTGCTGTTTCAGTGGTTTCCACTATGCTATCTTTCAGCTCACTGATGCATTTCTCTGCATTATCTATTCTAGTGCTGATTTCTTCCAGAGTATTTTTGTTTGTTTGTTTGTTTTAGTTGTTGTAATCTTCATCTCTGGTTCTTTTTATTTTCTCTTAGTTTAAAGCTTCTAACTTTTCTTGTTCATCCATTCTTCTCCTGAGTTTTTGAACATCTTTATGATCATTATCTTGAATTCTTTACCGGGTAGATCACTTATCTCAACTTTACTTAATTCATTTTGGGGGGACTTTATCATGTTCCTTCATTTGGAATACATTCTTCTAATTTGCTGTTTTTATTTCTGTACATTTGGTGTGTTAATTGTGTTTCTCGACCTTGGAGAAGTGGTCTTTAGAAGATGCCCTATATGCCCCAGAAGCACACTCCTCTCCAATCACCCGAGCTACATGTTCTATGGGGTCTTCCCATGTAGGCTGCATGGGTCCTTCTGTTGTAGTGGACTTACTACTATAGGTGACCTCCAGTCTGGCTGGTTTCCAGGCCTGCCTTCTGTGGAGGTTTCTGACTGCTGGTGGGCCAGATGGGGTCATGAAGCAGCTTTCTGTAGAATTCAAGGAACCTCAGAACTTGTGCTGGCCCACTTGTGGGTGGAGCTACCTTTTAAGGTAGGTGGTTGCAGGGCTGGGCATCCCAGATGTGGCGTTAACTTGTTAGTGGGCAGAGCCTGTTTTTTTACAGAACCGTCTGTGGAGTATGAGTTGTTTCAAAGCTGGTGTTGGCCTACTGGTCAGTGGGTCTGGGTCCCAGGTCAGATTTCTGTGGGGTCTAGAGTCTTAGAACTGGTATTGGCCTGTTTGTTGGTGAGGCTGGTGTCCTGGGGGATCCCAGGGCTGATGTCGATCTGCTGGTAGATACAGGCAGGACATGGGGCCTCTGGCTACAGGGTTCTAGGAGCCCTGGTGGAGCTGGTGTCAGCTTACTAGTGTATGGGGCCAAATCCTGGGGCGGCTGGATGAGGGGCTCAAGGTGTGCTGGGGCTGGTGTTGGTCTGCTCATGGGAGAGGCTGGGTTTACTTTGGGGTTGGTGCTGACCTTCTTATATGTGGGCTGTACCCTGACATGGCAGGCTGAGGGGCTGTGGTGATACTGGTGCCCACTGCTATATAGAACGGGGCATGCAGCATCCTGCAGCTGGTGCCTGCCTCCTGATGGGTGGATCTGGGTCCAGAGTTTCTGGTTGCAGGGCTCAAGGGCTCCTGGGCCTAGTGCTGGTACACTGGTGTATAGGACTATGTTCTGGGACTTTTAGTGAACAAGGCCGGGTCCCGCTATTTCCCACAGTCTTCTTGCAGCTTTCCTGAAAGTTAAGTCCCTCTGGCCTTCAAAGCCGATTGTTCTGGGGGCTTGTCTTTCCACTTCAGGACCCCTAGGCTGAGGACGCCTATGTGGGGCTTGGACCCCTTGCTTCTCGGGAAGAACTTCTGTAATTATCATAATTATTGTAACTTCCTCTGTGGATCACCCACTTAGGGGTGTGGGTCTTGAATGTATCACCTCACCACCACCCCTACCCATCTCATTGTTTTTCCTTCTGTAATATCTTAGTTGTATATCTTTTTTGCTAGTCTTCCAGTCCTTCTTGTCAATAATTCCATTGTAAATAGTTATAGTTTTGGAGTGCCCACTGGAGGAGGTAAGCTCAGGGTCTTTCTACTCCTCCATACTACTGGTCACTCTTTTGTTCAGTGTATCTTTGATCAGCCTTTTTAGTAGTTATCCAAGTCTACTGATAACTGCACTTTACCATTTCAAATGAATTCCAGAAATTTTACCTCCTTTTACATCCCTTTACCCTATCCTTTTATGATAAAATTATCTTACATGTTCTCTCTATATATATTGAAAATCACATTAGACTGTATTCTTTGCTTCAATGATAAAGCATTATTTAGAGAACACAAGAGATGTAAATTTTATGTTTACCTATATTTTTGCCCTTATCATCTTCTTTCTTCCTTCCTGATATTTCAAATTTCTTTTGTTATCGCCTACTCTCTTTAGAGAACTTCCTTAGCCATTCTTTCAGAGTAAGTTTGCTAGCAACAAGTTCTCTTACTTTCCCTTCATTTGGGGATATTTTAGTCTCTCTGCATTCCTAAAAGATATTCTTGCTGGATTTAGAAGTCTGGTTTAACAAATATTTTATTTCAGTTCTTAAAAAATATTGAGCCATTTCCTTCTGGCCTTTATGGTTTCTGATAATAAGTTATTATCATTTGAGGCTTTCCCCCTATTTCTGTATTAGTTGCTCAGTGTGTCTGACTTTTTGTGACCCTATGGATTCTGTCCATGGAATTCTCTAGGCAAGAATACTGGAGTGGGTTGCCATTTCCTTCTCTAGGGGGTTGTTCCTGACCCAGGGGTTGAACCCAGGTCTCCTGAAGTACAGGTAGATTCTTTACCATCTGAGCCACTAGGGAAGCACATTTCCTCTACAGGATTGTTTTTCCTCTAACTGGTTTCAACATTTTTGTTCTGTCTTTAATTTCCAGAGAGTTGATTATAATATGTTTTGGCATGAATTTCTTTGGGTTTACCCTATTTGCTTAGCTTTTTGAATCTATAGGTTATGTTTGTCATCAAATGTAGCAGTTTTTCAGGCATTATTTCTGTGAATACCTTCTCAGCTTTTACCTCTTTCTCTTCTTCTGAAACTCCAGTGACACAAAAAGGTGGACTTTTTGTTTTGGTACCATTCACCCATTTGACGATATTTTGAATGCTAGTTTTTTCCCTATATGCATGATACTATTTACTTTAAAAGTCATGAAAAAGTTGCTTTCTGCATTTTGTATAGATTTTATACTTGCAGTCAGTGGAAGAAATCAGATGGGATGTGTTTCCTTTACCTTACCGAGAACTAGAACCTCCTCATTTTATTTTGAATCTTTACCCAAATGGAGGGTCTAGAGAGAAAAAATTAAAAGACGCTTACTCCTTGGAAGGAAAGTTATGACCAACCTAGATAGTATATTAAAAGGCAGAGACATTACTTTGCCAACCAAGGTCTGTCTAGTCAAGGCTATGGTTTTTCCAGTGGTCATGTATGGATGTGAGAGTTGGACTGTGAAGAAAGCTGATCGCCGAAGAATTGATGCTTTTGAACTGTGGTGCTAGAGAAGACTCTTGAGAGTCCCTTGGACTGCAAGGAGATCCAACCAGTCCATTCTAAAGGAGATGAGTCCTGGGTGTTCATTGGAAGGACTGATGCTAAAGCTGAAATTCCAATACTTTGGCCACCTCATGTGACGAGTTGACTCACTGGAAAAGAGTCTGATGCTGGGAGGAATTGGGGGTGGGAGGAGACGGGGATGACAGAGAATGAAATGCCTGGATGGCATCACCGACTCGATGGACATGAGTTTGAGTGAACTCCGGGAGTTGGTGATGGACAGGGAGGCCTGGCATGCTGTGATTCATGGGGTCGCAGAGAGTCGGACACAACTGAGCGACTGAACTGAACTGAACTGAACACAGAATGTCTCATAGTTTCATTGAGTTAGACAAGGCTGTGGTCCAGGTAATTAGATCGGTTAGTTTTCTGTGGTTGTGGTTTCAGTCTGTCTACTCTCTGATGCCCTCTCTCAGCACCTACCATCTTACCGGGGTTTCTCTGACCTTGGATGTGGGGTATCTTCTCCTAGCCACTCCAGCACCGCACAGCCACTGCTCTTGATGAAATGAAAAGAGCCTCTTGATGAAAGTGAAAGAGGGGAATGAAAACGTTGGCTTAAAACTCAACATTCAGAAAATTGAATGTTCAAAAGATCATGACAACTGGTCCCATCACTTCATGGCAAATAGATGGGGAAACAATGTAAATAGTGACAGACATTATTTTTGGGGCTCCAAAATCACTGCAGATGGTGACTGCAGCCATAAAATTGAGACACTTGCTCCTTGGAAGGAAAGTTATGACCAACCTAGACAGCATATTAAAAAGCAGAGACATTACTTTGCCAACAAAGGTCGATCTAGTCAAAGCTATGGTTTTTCCAGTAGTCAGGTATGGTTGTGAGAGTTGGACTATAAAGAAAGCTGAGCACCAAAGAGTTGATGCTTTTGAACTGTGGTGTTGGAGACAACTCTAGAGAGTCCCTTGGACTATGAGGGGATCCAACCAGTCAATCCTAAAGGAGATCATTCCTGAATATTCACTGGAAGGACTGATGCTGAAACTCCAATACTTTGGCTACCTGATACAAAGAACTGACTCATTGGAAAAGACCCTGTTGCTGGGAAAGATTGAAGATGGGAGGAAAAGGAGACGACAGAGAATGAGATGGCTGGATGGCATCACCGACTCTATGGACATGAGTTTGAGTGAACTCCAGGAGTTGGTGATGGACAGGGAGGCCTGGCGTGCTGTGATTCATGGGGTCGCAAAGAGTTGGACACGACTGAGCAACTGAACTGAACTGAACTGAAGAGAGAAAAAAAAATTATTTTTCTAATTCTGCAAATTCTTGCCTTTCTATAATCTGTCTGTGTTCTGATTGCAAAGTGGCTAGTGTTTGACTCTTATCTCATTTTTACTCTCTTACCATATACAGCTAGATGTAATTAGTCAACACTTTCAAAACTCTTGCTGCAAATCATTTTTTCAATGTCAAAAGCAAGTTAATTTTTATTCCCCATGTTACCACAGGAATCAGTTTTTAACAATTTCTGGACCATTAACAACATAAGTTGTCATTTTCCTGCTTGTGTTAAGGGTTTCATTGCTGGTTTTCCAGCCTTACTATTGAGTTCCGAAACTGAGGCTACCTATTTTCAGGGTTTTGTTTCAGTATAGCCCCAATCTTAGGTACTGATTTCTTTATCCATTTGCTTTTGAGGCATAACCACTCCAAAATTAAGTCCTTTAAAACACCCAATTATTTGTAATTCTTCATGAGCTTAGGACTCAGCTGCATGGTTTTGCTTAGTGGATTTTAGTTGGGTCTGCTAATGTGTCTATGGTCAGCTCGAGGACTAACAAGAGGCAATTTAAATAGAACAGTATTGGTTTTTCAGGGCAACAGAGGGACACACAGGAAGAACATGGATGCCACTCAGCAGGCTGGCATCCATGGGAATCATGTGGTCATGGATAATGCAACAACTCCTGGCCCCTTGGAGTTCCAAAATCTTAAATATAGTCTTACTTATTATGGGACTCCATTCCAGACTGTTTTGCACCTCTCTTGGTGACAAAACATTCACGGAGACATTCTAGTCCATTTCTGGAAGGCTGTTAAAACCAGCCTTTAGTCTTCTGTGACTCCTGTTAGCTCACCTGGGACTGTTTTTTGAGGCTCCATGAAGGTGAACGTGGCAGCTGGATTGCTTTTGTCCTAATGAGGTCCTCATTTTCTCTGCCACTGGCTTGAGTTAAACAGCTTCATGTAACAGCCCTAGACACCCTGAGATTGCCAGGTCCTTCTATAGAGATCTAGAGATGATAGAAATACACAGGGATGGTAGTAGACACATTTAAGATGAAGTTGAGTGTCGGAAAGTGTTCAGGACCTTGAGGCAGGGAAGCCATCCCCAGGCAGTGGGCTTAGCAAGCCACTGTCCTATAAGTAAAACACATTGTCCTTTTTACTTTAATTTGCCTGTTTTTTTTTCTTTTTTCAAGTGAGATTAGGTCACCGCCTCTGCACTGCTTTCTCGAGAACTGACACTTTCAGTGCGAATGAAGCTAATGATGAGAGACAATATTTTAATGTTAATTAGATATTCCATGTGTCTTAGTTCATCAGAGAACCATTGCTCTTTTATGTATCAGATGAAAGCACAGCTCTTGCTTGGAGGAAAACAGAATACACAGAAAAAAATTATTTTCAGTTTTGTAATTATTCAAATTATTGTTGCTTTTTAGAAAAATTCAGAAGACTTTGAGAGGGCAGAAGGATACTTAGCAATAACACAACTGCATGGCAGGAAGCCACTGAAGAGCCTCAAAGACCCTCTTCGTTCTCTTTCAGAAAACATTGTTAAAAGCTATAATCTCCAGTTAGGAAACAATCTCTCCAAGAGTTACTTGGAGTGGTCTTGTTAGATGAACGAGAGGTGGTAGGACCAAGCCTCCTTCTGAATGGGCCTACCCAGGAGAAAAGAGCCAAAAAGCATGCAAGAAGTCCCCTGGGTCCTTTGGACTCTAAAGTGTCAACACTCAAGTTGGAAGAAAAACACTGGCATAAGCACGGTGAGTAAATACCTCTTTAAGGTCACTTAAAAATAATGATCAGAAAAAGAATGGAGATAATTCTGTTTTCTCTGTGAGTTCCATTTTCCTGTCAATAAAATGAACATATTGAACTAACTCAGGAATTCTAAATAAAAGCTGTAGACCTGTCTTCTCTAACCTCTAAGATGTGTAGTTCAGTTACAGGGTCAAGGTGGAAACTTTTAAATTGCCTATGTCCAAATGATCCTGTTACTGATGGGAATATGTTGCACCCTTCTGGCAGGTTGTCCTGCCAACTGTCCTTCTTTAGTTTTAGAATTAGCTGACCTCACTTGATAGGTGAATGTGTTTTGTCATTCAGTCATGTCCAATTCTTTGGGATCCCAGGGACTGTAACCCACCAGGCTCCTCTGTCCATGGGAATTCTCCAGGCAAGAATACTGGAGCGGGTTGTCATGCCCTCATCGAGGTGAATAAATGAGTGAATTAATGGTTGACATTTATGGATAAAAGACTTATTTATTGTTTTTATTTTTTACTTTTGAAGTTTTTTTTTCAAAAATTTGAAATAATTTTGGATTTACAGAAAAGTTGCAAAGAGTCCTTTTTCCCAGTTTCCCTTAATGTTGATATTTTGCATAATTATGGTAGACTTGTTGAAACATTGATGAATTACTATTAACTAACCCAAACTTTATTTGGATTTCATCACTTTTGCCTCTAATGCCCGTTTCCTGTTCCAGTATCCAATGCTATTATACAGCATTCAGAACATTTTATTTTTGTGTGTAAATTTCTATGCCAGGTACTGTTTGGTTGGGTGTATGAACCAAAGAATGGTTCATGGCCCCACTCTCCAGAAACACACGAGCCTGGAGGCAATACCATATGCGCAGAAAAATTCAAGCATCTTTGTTCCTAGATCATCAAGACATAATGCACAAGATTTGGGGGCAGGTGGTTCAACCTGGCCAAGTAAGGCCTTGTGTATTGGCAGCCTTGAAATGTGGTGGGAATGTGGACTTCTTCCCTTTGGATTCTCTGACCAGGCCCAGTAAGTATATGGGATCAGTAAGTCAAATTCCTAAAAAATATCTCAACAAGTTTCTCTCCACCATGTATCCAATATATCTTTCTTTTGCTTCTTTGCATTAGGCAGACTCAACTTGGAGTGTACGGATAATTACTCTTCATCAGAAAGAATAACCCAAATAAAATTGGCAAAACTTTTAAAATGGTTAACATCAGTTGTAGTCAGTGTGGGAAAATGGACACCATTAAACTGCCTTTGGAAGAAAAAACTGATGCATTCTTCAGGGGAATTTGTATTTTATGTCATCAAAATATGCCTACTCATTGACCCAGTTAGCCCAAAAGTTACTTGGTACAGTATTGTTTACAATAGCAACACATTAGAAGAAACAAACATTACCCAAGATTATTTAGACAAAATATAGAAAACACATATAAAATTAATGCATATCTTAAAAATTAATCATAAAAAAATATTTCATGACACAAATGGTCATGTAATACTACTCCAAAGAAAGAATTTTACAAATAGCTATATACAGTATGACTTATTTTTGTTTATATATATGTTTGTATCTTGAACATTTCCCTTACTAAATATATCAGTAGTGATTTTCTCTGGGAAGTGGGAATTATTAAAACCAGCCTTATTGAGATAAAGTTCACATATCACACATTTCCTACAATTAAGTTGTGCAATTCAGATTTTAGTATATTTACAGGGTTGTACATTACAACCTGTAAAAGTGAACACACACAGTTTGTACATTTTCATCGAAGTCGAAAAGATGGTGGAGTAGAAGGACATGCACTCATCTTCTCCTGCAAGAGCTCCAAAATTGCAACTCGCCACTGAACTACCACAGACAGGAGAATGTTGGATCCCACTGAAAAAAGATACCTCACATGCAAGGGCAAAGCAGAAACCTCAACAAGATGGTAAGAGGGAAATTCAAAATGTTCAAACTGGATTTAGAAAAGGCAGAGGAACCAGAGGTCAAATTGGCAACATCCACTGGATCATAGAAAAAGCAAGAGAATTCCAGAAAAATATCTACCTGCTTCATTGACTATGCTAAAGCCTTTGGCTGTGTGGATCACAACAAACTGGAAAATTCTTAAAGATGGGAACACCAGGCCACCTTCCTTGCCTCCTGAGAAATCTGCAGGTCAAGAAGCAACCAGCCATGGAACAATGGACTGGTTCCAAATTGGGAAAGGAGTACATCAAGGCTGTTTATTGTCACCCTGCTTATTTAATCTATATGCAGAATACATTGTATGAAATGTCAGGCTGGATGAAGCACAAGCTGGAATCAAGATTGTTGGGAGAAATATCAATAACCTCAGATATGCAGATGATACCACCCTTATGGCAGAAAGTGAAGAAGAACAAAGAGCCTCTTGATGAAAATGAAAGAGGAGAGTGAAAGAGCTGGCTTAAAACTCAACATTCACAAAACGAAGATTATGGCATCTGGTCCCATCACTTCATGGCAAATAGTGAAATAGTGACAGACTTTATTTTTGGGGGGCTCCAAAATCACTGCAGATGGTGACTGCAGCCGTGAAATTAAAAGACGCTTACTCCTTGGAAGAGAAGTTATGACAAACTTAGGCAGCATATTAAAAAGCAGAGACATTACTTTGCCAACAAAGGTCCATCTAGACAAACCTATGGTTTTTCCAGTAGCCATGTATAGATGTGAGAGTTGGATTATAAAGAAAACCGAGTGCCAAAGAATCGATGATTTTGAACTGAGGTATTGAAAAAGACTCTTGAACATCCCTTACACTTCAAGGAGATCAAACCAGGCAATCCTAAAGGAAATCAGTCCTGAATAGTCACTGGAAGGACTGATGCTGAAGCTGAAGCTCCAATATTTTGTCCACCTGATGCAAAGAACTGACTTATTGGAATAGACCCTGATATTGGGAAAGACTGAGGGCAGGAGAAGAAGAGGGTGGTAGAGGATGAGGTTGGATAGCATCACTGACTTGATGGACTTGAGTTTGAGCATGCTCCAGGAGTTGTTGATGGACAGGGAAGCCTGACATGCTGCAGTCCTTGGGTCACAGAGTCAGGCACGACTGAGCGACTGAACTGAACTGACACTTACCATTACAAGAGAATTTTAGAACACTTTCTTCACCCCAAAAAGAAATCCTGCAATACAGTTGCTCCTTGTTACACTTTCCTACAAGTCCTGGGAACATGAACCACTAACTTACATTTGTTCCTATTGTTTTGCCTATTATGGACATTCCGTATCAGTGGAATCAAGATGTGGCCTTTGGGGACTGACTTCTTTCAGTTAGTCAGTTCAGCCGTGGTTCAGCCATGTTGCAGCATGTATCAATTAATATATTCCTTTTTATTGCTGGATTATAATAATACATTTTTTGTATATACCACAGTTACTTTTTTTATTCATCATTTGATAGGTGTGGATTGTTTTCTTTTTGTAGCTATTATGAATAATGCTGCTATGAATGTTGGTTTGTGTACAAGATTGTGTTAGAGCTCTACTTTTACATATTGGGTATATACCTAGGAGTGAAATTGTGAGGTCACATGGTAATTTCATGTTTAACTTTTTGAGGACTTCCAAACTATTTTGTAAAATGGCTGCACAGTTTTACATTCAGCCCAGAAATGCATGAGGGTTTCAATTTCTTCACATTCTCATCGACACTTGATATTGTCTGTCTTTTTAAATACATTCATTGTGGTATATGTAAAGTGTTTCTTAGAGTTTTGGTTTGTAGATCCTTAAAGTCTAATGATGTTGAACATCTTCATATGAACTTATTGGACTTTGTATATCTTCTTTAGCAAATTGTCCATTTGGATTATGTGGCCAATTTTTAATTGGGCTATTCATCTATTTATTATTGTTTGTTATTAGGTTGCATGAATTCTTTTGGGCTTCCCTAGATATTCTTGATACAAGTCCCTTATGAGATATATGATTTTCAAATATCTTCCCTTATTCTGTGTGTTACCTTTTCACTTTCTTGATTATATAATTTGTAACACAGAAATTTTTACTTTGACAAAATCTAATTTATTTATTTTTCTCTTTTGTCCCTGCTTCCCCAGTGGCTCAGATAGTAAAGAATCTGCCTGCAAAGCAGGAGACCAGAGTTTGATCCCTAGGGTGAGAAGGTCCCTTGGAGGAGGGCATGGCAACTCATTCCTAGTATTCTTGACTGGAGAATCCTATGGACAGAGGAATCTGGCAGACCACAATCCATGGGGTCACAAAAAGTCAGACACGACTGAGTGACTTAGGCTGCATGCTTTAGGTGTTACATCTGAGAGCATTTCCTAATACAAATCACAAAAATTATTGCATGTTTTCTCCCAAGAACTTTATAGATTTAACTTTTACATTTAAATTTATTACCAATGTTAATTTTTACGTGTAAGTGTGAGGTAGGGATACAACTTCTTTCTTCCACATGTGGATATACAGTTGTCCTAGCACCATTTGTTGAAAAGACAAATCTTTCTCTATTGAATGGTCTTGGCACCCTTGTCAAGACTCAATGGAATCATTGCATGTATATACAAGGATTTATTCATTGGGCTGCAGTCTCTATCCCTTACATCATTACCATACTCTCTTGATTACCACGCTTTGTAATAAGTTATGAAATAGGTAACCTTGCAGTAAGTTATGAGATATGTGAGTTCTTTTCTAAGATTATGTTGGCTATTCTCAATCACAAATTTCTGCAATTTCTACAAAAATGTGGCTGGATTTCGCAAGAGATTGTATTGAATCTGAAGACCAATTTGGACAGTACTAAGTCTTCTTATCCATGACCATGGGATATCTTTGCCTTTATTTATAGTTTCTCTAATTTTTTGACAATGTTTTGTGCTTTCCATTATACAAATTTTGTACTTTTTGGTTTAGTTTATTTATAAGCAATTTATTATTTCTGATGTTATTGAAAATGAAATCATTTTCTTAATTTCATTTTCAGATTGTTTATTGCCAGTGTATAGAAATTAAATTGGTTTTTGTATATTGATCTTATATCCTACAACTTTGCTGAACTCATTTATCAGTCCTAATAAGTGTATTTGTGTGTTTATGTGTGTGTATTCCTTAATTGTTTCTAAATACCAATAGAAGAATTTTTGCTTCCTCATTTCAAATCTTGGTGCTTTTTTTTTCTTTTTTAATCTAATTTTTTTGGCTAAGACTTGAGTAGAATATGTTGTGAAGTGGCAAGAGAGTCTTGTCTTCTTTTTTATTATCTTTATCTAAAGGCAGAATACATTCCTCTTCCCACCATAAATCTTATTATTGCTGATTTTCTAAAAAAACTTTCTTCCTTTGCTTACATGTATTTGTTAATTTTAAATAATGTATATGGCACTTTTGCAATCTAAAAGTTAGTAAGAAAAAGGAATAAATGTCAAAGATCCTAACAGCTAATATTTGTCTGTGGTTGGGCAGTTATGAAAGAGGAGTCTGAATGACCTGCTTTTGTTGTGGGGACCATGTACTGGTGTTTTCATACTTCTGTTTTCACTGATGATCCAAGGCAGCCAACCAACAAGGAGTAGGGTAGAGAGAAGCAGAAGCTATTCATGAATTTGAGGACCACGCCACACTTTCCAAGGAACCAAAGGAGAGACAGTCCCAGAGTCAGAAAGTACACTGCTAAAAAAATGGGTGGTTATCCGCAAATGAATTGGGTATTACCAAAAAGGCTTTCTCTGGTGGTTTAGTGGTAAGGAATCCATCTGCCAAAGCAGGTGACACAAGAGATGCAGGTTTGATCCCTAAGTCAGGAAGATCTCCTGGAGAAGGAAATGGCAAGCCACTCCAGTATTATTGCCTACGAAATCCCATGGATGGGGGAGCTTGGCAGGCTATAGTCCATGGGTTGCAAGAGTAGGACACAACTTAGTGATTAAATCATAAAAGCAGATTGAGTTTCCCCCAAAGCAGACCCTGAAACAAAAATTTAAGTGCAAGTCACTTATTTGGGAGATGATCCTGGGAAGAACCAGTATGGGAAAAACGACGTGAAATTGGGACGGGAAAGAACCAATGTAGAGTGTGTTGATGTGTAAGATATGTCAGTGGGCAACTGGGGACTCCAGAAAACCGTGAAAACACCTCAGGGCGGTCCCACATGGAGGTCAAGGAAGCTGGGGTGTTTATCATCAACTATCTCTGTCCTTTGAGACACAGGAAGCACATACCCTGCCCAGTACATCAGGCCTGACTGAAGGGTTGCCATGCTCCTGTGGTCAGTGAGGGTCTGCAGACAGGCACGGAGCTGACAGTGAAAGCCCTATTCATGTTTGGATATACCATCTGCTATGGAGAAGGAAATGGCAACCCACTCCAGTATTCTTGCTAGAGAATCCCGTGGACAGAGGAGCCTGGTGGGCTGCTGTCCATAGCATTGCACAGAGTCAGATATGACTGAAGCGATTTAGCATGCATGCCATGCATTGGAGAAGGAAATGGCAACCCACTCCAGTATCCTTGCCTGGAGAATCCCAGGGAGAGAGGAGCCTGGTGGGCTGCCATCTATGGGGTCGCACAGCGTCGGACATGACTGAAGCGACTTAGCAGCAGCAGCAAGGGAGTGAACTGCTTTTATTCAATGGTCCTCTGTTGTAGTCAGCTGCTAAGTTGTGTCCGACTCTTATGCAAACCATGGACTGTAGCCACCAGGCTCCTCTGTCCATGGAATTCTTCAGGCAAGAATACTGGAGTGCGCAGCCATTCTCTTCTCCAGGGGTTCTTCCCAACTCAGGGATTGAACCCAGGTGTCCCACATTGCAGGCAGATTCTTTATCATCTGAACCACCAGGGAAGCCTTACCTGGCTCTGGGTGCTCCTTAATCAACTGGCTGTTTAAAGAATGTAAAATATAGTACGGTTTCAGTAGTTTAGATGATCATACTTTGCAACAAACTTTGAATCTCTGGATAAGGGAAACATTTATTACACAAACCCCCTCCCCACTCCTCTGCATTTGCATTTCACCTTGGGTCAGAAATAGAATGGAGGTGCCATAGAGTTTTGTAGACTTGACCAAGGAAATACAAATGTGTCCAGGTTACACTTCTGTAGTTGGCAGGTATGAGTCTGGGGCCATGTTTAGGAATAATGGGAAAAATTTTAACTAAAACACGCCAAGCTCTGTGTCCCTGCAGCTGAGGTGGGGATGGATGCAAGTGGGGGTACAGCCTTCCAGCCTTTAAGAAAAGAGATCCCTGTGTGCTCTATGACCCTGGGGAACTACTCTTGTGAAAGATCCCTCATCAAGGCTTTTTCATAAACAGAATCATAACTCAAACTCACCTCGAAGGAAAGGGAATCTGTTGGTTCATTTCACTGGGAAGTTCCAGGGATGCCCTCAGGCAGAGTCATCAACAAAATCACTAGGATCCAAAGCGTCCTCCTCTCTGTTCTCTCCTTGCCTATGGGCTTCACTCTTAGGCAGGATGTCCTCCTGTGGTGTCCCCTGGAAAGTCCAGAATTATGTGCTCCAAGTCTATCAACTCCAACTGGAAAAATGTCCTCCTCCTTAGCTCTAACAAAAGGCAAGTGTTAAGTTACCTTGGCCTAGTTCAGGTCATCTGCGCTTCCTGCAACAGCAACCCTAGGGGGACCATGGTCTGACTGAATAGGACTAGATTCTGCGTTCATTCCTAGAGGGAAGAGATGAGGAAAGTTGCATGAAAACTGTTTGGACAGATAAGAGAAGATATCTCCCTACTCCCTACCCCTAAAAAGAAAAAAAAAGAGAGAGCGAGCTGTTGTCAGATGCACAGGTGACACTGAGCAAGCCAAAATTACTGAGCTCCAGGTTGCAATCAAAGTCAGTGCTCTCTTTGCCTATGGGCACCATCTTCTGCCTTAAGATCCATTAATCCATTTATTCTTCCTTCTCTATTCTCTGTCTATATATAGAGACTTAAATTTGTATATACGTATATACAAATTTAAGTCTCTATATATAGACAGATATATATATATACTGGAGAAGGAAATGGCAACCCACTCCAGTGTTCTTGCCTGGAGAATCCCAGGGACGGGGGAGCCTGGTGGGCTCCCATCTATGGGGTCGCACAGGGTCGGACACAACTGAAGTGACTTAGCAGCAGCAGCATATATATATACAAACATATATATTTATACTTAAACCTATTATGTAGCAGGTATTGAGCTATCCAGAGAACCATCAATCATATTAACACAGGGCTAAGTGTATATTTAAATGCAAATGGTGTGTAGAGACCAGAAAGCTGATCTAACCATTGACCACAGAGGTTCCTCCCTGGTTTCCCATTTACTGATCCAGCTGGTACCAGCTGACTCACCTCCAGCAAGAGGGCTTGTCCTCAAATTCAACCTCCCATGGGCCAAAGGTCCCTAAGGTCTTCCATGGCTGGGCAGCCCCATAACCTAGACACTGCTCTAAACAGTATAAAATAAATAGGCAAAATATTACTTATAAAGCGTTGATGAATATATAATCATAGTAAGCTGTTTGATGCAATCCCAATAATTGCAAAGAAAGCAACAAAAAACATTAAGTATGTAGCGCATTTAAACAAAGCTAGTATGATATGTTCGTGGTCTTATATACAGAGAGCCCTAAAACCAACAAAAATAGAACACGTTATTTTCAAGCGTATGTGAAATACTAACCCAAATGACAATATTCCAGTTCATGAAGTTTGTCTCAGAAGATGCCAAAGTGTTAAATATCATAGACGCAACATTCTCTGACTATAAAGGAACCAGTTTAAAAATTAGTTACAAATATAAGTTAAAAAACCCCCACAGTTTTAGGGGAAAAATACATGTTTCTAAATAAATCATGAGTCAAAAAAAGTAAAAATGGAAATTTGACAATATTTAAAGTTGAACAAAAATGAAAATGCTACATACTAAGCCAGAGCAAAATATATACTCTTAAAAACTTGTGGTAGAGAAGGAATTCCTAAAAAAAAACAAAACGTAGAGTAAATCAAAGAATATAGAAAAAGAAGCAATAAAGGTAAGAGGAAAGGTTAATGAAACAGAAAGCAAAGAAGTGATAAAAAATAATCAAATCTCTGTTTTTTTGAAAAGATTATAAAAATAGACAAACCTCTGGCAAGACTGAGCAAGGCAAAAAAAGATCAAGTACAAATAATTTTAGGCCTGTGAAAGGAGCCACAACTACAGATATTGTAGAGATGTAAAAAAATAGAAAATACTGGGAAATTTCACAGCTCTAAATTTGAAAACAGACAAAAAATATTTTTTTAGAAAAAGACTTCTGAAAACTGACTCAAGATGGGGAGAAAATCTTTACTATATATTTATATCTGTATCTATAAATAGATATAGATAGACAGATATCTGTCAAAGGACTTGTGTGAGGAATGCACAAATAACTATCATTATATAAGAAGACAGCTTAATTTTTAAAAAAGGCAAAAGATTTGAACAGACACTTCAAACAGGAAGACATGGTTGCCAATAGTCACATGAAAAGTGCTCAATATTAGTATCTCTGATGAAATGCAAATCAATACAACAATAAAATATCATTTCATACACAGCAGAATGGCTAAAATTAAAATTCCCAAAACATCAGATGCTGGCGAGGATGTGGAACAAAAGAACTCTCTTATTTGGTGGTGGGATGTAAAATGCTAAAACTACTTTAGGAAACCCTTTGGCAGTTTTTTTTTTATAAAGTTAATCATGGGCCTATCATAGGACTAAACAATTATACTTTGAAGTAATTATTCAAAGAGTTGTACACCAGAGTTCACACAGTTGTATATCAGAAGTACCTATAACAGCCCCAAACTGAGATAACATAAGTATCTATCAAGAGAGAAATGGATAAACAAATTATGTATATTCATACAGTGCAACTCTACCTAGCAAGAGAAAGAATGAACCACTGATAAACGAGTAACACAGATAAATCTCAACAAAAATTATTTTGAGTGAAAGAAGCCAGACACAAAATAATGCATACCCTGTGATTTTTTAAAATGATGTTCTGCAAGAGGCAAAACCAGCTTGTGATGAAAGAAATGATAGCAGTTATTGTCTGGGAAGAGAGTGAGGAGCATTAGCTCTTTAGGGAGGGATTTACATGAGGGATTTTTCTAGACTGATGAAAATATTCTATATCTTCATGGGGATGTGGGTTATGTGGGTGAATGCATTTGTCAAAATCCATCAAATTGTATACTTAGAACCTGCATGTCACAATATATAATTTATACCTCAATAAAATATCTTAAAAACAGACTGAACAAAAGAAAAGGAAAATGGTTAAATATCTATGCACACATATAAGCACACACACATACACACTGGGCCTTCCCAGGAGGCTCAGTGGTTAAGAAGCTGCCTGCCAAGGCAGGAGACACAGGAGACTAGAGTTTGATCCCTGGGTCAGGAAGAAGATTCCCTGGAGGAGGAGACAGCAACCCACTCCAGTATTCGTGCCTGGAGAATCCCATGGACAGAGGAGCCTAGTAGGCTATAGTCCATGGGGTCATGAAGAGTCAGACACAACGGAACAACTGAACATTCATGCATGCATACACACAGCTAGCAAATGTGCCTACATGGCTTTACAAAGCTCGACCAACCATCAGGGAATAGGTATCCTCAGTGGTAACGATTCCACAAGCTGGGGATACTTCCTCCAGGCCAACAGCCAGGATCGTCTGTACCTCAGTGTGTAGGGTAGGAAGGCTTGTGGACCACAGCAATGTACAGGGAGGGCGGACCACAATGAAGCTGCAGTACTCAAAGGACCAAACCTGCTGGGTCTTGGAAGCACATGTGGCAGACACTAGTGGTTGACTGCTGAAATGTCACATTCCCCTGATGTCCCTTCTTTCTTGCTAATCAAACCCTAATTTCATTGAGGTAAGAGTCACCCTCAACTCCAGGAGATGAATCTTCATTAGTGTAACCAATGGAAACGCCATTCTTCTTACCTTGATTGCTTTTAGGGCTGACAGGTGACACAATTCCGGCCAATGGGATGTGAGTGGAGTCTTCCAGGAGAGAGGCAGGAGTGGGTGGAGAGGCTTTCAGAAATCTTTCCTGGACTTTATAAAGGAGAAGGAAAAGGGACATTCTGTCCTCTGGCTTTGGGCCCTGCTATGTGTGAATGTGATACTCCGAGTGCCTTCCTGCAAACTTCCTGGGTCCTGGGGGACCATCCCCACCCAGAGAAAAGCCAGTGTAGAGGATGCCAGGAAAGCTGGAAGGATGCTGCATCCTTGATGACGTTACCGAACCACTCAGTTAACTAGTTCTTTATGGAAGATCATAAAAGCTCTTGTTGTTTGAGTCATTTTGAGCTGATCCTGTTACTTTATCACTTGCTGCCCAAAGCATCATAAATAATTCTTCATAATGAGGATTTGAATACTTATTTGATCTGGGTGACAAGAAACTACTTTAAAATATTAAGCCCAGGATGGGACTCACATGCTTAGGTTCCAGTCCAAAATGCCTGCAGAGTAGACTGGGGGAGAAGGAAAGAAGAACTGATGTGAATAGCCTCCAGAAGAGATGAGGAAAATGACACTTTAGACTTTGATGGTGGAAGTGATAATGCAGAGAAGTGAATGGATTCATACCTATTTAGGAAGAAAAATTTCCTATGTTGCCTCCTTCAGAAAGCCTCTGACTTTCTCAACTCGATTCTGGTTTTAAACTCTCCTTCCTCTAAACCCTCCAGTGATGGTGTGTGGCCTTCTCTTTAGGCACTGGTTTTGTCTTATATGGAATTCCTTGGTAGCTCAGACAGTAAAGAATCTGCCTGCAGTGCAGGAGACACAGGTTCAATCCCTGTGTCGGGAAGATCCCCTGGAGAAGGGAGTGGTTACCCTCTCCAGTATTCTTGCCTGGAGAATTCCATGAACAGGGATTCCTTTCAATCTTATATCATTTGAACATGCCCCCCACCAACATGACCTGTGAACTCTCTGAGGATGGAGACCCAACCTCTTCCATTTCTTGGTCCCATGTGTGCCCAGCACAGTGCCTGGCACTCAAGATCAATCAGCCACTGCTCAGCTTGCCTGAATGAAGACAGGCTCTGTGCAAGCTTCACCTTTACTCTGGTCCACCCATCCATCCATCCATACTCCTCAACAGGGATCTATGCACTGTGAAGCACAGGACCATCTCAGTGTCGAGGGGAGCAGTGAGAGAGGCCCCCACGCTCCATGCACAGGTCCAAATGGGGAGACCAGCCGTGCCTCTGCTGCCTTAGGAAAATCTTTCCTGACAAGCAGGTGGGGCTGGGAGAGGGGTTGATCGCTAAGGTTGAAGGGTGATCTCCTGGCTGAATGGTGGCCTGCCTTCTTCACAGGCTCCCAACGTTTCAGTTTATTCCTGGGAAATGAGTTCCATTGCAAGAGACTGGCAGATTGAGGAACCTGCTCCAACAGAGAACAAAACGAAGCTTTGCATTGTAAAACGTTTCTTTCTCTACAGATTCACATTTTGTGCTTTCAGTGAGAAATGGAAAGCAGGGCTGTTGGCTTTTGAGGATTGTTTATTTCAAGGAAGCAGGTAGATGGTGGCGATGGATGGTGATGGATCCATTCTCAGACAATAGCCATTGTTTGTGGCTAGGTTGAATGCATGGCTGCACCCCGGGTTCCTGGCCTCCCCGGGGGCCCCTCTACACCTGGAGCGCCAGAGTGGACAGACCCTTCGCAGGTTGCCCGGCTCCAAGACATACCAGAAGGACATAAATAATCAGCCACCGATCCTTCAGCTCGACTATAAAAAGCATGCATATGCTCTGTGCAGGTTTTCTTAAGGTAAGGGACAGAGCTTGGACAACGCTGAGCTTCTGGAGCTGCCCATATGGGGAGGCGGTCTTTAACCGATGATTCTGCAGACAGAAATTGCCCATCTGCACTGTTTGCAGGTGTTTTGAATGATTATATTATTAGCTCTGTCTGTTCAACTTTGCTTTTTTATGGTGGCTTTAGTATTGCAGTAAAAAAAAAAGGAGGAGAAGAAAGAAAAAAAAAGAAGAAATATAAAGGCAGCCATCTGGTTCTCGGTTTGTGATTGCACTCTGTCAGGAAGGGGGACGAAGCATCCCCTGCTATCTGGGGGGTGGGGCACACATGGGGTAGACCCTCATTCTGCCCTTTCCTGAGACAGGAGAATTTGGGGGAAGTGAGGTCTTTCACTACACTGAAGGAAGCTGGTTTATTTTCTCATTTCTCTTCTTCCCACCACCTTGATGCTTTGCCATTGCCTTGCAGCCCACCTGGGTACTGGAATTGGGGATCAGCACGTCCCCCAAAGCCTCAGCCTGGCCAGGAGGACTGCCTGGGTATGTCAGGGAGGCCCCAGAGGGCTGTGCTGAGCTATCCATCCCCACAATGATTCTGGATCTTGATATAATCTGTGCTGTTACCTGGGATGCTTTGCAGGGCTCTTCAACTGCAGGTAGTAAGACAAAGATATACTGAATTATCTGTGTATGGATAATTCATCAGGGAAATGCTCTCTGCGTCAGATGGTGCTGAGCAGGGTTATTTAGGGTTGTGCTGTCCATCCAGGGCAGGCAGTTTGCCAGGAGCACTGAGGCCAGCCAGGTCATGGCGCCTCCACACCACAGAAGATTCCAGGCAGATCTTCAGTCACACTTGAGCCAGAGGGTGCCACCCACCTTTCCACTGCTTTGGATGAAAAGAGAATTCTGAAGTCTCCCCCGCCCCAACCAAGACAGACAGAAACAATGCTCTGATGTAATCTGAAGAAGCAAAAGGGAGTCTGACACCCAACCTGCTCTTCCTTCCAGGTGCCCCAGGCCAAACATGCCTGCATGCTAAATCGCTTCAATCACATCCAACTGTTTGCAACCCTGTAGACGGAAGCCCAGGAGACTCCTCCACCCATGGGATTCTCCAGGCAAGAATACTGAAGTGGATTGCCATTTTCTTTTCCAGGGGATCTTCCCAACCCAGGGGTTGAACCTGCGTCCCCTGTGGCTCCTGAACTGGCAGGCAGATTCTTTACCACTGAGCCACCTGGGAAGCCCCCCAGACCAGACAAATCATTGAATTAAATGTGTCATTGATTCCTGTGGCTTCTCTTCTGCAACACACAATTGTGCTGGTAGAAGGTGACGGGTGAATGCACGGGTCAGCTGAATGGCAAGGGCAGCATTAGGCCATGATATATCTTAGAGATCCAAAAGGCGGAGGTGGGAGGAAGGGCCTAGAGAAGAAAGAGGAGATTCCTTGAAACCATACTTGCTTGATGTTTTGTTCTCAGTGAACAGAACCCCACCCAAATGCACCAGAAACAGAGGCTTACTGGGCATCCAATTGGGATGGGAACTAAATTCTGTTCTTCTCACTTTTGTTTCCCCACTGCTCTTCACTTCCAAAAGCAAACTTTGTATTTCCCTTTTCGGGCACACATGCAGGTTTAAAGCTGTAGGCAATCCCTCTTCCTTTGTTTTATGCAAGCTGAAGTCATGAGGATTGTGCCCAGAGTGGAGGTTCCTTAGGGTGGGTGAAGACCCTGGAAAGCAGCTAGGGAGAGAGAGAGTGTCCCTCAGGCTGGAAAGAGAACAGAACTCTGTGGTCCTCAAGTGGCCAGTGTGACCCCCTTGCTTGTTGGCAGTGCCTGAAGCTGATAAGACCTTGAAAAGGATGACTTCGTGGGGCACCTGGTGGGGATACAGCCAAGTCCTTGTGGTCCCCAGGCTTGGCAACGGAGCACAGGAGCAGACGGAGTAATAGTGATCAAGGCACCGTGCGAAGGTGGGCCTCGGGCAAACTGGGGGTAGCTGCTACTGGGGAAAGAAAGAAGGCCCCTTCCTGGGATGCTTTGCTGTGCATAACATTTCAGAGGATTGTCTGACCATGAACAGGAGGGATAAGTAGCAAAGTGCTGTATAAAAATGCCTGAAATGGGGACTTCCCTGGTGGTCCAGTGGTCAAGACTCCACTCTTCCAATGCAAGAGCCAAGGGATCGATCCCTGGTCAGGGACTGAAGATCCGTGCATGCTGTGTGGTGTGGCCAAATAAAAAAAAAAGAATTTTTAAAAAAGCCTGAAATAGTGCATTTCTATTGAATGAAGTGATCAAGAATTAAGGGCCTAGTATCTTTGATTAGAGTAACACTGAGAAATGAGCTACTTCTGGTTTTTGAGCCTGGAGCTGCAAATTCACATTTGACATTTGAGAGGTGTCAGAATAAAGTCCAGAAAAAACAAAATCAGGAGCCACAAGAGCTGGGAGCAAGAGGGCCCATGGCCTTTGGCAGGAGGAGTCTGTGGAGGTAGGCTCCAAGAGCCAAGTCAGATGCACAGCACTAGGTTGCATTGCCGAGAGCAAGGCGCGAAAGAGCAAGATACTGGCTGACGATTTCATACTGTTGCAGACTGCCTGGTTTGAATTCTGAGTTTTCTATTTATTAGTCGTGTAACCACGAGTAAGTCCTTCCTTCCTCCCACTCTGTCTCCCTCCTTTCCTTCTCCACTTCTTTTTTCTTTCCTTGATAATAATGCTAGGATTGTTGAGAAGATTACTTATAAGACTACCTGCCATGGGATGCGTACTCAATAAAGATTAGCTAGAACTAGTATGATTGCTATTTTCTGCATATCTGCTTCCTGGTATTTTTTTCTTCCTTTATACTGGGAACAATACCATGTAGAGATAAGAGAACAAACTTTGGAGCCATGCTTCCAGGAATCAAAACAAAATGTGTTAATCATTTAAAATTATTAGCAGCAGCATCACAATCATTGAACGGTTGCCCCCGGTCCCAATCTATGTTCTCATTTTTTCCTTCATCACACTCTACCTTGGCCTGCTGGGGCCCCAGCTCGCCCTCTGGGGTCCACCCCTGCAGGAATCTTAGTTCTTTCCTTCTGGCCCCACGTCCTGCGTCCTTGCAGGGATCAATTCCCCAGTGAGAAAAGGAACCCACGTAACTGTCCTCCAGGTCAGCTCACCCAGGGCCCGAACAGAGAACGCTGCACCTCCTGGGTATGGCTCTTTCCAGGGCAGGTAAATCACGACGTTGACCAAGAGGATGGAGGGCCTCTCTTGGGTGTTAAGTTTACATTTAACACAGCCATTCATCCTCAGGTTCTTCCTCATGATACCATATCCAGGGAGTCTCCCAAGCTTTCCCCAGACCTCCCTGCAGGAGGGCCAAGACGCATAACTGTTCACTCATTGGCACAAGTTTTACTCCTCAGCGTGGGGTCGAAGCAGCAGGAGGATGTGCATGCACATGTGGGCCAGCTTCAGGTAAACCCTGTGTGGTGTGGTCACCCACAAGTATTTCCTTGACTCCCCTCTTGGCCCAGATGGCAGAGAACTCATGTGGTGCCTCTTCCCCTTCCCCACGTGACCTCCCTCAGTCTCTCTAGAGCCTTTGGGAACCCATATGTATCCCCCTGAAGACACTGATTTCAATTATAATTGGCAGCAAAATTGCTTTAAAAGTTCTTCCACCTCAGAATTCTCCCTCTGAACCATTTTATAGTAGAGTGTTAGTCACTTAGTTGTGTCTGACTCTTGCAACCCCATGGACTGTAGCCTGCCAGGCTTCTCTGTCCATCAGATTTCCCTGGAAAGAATGGAAAACCCACTGGAGTGCGTTGCCATTTCCTTCCCCAGGAGATCTTACCAACCCAGAGATCGAACCTGGGTCTTATGCATCATAGGCATATTCTTTACTATCTGAGCCACCAGGAAAGTCCATGCACTCAGCAATTTTCATGTTTTTGACTTTATATTCACAAGGCAGAAAATCAGATGGGCCCAACTCAACTATTCCAAGGTCCCCTCCTGGTTTCTCAGCCTCAAATAGGAAAGGAATGGAGGCTCACGGAGCAAAAGAAGTTGCCTCCCTAGGGTGTGGATTCTGCAGGGGAGCTGGGTGAGAAGACTTCTCATCTTGAGGACACCAGGAGCTCTGCGGCAAGCCCTTGTCTTAACAGTTATCTTTTTCACATGAGGAAAGAATTACTCCTTTATAAAGGCTAGGAAAACAGTGCCTCTATGCTGGGCAAACTCAGCCAGTTGGAGGCAAGGCTGGTCCAGAATTCTATCCCCTCTAGCAAGTTCATGCCTTGCAAGAGTCCCGCACACCCTGAGGTCTTAGAGAGCTTTAGAGCCATTTGTCAAAGTCTAAATGGTGGCCACAGGCTCAGATACCCCAGAGAAGCTTCCTCTGACCCCCACTACAAGATAGGGTTTATTTTTAATTATAGGCTCTCTTATACCACAATTCTGTCTTTAAGAGCTTCTATGTCTTTATGATTATATATTCCTGATTTGATTTTTCTTTCATTCAGCACATGCTTATTTTTTTTAATGGAGTGTATTTTATTTACAATGTCATGTTAGTTTCTGCTGTACAATGAAGTGAATCAGCTATGTATAAATATTTATCCCCTCCCTCTTGGACCTCTCTCCAAGCCCGCCATGCAATCCCATCCCTCTAGGTTGTCACAGAGCACCGAGCTGAGCTCCCTGTGCTATACAGCAGTTCCCACTAGCCATCTATTTTACACACAGTTGTGTATATATGTCAGTCCTAATCTCCCAGTTCATCCCACCCCCGCCCCTCCATGTCCGTGTCTGTTTTCTATGCCTGTGTCTCTATTCCTTCCCTGCAAATGAACACACAGGTCTCTGCCCTCATGGAGTTTGTGATGGAGTGAAGAGTGGGGATGGGGCAACATCACAGCAGGAGGAGGATGGGAGGGCTGAGAAAGAGAGGGTTCCTATATACAGGGCTCAGTGCAGACCTTTCTGACAAGGGACACTGCAGCAGAGACTGGAATGCACCAAGAGTGTGCTCCATGAGAGGGTCTGGGGGAGGAATGTTCTAGGAGGAAGATTACTGTTAGTTGTCACGTGAGTGACTATTTGTGGTCCCATGGACTGTAGTTCTCCAGGTAAGAGTACTGGAGTGCGCAGCCATTCCCTTCTCCAGGGGATCTTCCTGAACCGGGGATTGATCCCAGGTCTCCTAAGGAAAGTACAAAGGCACTGAGGCAGGGTTCTTTTGACTCGTTTCAGGAAGAGCGGAGAGGAGAGTAATGTGGAAGCTGAGTGAGTGAGCGGAGTCTGCGAGTCAGGGAACGGGGCCACACAGGGTTTTCCCCTCGTGAGAGGAGAGCTATGGAGGGCTCCGGCAGAGGAGTGCCCGTGGACTCACTCCAGGCCTCAAGGGACCGTGTTGCTTCAGTGCCAAGAACACTAGTTAGGAGACCTTTGCAATCCTCCACGTAAGAAACAGTGACTCCGTGTGATGGGGAGGTAGCAGTGGGGGATGATTCTCTTACTGTGTTCAGCCAGTGACTTAGCGGGGGTTGTTTGTTACAGAAGCTAGCACAAATTATCCTGACTAATAAAAGCCCTGTCCATCGTAGACAAGGTCCCTGCTTTCAGGGGACTTGCTGCCTAGGAGAGAAGACGAACACTAACCAAAGTTCATTTCTTGCTCAAAATCCAGTTTGAGTTAGATAGCTCTCGTGGGAAGTTTCTTCCAGGTCATTACTCAGGAATTCAGGCTCCTTCTATATTATGTCTTTACCATTTTGAAAATTTTCACATCTAGCCATGAAGATGGAGGAAAGAGAGAGAGATCTAAGAAAGAATGCTGCCAGAGGACCTCAGAGATTCAGAGGACACTTCTGGGGGAATGAGGCAGTGGCGAGGGGCTGGACATTCAGCCTCTGTCCCTGCTTTCATCAGAACAGTCTCACTTCTAACTCTTCTGCATATCAGGGTTTGACATATGATTTTCTCTTTTAGATGAATTCTATTGCTGAAATTTGAAAAACTCCAGATTTCATGATAATCCCCAGATTCTAGAATTTCCACATATGTGTTGGGGAGGGGGTATGGGGGAGAGTTGTCCTTAAGATCATTTGTTGTTTTTAATTCAGTTTCTAAAAATGATGGGAAAGCTGGTCTCTTTCACTCAAATAGTAATCAAAAGTTTTGTATCTGTTTCAAAACGAAAATTTGAAATGGTCTAGAAAATACCAAAGGGACAAGCTAATGATCGAGCAACCAAGGGAATGTAACAAAATACTGCACTGCGGATCCGATGCCCAGGACCCACAGCAGGGCACCGTGCCCTGTCAGTCCTTGAGCCCTGGCACTGCTCCCTGAGCCATCTCCCTCTGCCAGGTCTGCATTCTTCTCCCTCTCCCCTCCCCTCACCCACCATCTGAGCTGTGGGTGGATGGGGGACCACGGGGGGTGGCTGTCACTGGTATCTTGTCTGCCAGAGTGATAGAATGACGAAAGTTTTTCAGCTCATTCCTCCCAAACCCTTACTTGCAATTGCTCTGATGTCTACCTTGGAGAAGAGAGAGGGACTATTCCTCTGAATCACTGCTTCCTGATCTGTGGAGCACTGGCTTGGGGGAATGTACTGAACCTAAAAAGGATCTTGTGGCTCCACTCCCAGCGGTGGCACCATTATCTGTACAACAGTCAGTTCAGTTCAGTTCAGTCGCTCAGTCGTGTCCGACTCTTTGCGACCCCATGAATCACAGCTCGCCAGGCCTCCCTGTCCATCACCAACTCCCGGAGTTCACTCAAACCCACCTCCATCGAGTCAGTGATGCCATCCAGCCATCTCATTCTCTGTCGTCCCCTTCTCCTCCTGCCCCCAATCCCTCCCAGCATCAGACTCTTTTCCAGTGAGTCAACTGGTCGCATGAGGTGGCCAAAGTGTTGGAGTTTCACCTTTAGCATCAGTCCTTCCAATGAACACCCAGGATTGATCTCCTTTAGAATGGACTGGTTGGATCTCCTTGCAGTCCAAGGGACTCTCAAGAGTCTTCTCCAGCACCACAGTTCAAAAGCATCAATTCTTCGGCGATCAGCTTTCTTCACAGTCCAACTCTCACATCCATATATGACCACTGGAAACGGGAGATTCTATTAACTCTCCCCCAAATTCTAGTAGTTGAGAAGTGACCATTTTTCATCTTCTAAAGCTGAGAAAACCATGGAAATGAAAGGGAAAAATATGTCTATAAATTCTCTGTGGGAATGATTCTATAGCATATAATTCTCAGATGATTTGATTAAAATTTAATATTGATTTCAAATTTTAATTCACGCCTTGCAAATAATCATCATTATGTTGAACCTAATCAGAAGTCTTGGTTTGGACTTCCTCCTTTTTTTTTTTTAAATTGAAGTGTAGCTGATTTGCAATGTTGTGTCAGTTTCAGGTATACGGGGTGGTGGGGGGCAGTCTATCATCCTGGTACTGAGTCTCTTAGAGGGAACACCCACCATACAGACTGTAGCTACATCAGAAGTGCAACTGATAAAGGGACTGTCACTACCACTTTGGACACTTAGCAAATGTACAGAGCTCAGAGTTTCTTAAATTGTCCGCAGGACCACACTCAAGCAGTGGGAATTTTCCTGATGATCAGAGTAAAGAAAACAGCCAAGTCCTAGTCCTCTCTCCCAGGGTCTTGAAGTCGAAAGCAGACCAAGGCATGACTTGTCA